>NW_020175082.1:1076917-1209004 GCF_003031525.2 Neophocaena asiaeorientalis asiaeorientalis
CGGGGCACGAACCCGTGTCCCCTGCATCGGCAGGCGGACTCTCAACCACTGCGCCACCAGGGAAGCCCCCTCTTTTGCTCTTTTTAATGTCTGCAGGATCTTCAGTGATATTTTCTTTCACATTCCTGACATCAGTTATTTATGCTTCCTTTCTCCTTCTCCTCTCTCGCTCTCTCTGTCTTGGAGCAATCATACCACTTTCAGATGTGTTAATACTCTTTATTGTGTGTTCATTTTTGTTTAATTAATTTCTACTCTTCATTATTTTCTGCTCTTACAGTCTTTGATTTAATTTTTCATGCTTTTTTTTTTTCTTCTTTATTCAACCTTCCTTCTTTTGAACAAATTATTTTAAAGTTACATTTTTCCGGGCTTGCCTGGTGGCACAGTGGTTGAGAGTCCACCTGCCGATGCAGGGGACATGGGTTCGTGCCCCGGTCCGGGAGGATCCCACATGCCGTGGAGCGGCTGGGCCCATGAGCCATGGCCACCAAGCCTGCGCTCCACAATGGGAGAGGCCACAACAGTGAGAGGCTCGCATACCACAAAAAAAATAAATTAATTAATAAAAATTTAAAAATAAATTTAAAAAATAAAGTTATATTTTTCCCTCTAAGCAGGGCATTAGCTATATCCTTCAAGTTTTATTAGGTATTATTTTATTGTCATTTAGCTTAAAATGTTACCTCGTTTCTATTATGATTCCTTATTTGTCCAACAAATTATTTGGAAATGTATTTCTTATTTTACAAACATGGAGATTTTTTAATAATCTTTTAGTTACTAACTTCTAGCATAATGGCAGTGTGACAATTAATAATAAGTATGGTTTTAATTTTTTGACTTTGGCTTTATGCCCTGGCATTTAGCCAATGTTTTTAAATATTCGGTATTTTATTCTTCATTTTATAGGTCTAAAATCAGACTTTATTGGTCTTCTTCTATTGTTCACCATTTCTGCTTATTTTCTTTCGTGCTGTCTTATCTTACTTTCTAAATTAAGTTTTATTATGAACAGGTTTTATTTGCAAAATTGTTTGTGAAAATAACATTTTGAGGACTAAGATGATGTAATTTTCCTCTAAGGAGGATTTATGTTTGCTTCTGCCAGGCACCTGGGCCACAAGCAAACTGAGGTCTCCTCAATCCAGTTCCCCAGAATTGAGATAAATCTAAACTGAGCCATATGAGAGAACCATGGCTACTTCTTGTTCATCTTTACTGAGGTCATTCAAAGCAAGGAGTTTTGCAAGGTCCCCAGGGGTCCTGAACACCAGTTGCAGGCCACCAAGCTCAGTGAGACTGTCACAGCCTATAGGTCTTTCATCTAACTCCTGCAGAGTCTACAAAGAACCCAGAGGAAAAGGAACTACAAATGCTCATCTCACCTTTTGGGTTTCTGTCCTTCTCTGTTTCTAGCCCATTCATTCTGTGCTATTCTGTTTGTTTTCCAAAGCCTTTAAATAGGTTTTTTATTGAAATGCATTTGTCATATAACATTGCATAAGTTTAAAGTGTACATATGTTGACTTGATACATTTACATGTTGCAGTATGATTGCCATTGTATTGTTAACTAACAGCTCTATCAGTCACATAATTATTATTTATTTGGGGGTTTGGAATATTTAAGATTTACTCTCTTAGCAAGTTTGATGTTTATAATACAATATTGTTGTCTATAATCACTATACTGTGCATTAGATCTCCAAGACTTATTTATCTACTAGTTGCAAGTTTGCACCCTTAAACTACCTCTCTCCTATTCCCCCACACCCTGGCCCCTAGTAACCACAATTCTATTCTCTGTTTTTACAAGTTTGGCTTTCTTAGATTCCACATATAAGCAATATTACACAGTATTTGCCTTTCTCTGTCTGACTTATCTCACTTAGTATAATGTCTTCAAGGTCCATCTCTGCTGTCACAGATGGCAGGATTTCCTTCTTTACCATGGCTGAATAATATCTGTGTGTGTGTGTGTGTATCTTCTTTATCCATTCATCCATTAACAGGCACTTAGGTTGTTTCCATATTCTTGCTATTGTGAATAATACTGCAAAAAACATCGGAGTACATACATCTCTTCAATATCCTGTTTTCATTACCTTTGGATATATACCCAGAAGTAGGATTGCTGGATCATATGGTAGTTCTATTTCTATTTCTTAAAGAAACTCTATACTGTTTTTTATAATAGCTCTACCAGTTTACGTTTCCACAAACAGTGCACAAGGGTTCCCTTTTCTCTCTGTCCTTTCCAACACTTGTTATCTCTTGTCTTCTTGATAATAGTCATTCTAACAGTTGTGAGGTGATATCTCCTTGTGGGTTTTTTTGTTTTTTTTTTTTTTTGCAGTACGCGGGCCTCTCACTGTTGTGGCCTCTCTCGTTGCGGAGCACAGGCTCCTGACGCGCAGGCTCAGCGGCCATGGCTCACGGGCCCAGCCGCTCCGCAGCATGTGGGATCTTCCCGGACCGGGGCACGAACCCGTGTCCCCTGCATCGGCAGGCAGACTCTCAACCACTGCGCCACCAGGGAAGCCCCTCCCTGTGGGTTTTGTTTTACTTTAAGTATAGTTGATTTACAATGTTGTGTTAGTTTCAGGTGTACAGCAAAGTGGTTCGGTTAATTTCTATATATACATATATTTATATTAAAAATAATATATATATTCTTTTTTCAGATTCTTTCCCCTTATAGGTAATTACAAAATATTAAATATAGTTCCTTGTGCTATACAGTAGGTCTTTGTTGGTTATCTGTTTTATATATAGTAGTGTGTATATATTAATCCCAAATTTCAGTGTGGTTTTGATTTGCATTTCCCTGATGATAAGTGATGGTGAGCACATTTTCATATACTTGTTGGCCATCTGTTTGTCTTCTTTGGAAAACAGTGTATTTAGCTCCTCTGCCCATCTGTAAATTGAATTATTTGAGGTTTTTATTGTTATTGAGTTGTTTGAGTTTTTTATATGTTTCAGATATTAATCCCTTCGTAAATATGCTGTTTGGAAATATTTTATCCCATTCTGTAGGTTGCCTTTTCATTTTGTTGATTGTTTCTCTTGCTATGCAGGGGCTCTTAAGAAGTTTCATCTAGTCCTGCTTGTTGATTTTTGCTTTTGTTGTTTGTACTTTTTGGTATCATATCCAAAAAAATCATTGCCAGGACTAATATCAAGGAGTTGCTTCCATGTTTTCTTCTAGGAGTTTTACAATATCAGGTCTTATGTCTAAGTCTACATAGTTTCTAAATAATTAATTTCCCCAGACTTATTTGTTTCCTTTGGCAGATGAAAGGTTTGAATTGTGTAAGCTGTCACTACCAAAGTTAGAATTAAAGTTAAGCCTTTAATTTTCTTTTAATTTTAGAGCTGTAAAAGTTACTCACCTTTCATCATTACCTTATAAAATAAAATATTGTTGGTAGGGAAGACATATAGAACTCACAGTGAAGTCCAGTATAATTCAAATGTAACACTAAATGATTTTGTCTGGTTATTACTAAGATGCCAAATATAATTTGTGGCTGGAACATCCATATTGCTAAAGTTTTAGACCTCTAAAAACCCAGCTTACCAAATGAGTAAAGAATATTCTGCTTCAGATTTTCTAGTATAATTACTGTTAAGGACTATAATCATTAAGTATAATTAGCATCAATTGGAATTTTACACAAAAATGGTAACATAATTACAGATTTAGGCTGTCAGATGCTACAAAATGAAAGTTTAAAATTTCAAGCAAATTCTGTATTATAGTTAATACATATTCATAAGCATACAGTATATTGCACATAAACCCAAATGAGATTATAAAGTTCACATAGAAGATCTACTTTTATCTCCTCTAAGATATCAAACTCTTTTAAATTTTATTTGTTATAAGTCACGTTCTGCTTTCCATAATATGTCATAGATTCCATTAAATTTCAAAAAGATAAGGATAGAGAAAATAACAGTTTACCTCCCAAATAATTTTATGTTTACACTGTTGAACAAAGTCATTTTTATTTGTTCCTACGTCCTTCCCACAAAACAACAAAAACCTCACCAAGCACAAAAAAATAATGAAAGACAGAGAAAATAATCCATATCAATAAATTAACTCTTTCAATTCCAAATCTCATAGAATGAAGTTCACCAGCCAAACACCGTGAAATCTAGACCAGGAAGAGGACACGTGTTAAGATGAACTGTGCCTACTGCAGCTCTAGCTGGTAGAGAATTTCCCCCCAAGTGAGTACCTCAGTCTAAAAAAGTTTAATCTATGACTCTGATTAGAACATAAAAGTCTATAGGATAGATGGGCAGCAGGAGAAAAGATGGTGGTCTTATAAAGATATAATTTTTTAAAATATTCATACACCATTAAATGTCAAGGGTCAAATTATGCTGTTACATTATATCTATTATTTACCCCCTAGATACACGTAGAGCAAAAATCACCAGAAGTGAATTAGTGATTAGGAGAAAGAAAGGGCATAATTTAGCAGATTACAATACAGCAAGCTTGTGCCCTTAGGGACTTTGTTCGGAGACATACCAACTTCCTAGAAAAACTGATATACCCCAGATAAAAAAGTAATAAAATGACAGATTTGATGAAAGGCTCTTCAAGGCCACAAATGGTAATGAGGAACACAAACCAAATGGAAATTTACCCATTGAAACGTGAAAAGTCAGGCAAAGAATTTCTATTCTCACAAAGAAATTACAGCTCTGAACTCATTCTTTAATAAAAAAAAAAAAGAGGGCAATGAGCAGGTTCAAGGAAGAAGTGAAAAGGGAGCTTGGGAGTTTAGGACCTTAGAACAGAAAAGGGAAGAAAAAAATAGCACAATTGAGACAGTCGCTAGATTAGTGTCCAAACACACACACACACACACACACACACACACACACATAATTGAAAACACACAGTCAGGACATAGTAAATAGGATTTTGCAGTTCCTATGCATCAGTGGTATGTACTTCTTAAGAAAAGAACTGAACAAATAGAAAAATTATTCAAATCCAAAATTGAAGAAAACTGTCTTGAAATGATGGCTTTAGTTTGCAGATCAAAGAAGTGTGTCATGTTCCAGGAAAAATCAATGCAGTAAGAGCAGCACTGAGACATAACCTCAGGATGTTACTGAACTACAAGGACACAGGAAAAATCATACAGATATCCAGGTAAAACAAAACTTCACATGCTAAGTTGACCTCAGGCTGTCTATAGAAGCATTCTTGCTAGATGATAGTATAATAATATAGTCAAATTTTAAAAGGAAGAAAGGGTGACCCTAGAATTTTATACCTAGACAAGTATTAATTATTAGTTAGTATGTTTAATCCACAGACCGTATTTGGACAACTCCAGTTCCAATATATTGTTTTAATTGCAAAAGGAAATCCCAGATCATGTACTGTACAGTTGTCCTTTGAACAACACAGGTTTAAATTGTGTGGGTCCAGTTATCTGTGGATTTTTTTTAATAGTAAATACTACAGTACTACACAGTCTCAGTTGGTAGAATTCATAGATGTAGAATCATGTATACGCAGGAACAGTGAATACAGAGGAACCATGGATACTGAGGGCTAACTATAAATTATTCTGGAATTTTCAACTGCATAGAAGGTCCCCATGTTATTCAAGAGTCAAGTGTATTTTATTGTCACGAATCTATAGTTTCCTTTAATCTGGAACAGTACCACCATCTTTTTATTTATTTATTTTGCATTTCTTCATATTGCCTTTTTTTAAGAAAAATTCTCTAAATTGGTGTTGGTTCAAAAACTGACCCCTATACATGAAGGGCGAGGAGACATGGAAGAAAAAGGCAGATGGCTACAGATTGGTAGGTGACAGGTTTAATAAGCAAGAGAACTTACATGTGGGCAGCTGCAAGACAAGTAGGTCTCTGTCCCCACACACCAGAATCTTAAAAGTTTATATAGAGACCTTAACTGAGTTCAGTTACATATACTGTTTAGATGGTCTTGACGACACCTTACTCTTTCAAGGTTATGTTCTTGAAACAGCTCCTAGTGTGGGAATGATGGGTGGAATATACATTCCAAGGACAGAGGAGGAAATGAAGAGACTTTGATTGCCAGGCCCAGCTCTGGAGTCCACCAGTAGGCCCATTTGCTCAATGATCTCCTCCAACAATTGGGTATGTCTGATGTTTCCTCATAATTATACTTAGGTTATGTATATTTGACAGGAATACCATAGACACCATCTTATCAAATTAAAATCACTAGTAATGGGACAAACAGATGTAACATTTCTCTTCATGTAATGAATGGAGAATAATAAACCCAAATTTTGAAGTCAATATATCTGATATAAAATAGAAATACACTCTTGATATGCTTTTTTTAAATAAAGAAGTATACAGAGTAAAAATAAACTTCCTGTCATACTATCATCTCAGCCCCCAAGATTTTTCCTCAAAGGAAAGTGCTGTTAATGTTTTGGTGGATATTCCTAACATGTCTTTCTGTGAGTTTACATATGTATAAAATGTATACAGACAGTCCCTGACTTTCAGAGTTTCAACTTATAATTTTTCAACTTTACAATGGTGTGAAGCGATATGCATTCAACAGAAACCGTACTTCAAATTTTGAATTTTAATTTTTTTCCTGGGCTAGCAATACATGGTACAATAATCTCTCATAATGCTGGGCAGCAGCAGCCAGGCAGCCAGCCACAGCTCCCAGTCAGCCACATGATCATGAAGGTAAACAATCCATACATTTACAACCATTCTGTACCTGTACAGTAGTCAATTAACCATAAGAAATATTCAACACTTTATAATAATATAGGCTTTGTGTTAGATTTTTCCCCATTGTAAGCTAATGTAAGTGTTCTGAGCACATTTAAGGTAGGCTAGGCTAAACTATAATGTTCAATAGATTAGATGTACTAAATGCATTTTTGATTTAGGATGGATTTATCAGGACATAACTCCATGATAAGTCAAGTAAGATCTGTATTTGGGCTGTTTTATTGTTGGGTAGGGGGTAAAGTTGTATAAACACAATAAAACTGCATATTTTATCTTATAGTTCACTTTATTCACTTAATATACTTTACAGTGCTTTTCATGAAAGCTCACAGATAGCTCATTTTTTTATCTGATGATGAATACTCCATGGTATATATGAAGCATTATTTATTTAACAATTCTTAAATTAATGGACATTTAGATTGCTTCCAACTTTTTACTATTCCAAACAATGCTGTAAAAGCACTCTTGTACATGTACCTTCATGAACATGTACAAATATTTCTATGAATTGGTACCTTGAAAGAAAAACTTGAATGACATTTTGAATTTTTTTATAAGTCCTGCCAATTACCGTTTAAATCGGCTGACCATTTTATGTTTCTATTAACTGTATAAGGAGAAACTGTTTCCTCTACATCTTTGTCAATACTTAATAGTAACAACAATTTTTAATATTTGTTCATCTATTGGGAAAAAGATCTTATTATTGATTGCCAAAGAGGTTGTGTGTCTTTTCATATATTTATTGGTCATTTTTATAATTCTATGAGTTGCCTATTTGTATCCTTTACACACTTTCATTGTGCATATTTTTTACTATTTATTTGTAAACTGCTCTTTATGTTTCTTTTCACATTAATCATATATGATACTTAGGTTACCAATATATGTTTTCCCAAATATAGATGGTCTTTTATTCAACTGCACTTTATACTAGATCACTGGAAGAAACTTAAAAAATCAAAACTCCCATTGTCTTGATTTTACCAAAGGAAAAGTTAAGACTACAGAGAGAGGCATATTAACTTATTCTAAGTCACACAACTAAGGTGTTAGTATTATATGAGGATGACAGAATAAGTGTAGGAGAGTGGAAAAAAGAAATTTAGAATTTATATTTTTGTCAAAAAACCTGGGTTGGAGCCCAATGAGCTAATAATGGACTGCTTTTGGATCTACTATTGGGCAAGGACTTTACATTCCCTGAAAAGAGAATTGAATTTGGAATCCAAAGGCATAGTTTCAATGCTTGGCTCTGCTATATAATAGCTATGTGTACTTGTCACTGTTCAAATTCCTCATTTGTAAAATGAGAATACAAGCAGATGTTGTACATATTTCAAAACAGTGATGTGAAAACCAAATGTCATAAATATGAAAGAGCTTTCTGCCTTTGAAGTATAACACAAATAAAGTCAAAACCAGAGTGACTTTTGGTAATACAAAGTAACCTCTTATTCCCCCCAAATAAACCACTATCTCCCAGTTATCAGTTCTAATGAAATAGAGAAAACAATGTTTTAATGCTGTATTCAAGATAATAAAGATTTCTGTTGCACAGAGATTCTCATGCCTCCCAGTCATTAATCTTCACAAATCCAACATTAGTTTTTTGATAAACCACACACCCTTTGAGTTACTCTAAATTTCTATCATTTCTTATTTCCTTTACATTTAATTTCAATTTACTTGGTTTAGAACTTGAAATTAAGATGCTCAAATTTATTTTTACCACCTAAGATAGAAAAATGTTAAAGACCATGCTTTATGGCATTGATAATTCAATTTTGAATCTTCTTATGAAAAGAATTTCCTAAAATTGTAGAAGTTAATTGTTATTTTATATGAACTATAAACACAGCTATTGTCATAGCAAGTTGTCATTATATTTATCATAATTGACTAAGAATTTGCTTTTAGGTGATTTGAGTCCATTTTAAAATACTTTTCCATATAATCATTTCATCTTCTCAGAGAAAGATGTATAAATGAAACATTATTACCAAGTGCATGTAAGGTCATTTAGCACCTTTCTGCAGAAAAATTATGCAGGTGTTCAGAACATGCTTCTCCAAGACATGTCCCACTTTGGCATGTGGATTATTTTGAGCTAAAGACAATGGAAACCCTATAGGCTCAGGAGAAACTACTGCTCCTCTCTTAACTACCTAAAAGAATTTAAATTGGGGATATTTTCCCAGAATAAGAGATAATTATTTTCAGAGATAAATTTTATCTAAGCTGAACCCATCTATATGGCAGGGCAAATATCTAATCACCAAACATCAGTTCTTCTTATTGTCTTGTGGATGACCCTTCTGTCCTTGGAAGCCCTTGGACCCCTATCACATTCCATAGCTTAGGATGGCCATATATACCTCATTTTACCTTTCTGTCTCTGAACCTCTCGTGTATGTGGGATCACTGATCCTCTCATGTATGTGGGGTTCCCATACATATGAAATTAAATTTGATTCTCCTATTAATCTGTTCATGTCATTTTAATTTTTTGACCAGCAAAAGAACCAGAAAGAAGGGAAGGGGGAAGAGAAATTTTCCCCTTCGCAACAGTTTCAAGAGGAATATAAGAACATTAATAGAGTATCCCTCAGTTTGATAGAACTATGAATTGAATTTCACTCTCACCTATATCCTATTTCTTTTGGCCTCAGAGCCATGTGCATTAATGGAGGTTAAGGACTTATCAATGTTAACATAGTTGCTGAAAACAATTCAAATGCAGTAACATTCAGAGGACTTTTTAAATGCAAAGGTTTTTTCTTTTGCAATAGAAAAATTGATTTCTTAAATATCTTGGATATTTTCATGCTAATATTTTATTGGAAAACATGAATGGTGGGGAATGGTAGCTTATTAATTGCAGTTAGCCAAACATGAAAAATCTAAATGTTCTCAATTTTAGTTTAACAACACTGAAAAGAATTTGGTACAATAAACATGTCAAGGAAATTGCATATCATAGACTAAACAAGACAAGCAGCATGCACTGACTTAATTAGAAGCACATGTAAATGTTCCCAAGAGCTTGAAAACCCTGGTTTCCTTGTTAGAGACCTCGTACCTCAGAAGAATATACAAATGAAACAATTATAAATTAAGATAAAACATTAAAGTCCTATAGTTTAAAGTTTTCCTTGATACTTATTTGCTTTACATACATATTTGCTTACTCTTTGATAATAACTCTTCTCTATAATTTTACCATATCTATTCTTTTCACATAATTCAGGCCGTTTCTCCTGCTCACTAGTATTTCAAAGGTGTTAGAGAAGATAGCAGTTAAAATTATAAGTGTATCTTACTTTCGTGTGTGTGCACACACACACACATATATATTCCAAGTTGAATTATTTAATTTTACTTTTATAAGTAATAAAAATAATAGCATTATTTTTATGATAATTGCAAACAGAAATTCTGTCTAATGTCTTTATGAAAAACAAGATGTCCATATTCTTAACAACTGAACAAGTTTTAAGGTTGGTGTTGAAAAAACTGACGTTTCTCTTAGTATATTAATATATTATAACTAAATTTGCTGATTTCAGTCCATATCACCAGAGTAAGAGTGTTTTCTATATGCAAGAAAAGATTTTTTGTCTATGGGAGGGAAGCTTTTTCTCTCCCAACAATGTTAATTTTGCTTCCCTAGAGCTTTCTCTTCACATCTAGACCCCCTTTGCTCTGAGACCTTTTACAGTAGCAGAACTGAACTTGACCTAAAGGCACACCTATAGATTTTTGTTATATAATCTTCTCTCCCTCCTTTTCCCCCTTTCTAAAGTCTTCAAAATGGATGCTACGGCCATCCACAGCCTTTATCATTTCTGATGTGGCTTGAACTTTGGACAGCAGAAGATCAGTTGAGTGGTTCTTGATTGCCAGTGACTGAAGAAGCTGTGAGAGTTGATAAAAGATGAGACTATTTTCTTTGGGGCAATGAGGTATTTACAATGAACTGTAAAACTGAAGCATTAAAGTTTTCAAAGTAATTTGGGGAGAATAGACCACATTCCATTCAACCAATAAGGTCCTTTGGGCTGCGCTCCAGGATGAAAGGGAAACCTGACTCAAGGGTGACTGCACAGGAGAAAACGTGTGGACTATTGTTACCACAGGTTACCACCTGTGGTCAAATGTCATTTGACTATAACTGAATTGTATTATGCTACTAGCATCCATATAAGAAGGTTGCATTGCTACTAACATTGGGGCCCAAAAAGAAAGCAAATTAGTTTGGACACTACTAGAGGGGGGAAATCACATTTGGGGCAGGAGGATTAGAGAGAAACTGAAACTTATACTCCAAAATTAGAATATATTCACCCAGTGACCACAATCCAGGGGAGAATCCTACACTTTGAGGAGATATACATCTAGGCAAAAAATGAGCACAAAAGCTAGGACAAATTCTCCTAAGGGGCATCTAGAAAGTAATCCCTTGTACCCTTATTTAGAAGCAAGAGGTGATGAAGTAATCATTTTTCCCCTGAAGTGAACTTTTTCAGACACTTTTGGGGGGATCTGAATTTTTTTTGCCACCATTCTCTGTTGACTAGCCACCCCACCTCACCTCCATCTGACTACATTGTTTGTGCTGAGAAATCCCAAGACATGTTGGTCTAATTCACAGATGTACCCCTGGGTACCTTGTAATTATTGCTCCATAATTTTTTTTGAAGAAATGTTTATAAATGTGTCAATAAAAATTGTTCCAAGGTTAAATTCATTAGATGAAACCTAGGTAAAAGCAAGTGGAACAAGTTTCTTTATGGAAGGATTCCTACTGCCAATTGTGAACCTCCAAGAGAATTTCATTGTTTACTTTTTTTTCAGGTGTTTTTCACTACTTTCACAGTCCACCTGTTATCATCTACTCAGTGTTCCATGTTTCCTTTCACCAGAAACATCAATTGACCAATGGACTGGGACAGCTCCTTTGGCAAAAATGCCTTTAAAGTAAAAACAGGAAATCTATTTGGCTACCACAGCCCAGATAGACCTACCTTCATGAGAACCCCAAATCACTTTATCCCTTTGCTGACCATGCAAATTTCTAACTTTGCAATTTATATTTTGCATATGTATATTTATATATCACCATGCCACCAATAATTATGATTATGAGAGGTTAAAGGTCTCTCCCTTATAAATCAATAAACTGGCATTTTGATTTACGAATTTATCTTTTGCGGATTTGACCAATATGAAACTGAACCCTCTTAGATAAAATCATGACCAATCAGTTGTCTGGTGCTGGAAGACTGAGGCACAAAGCCTCAGTCAAAGTACAACATGACTGAACAACACCCTGGCTGATATGACTTTACTTACAATTCCAGAAAATTTTAAAATAGATGCATAAAATCATCATAGAACTCAAAAATATATCACAGAACATTGCTATTTGTATCCCTATAGGTCTCTGTTGAGAATGGTCCTTTGTCTGGATAAAAACACTAATCAGTGATAAATTAATGTATGCATTCATTCATTTATTTACCAAATGTGTATTGAGTACTTTCTCTGTGTCATGCTTGTCCTGGTGCTAGAGATACACTGATGAATAAGAGAGTTTCTGCTCTCAAGTTGCTCAGAGACCAGAGAAGTCAGACCAAAATATGAAATAAAATTAAATTAAGATTAAAACGCCCTCCATAATACAGTAAGTGTTATGACAAAATTTGTTTATGGTACTGAGGAACACATAAAGAGCCATCTCTTGAAGTCAGGGAGAATAGAATCTTAGAGGTACTAACCCTTGCTGAGCCATGAATGGTATGGATGGATATCACAGCATCCTTCAGTTTTGCAGAATACATATTAATTACCTATCAAATATAGAATTCCCCCTAAGTAATGGAACAAAGTATAATCACCAACAAGAAAGCACTACTGTAAACTAACTTCTCTCAAGGGTGCACTGAAGGTCAACTGAAAGTGGAGAAATTTAAGAGTGTGAGCACCTCTTGGATTTGTGCCCTGGTTATTTTTAAGGTGTTCTGTGAGCTTTCTATTTATTAAACTACACCTAGTGAAACAGTTTACCTGGATTATGTTAGCATGGTTACTAGCAGAAAGGTGTTTGTAGAGTTAACATGTAATGTCATTTGAAGATTCTAATTCTCACAGAGAAAACATGTTTTTACTTGGCATCCCTTATGTAAGAAACCATAAAAAAATTTTGTCCTAGAATTTAGCACCAAGAAAAAAATCTTTCCAGACAAATTCAGATTTGACTTTTAATATACAAAATTATGATTCATCTCATGTTTCTTTCCTTTTGTAGTGAGAGAACAGATAAATGGAGGGTTCAGTTGTATGACTATCTCCCCATAGATCCCTGAAGAAATAGTTTTCTTCTTCTAAATTAT
Organism: Neophocaena asiaeorientalis asiaeorientalis; assembly: GCF_003031525.2. Classification (NCBI taxonomy): domain Eukaryota; kingdom Metazoa; phylum Chordata; class Mammalia; order Artiodactyla; family Phocoenidae; genus Neophocaena; species Neophocaena asiaeorientalis. Next base: position 1,090,110 of record NW_020175082.1, read on the forward strand.
TTCTGATCATACTTGTCATTTGATTAAGTCATATATTCTTTTACACATTCACACAACACAAACCATTAAAAATGCTTTTGAAGTTAAAAGCATTCTAAGTTATTAAACGATAAGTAAATGGACAGATGAATAAATGGATAGGCAAGTGGTTTCAGAAATAAATAGATAGATCCTCAAATATAGTCAATGTTAGTGCTGTATTATGCTTTTCTACATGTTTTAATCAACAAAAATATTAATTATTACTAAAATAATTAATAAAGTATATTCTATATCCAAGAATGTGCTTAGTTTTTAATAATTCATACAAATCACCAGGATATACATATTTTAATCACAGCACTAATGAAGTAAATTTTTTATTGCACTTAGAATGGTACCTGGCATATAGTAAATGCTACTACATATGCACTTCTTACATAAATTGCCCTAAAAAATATTACAAATAGTCCTTAAAACTTGAGAATTACCGAGAAGTTTAATTATAATAGTGTACAACAGAGGATAGCTAGATTATCATGGTGATTATTTTGTAGTGTATAGAAATAGCAAATCAACTATGTTGTACACCTGAAACTAATATAATATTGTAAATCAATATACTTTAATTTAAAAAGAGAGAGAGAAATATAGTGTTTGAAAAGAATCTAGTAGTTGAATTTTTGTCTCATATATGTAACATATCTTGCAAAAATCTGTAAAGGTACATAATACCAACTTAAGTGTATAGAATATTAGGTGAGCTTCAAAGTAAAAAAATATTGTGTCTTATTCTTTAAGTTTAAGAAATTGAAATATTCAACAACACTGGTAATGTTTCATTAAAAATTATGGTAAAAATGTAAGGCTAACTTTTCTTCAGTAAATTAATAATTTGTAGATAGAAGTATCTGTTTACAAATATACATATTTACCCCTTATTCACTATCTCTTAATCACTATTACTCTACTTTCTTTTTCTGTAACAACTTTCACTTTTTTAATATCCTTATATGCTATTAGAAAAGCAACACACATACAAACACACACAAAAAAGTAAAGAACTTACTACCAACTTCATTATGAGTCATATATAAAGCTTGTACTGAGTCATATACTTGTATTTACCTATCATATACTTGTCATATACTTGTGTACACATAACATATACCTGTTATGTATAAGTTGGTAAATATCCTTTGTAATTTGCAGAATAAAATTTATATTTTATGTATTTTGCATATATATATAAAACTGTGCATGGTTAACTGAGAAAAATACAAGTATTCCAAGAAAAAATGGTAAATATTATTTAATACTTCCTAAAATCCTTCAAATAATATTTAAATAAAGCATCATTGTCTCTTTTGTGTTGTAATATTCATATTTAAAACAAATTTGCCTCAGGATAGAACATCAGTAGAACACTTCCCAAGAGAAGTTGCAAAACACCTCTTACTGAGTCTGAAATATTAAAAAACTGGTTCATTCTGACCACCAGGGATTAGAACAGAGCCAGTACACAATGTGCAATAGCATATATTGGTATTATTAATACATAAGTAGGTTCATAATTTTACCAAATATCCGGGCACTCTTGAAACTCAAAGAAGTAAATGTGGGACAAGCCAAAAGAAGACACAAAGTCTCTCAGGCTCTGGATATAATAGCTGTTATACTAGGAGCCTGAGTGTGAAAAAGCAGAAAGGAACCAATATTCTTCAGAGAGTATTCTCCAAGTTCTTCCATCTTAATGGACAGCTATAGGTGTGATAACATTTGACTAAAGAAGAGATTAAAGAAGTGGTTTTATAAAAAATTGAAGTGTGATTTCTCTGAGCCTCATTCATGGAATGCAGGGGCAGAATCACTGTCAAAGTTAGACCCAAAGGAGCTTTCTACAATTCATTAAAAAGAAACACCTTCTAGGGGTCTAACGGGCAATGAGAACTCTGCGCTTCAGTTAGAAACTAGAAGAGGCTAGAAACCCAATTGGTATCAAATTTTATCCCAATGGATTACAAGGATATTAGCAATATACTTGCCTACACACAGGACCTAGATTCTAACAATGAAGCATATAGCTGGAGTAGAATCTAAAAGAGGTCCTTTTATTTAGTGTCTGTAGCATCTTCCAAATCCAGGTAAGTTACTTAGCCTTAAATTTGAACCTAGTTTTATATATATTACACATTGTGGAGTACAGTATACATTTTGGTATACATAATACACTTGGATATTGCACACCTATGTGAAAAGTTCTGTACTTTTAAAACTGACATGATAACAAATCCAACTTTAGGTGTCATATATGAAATGGGAAAGTTACATTAAAGCACAGGGAAGGAAATTCTCAACTGTATCCTCCTTAGTCTAACAACAACTTCTAATCTTCTGTTTGATAACCAGGCTTCTGTTTAAGCCAAATGTGAATAGATCTCTTCTCTACCACTGACTAGCTCTAATGGGACCTGTTTCCTCATCTATAACATGGAAATAATAAGAATATCTACCCCACAGGAGTAGTTTGTAGAGTTTAAAGGAGGACAATTTGTGTAAAACGTTTATTAACATGCCCTAGAAACAAGGACTGTCCAATAGAAATATAATGCTAGCTATAAATGAAAACTACATAAGTAATAGTAAATATTCTAGTAGCTACATTTTTTAAAAGGTTAAAAGGAAATTAATTTTAATTATATATTTTATTAATCTAATATATCCAAAATATTATCATTTTAGCAATCAATATAAAAATTATTAATGAAATATTTTATATTTTTTCCTGCAATACCTTTTATATCTGATGGATTTTTTATGCTTGAGTACATCTCAGTTTAGTTTCGCCCCATTTCAGTACTCAATAGCCACATGTGAATAGTGACTACCGTATTGAACAAGGCAGATCTAGGATATAGTTAACACTCAACAAATATTTATTAGTGCTAATTATTGTAGTAGTATTTGAATTACTATTACTATTACAATATTCTTACAATAATCCTAAGCAGTGTTTGTAATGATTTATATGTTGAGGCTCAGTGCAGGTCACTCCAAAATATGCCACAATGGCATATTGATTATTTTGAATTAAATTTACTGGAGAAAGAGGCAACACAAGAGAGACACTCTGGCCCTCCTTTCTGTCTCCCTGAAAGCAGGAAATAAATCTCCCATGTGAAGCCTGCATTCCCTGTATCTGGAAGTAGAAGGACACCCTTACCATAAAAGATAGGAAATTCAGGTCGAAAATCCTGTATAAACAAATCTTGTTACATTAATTTACCACCCCAAGTCCAAATTCTGTTTAGATTCTTCATTAACTGAGCACCCAAAACCTAAGTTTCTTTGTCGTTGTCAATTCCTCACAAATTCATTGTTTCTTTGTCTAAAATGCTACCTGTTTTGGCCACTCCTTAGGTCTCATTTCTATAAGAACTAAAATTTGTGCCTTTTTCTCCTGTTAATCTATCTTGTGTTAATTTTGCTATTAGTCCAAACACAAAAACTCAAGAAGAGTAGAAGGGGAAATTTTTCCTTCCCTGATGCATAGAATTTTAAATCTCTTGCTAATTTTCAAAATATGAAAGCCTCCAGTGATGTTACAAAAATGAATAAAAATATAAAAGCAGATATGCATGTTAATATGTTAGGAAACAGTACAGAAGAAAATTTTCGAAGAGCACAGCAAATGTTCCAAGGGGGAAAAAACTGAATGGGCATGAGGAAAATTTCAGAGAGATTATATGTTTCAAGAAAAGGTTATTTAAGAAAGCAAGATTTAAGGCTGTAAGACATAGGTTTAAATTTTTACTTATAGCAAATATAGTGGGAATTTTTAACTGAAAACACTGTTTGCTTATTATCCAAAAAATCCAGATAAATGTAAAAGCCTTAGTAAGGCAACTTAGATATACAGTTTCGAATTAAGCAAAATCAGAGCTGTACAAGACCTTCTAGAACAAAATTATTTTATAAGTCAGGTAGCTTCATTGAGAATAAAATTTAGCCTGAAATTCTAAAGTTATATGCAGGCCTTGTTACCAGATTGTAAGGGAGGAACTTCCCAGGACACTGAGCCTTCCTAGGGCTGGTTGAGTCCACTTCCCTGACTACACAATGCAATCTCTCTCTCACCCCAATATCCTTCTGGCAAACCCCTGATTATGCTTCAGCTATCAACCTAGCCTTTCCTTCCTTTGGGAAGTTTTCCCTGACCCTGAAAGACCCTGATATATGTTTATGGAACACTCTTTTACATTTTTGGTATTTCTTACCACAGTGTATTTCAGTTCCAAGGATATGTGTTGATTCCTTTTTTTTCCTTGAAATTCCTTTTTTTTTTTTTACTTGTTTACTTTCTGTCTCTGAGGGATATTATAATTTCCTATGCTTTCAACTATCTATGCATATAGATTATAAATATATATCTAAAACCTGCTAGAATTCTCCACTTTAAAATGCACAAAACTAGGGCTTCTCTGGTGGCGCAGTGGTTGAGAGTCCGCCTGCCGATGCAGGGGACACGGGTTCGTGCCCCGGTCTGGGAGGATCCCGCATGCCGCGGAGCGGCTGGGCCCGTGAGCCGTGGCCGCTGAGCCTGCGCGTCCGGAGCCTGTGCTCCGCAGCGGGAGAGGCCACAACAGTGAGAGGCCCGCGTACCGCAAAAAAAAATAAATAAATAAAATGCACAAAACTAAAATTATTATCCTACCCTTTCAAAACCTACTCCTCCTCCTGACTCCTCGTTTTTTTTTTTAATAGCCTCACTGTTATCTTTGTTACAAAGGAAATCTTAAATTCATTTTTGGTTCTTCCTTTCCCTATACCATCCAGACTAAATATAGGCCCTGTAGGGAAGAAAAATTTGCCACCCCAAAATGTCTCTTTGGCATAAGGATTATTTCAAGCTGAAAACAAGCAAGACCCAAAAGACTCAAGAAGAAACTTTGATCTTCCTACTAACTGCCTAAAAAATTTTAGATAAAGGGCCTGTTTCTGGAATAGAGCTATCACTAGAGATATCTGCAAAGAATATGAGCTAGGTGTGATGGGAGAAACTCAACAGGGCCTAGAGATCAGAGTGGACTCTGTCTCACTGTCTCTGCATGGCCCTACAAATATTTACTTACCAAACATTTGCTTTTCCATCTCCTTGTGAATTGCCTTCCCCCCATTTGAAGTCCCAAACCACTACCTCAACATAATCTTTTGTCTTTAGCTGAAGGTATTTAAAGTGAGGGCTATGGCCATTTTGGTGTGTTCACTTTCCTAGGTCTCTCCCATGTACACATGTTATTAAACTTTTGCTTGATTATCTCCTGTTAATCTGTTTCATGTTATAGCTGAATATAAAGTTTAAAATTTAGCAACTAACCTTCTCTTTTAACTCATGTATTAAATCAAATAATGTACACATGCTGTTTCTCTCTGTTAACTATGCCAATACGTTCTATCCCATTTTGCTACTTCTTATCTTGAGTCACAGGTGCATAGGATCAAGCGGTCAGCAGAAAAACAACTAGAACATCTTGATAAGAAGCAGACAGCCACAACGGCCATGAATCATGAAAATATCAAAACAAGTGGCACCATCCCAGCGAGGTCTCAGTCCTGCAACCCACACTCTCAAAATTCTCCTTAAATAGACTTGCCCTCTTTTAGAGAGTAAGATGGTACTTTTCAAGACATTAGTCGGCTACCCTCCTCATTTGCTGGCAAATTAATAAATTTCTCTTTCCTTTACCCTCATAACTTTGTCCTCATTATTCTCATCTGGCATCAGGGACAAGGACTGAATTTTCAGTTACAAATTGGTGAGTCAGCCAGGAGACACCTCGGCACCGCAGTGGTGTGCATCTCGCTACTGACCTCCAACGTTGGAGCAGGGAGGGGCCATGTCAGGTTGTGCTTTGAGCCCTTGCTAGCAGGAGTGCTGCCTCCCAGGGAGAGATTGAGGGTCTGGTAGGCTCCATTTAGCTCCATGGAACTTCTGTCTCTCTCTCTAAGTAGGGCACTCTCTCCTGCACTTGAACCTTCTTTGAGGAAAAGGAAAGAGATTTTGGAAGAGTCGTGACACCTTGGCCATTTGGGTAAGTCTCCCCGTGTGCACACTGAGACCCTTAATTCCACACTTTTAGGGAAGGTTGTGAACCTTCCAGCCCCAGGGCACTTGTGGCACTGTTGGTGTGGACATCATAGTTGAGTGGGACTAGAGAATCCAGGGAAGTCATTCCCTTTTGTTCTTTTTTGAGTTTTGAAAGGTTCCCATTTGTTTAGCTAGCCTTGGTTTTGATATATTTGGGGTTCAGTTCCTTTTTGTTGCTCTTTTGTCATTTGTCTACTTTTAAACATGGGTGACAACATTTCAGTTCCATCTGAAAGTCTCTTGGAAAGAATTCTGGCCAAATGTCCAACTTATAGCTATAAGCCTATGTCTAAAAGGAAAATGTAAAATTAGAGTTCTGTTCCATTTTGTAGTTGTTTCTTAGGGTGTACTTTACACAGCTGGGAGATTTTTAGTATGCTCCTAGAAAGAGAAAGAAAGATATTTTTTAAATATTGCATGGTCACAATGTTCTTTAGACTCCAGAGAAAAATGGCTAAGATGAAGTTTTTCATTCCAAAACTGTTTCTTTTTGCACATGGAGTTAGAGAAAGCTGACTTGATAAAATACTTTTTTTCAGAATTCTGATCCTGTAAGAAGAAAAATATGCCTAGGAAAAGCTTGAAATTAACTCTTATCATGTCATTGAAATATAAACACAGCCCACCTTACCTGAGATGCCACCTTGGGTTAATAAGTAGAACTTCAAGCCAAGGGAGAAAAAAGGACAAAGGGGTTATTATGTTTCAGTATGTGTCTATGTCTTTGGATAATATTGCTGAGGTTAATTTGTAAATAAGCTCTATTTATTTGGCTTAAAGAAAAGTGAGTGTGCTTACAAATCAAACATTTCTAAATACAAGAGAAACTAAGATAACTAAATTTCAGGTTCACATGATCTGGGGAATATTCAGTATTAAATTAATATCTAGTATTAAAGTCAGTTTAAGTTTTTTTATATGTTAATACAGGCACATCTTTAGAAACATCAGCATTAAATATAGTAATTTTAGTGTACCTGGGTTTACCAAAAGTCAATAAGTTCATACTATCTCTGTTGCAATATTTGCCAGCAAGAAAATTAACTTGGTATGGGATAAAAACTTTTGAGTGAACACTTTGGTAATAATTGTGTTTTAGAAATGTCTACTTAAAAATAGTTTTCCCAGATTTTTAGTAACTTGGAATTTAGAGTTTTGTTAAATTTGGTTAATTGATGAAACCTCATTGAATGTCTAAATCATTTTTAAGATAAAATACTGGAACACTGATTGCTGAATAAATCTAAATTTACCTACTCTTTCTTCTTACAAGAAGGAAACTAAAGATGTTTGGGTTTATTAACCATGCATTTTGTATCACATACTAGAGAAATTATGCTATGAGAAAAATGTATTTTTTTGGAGATTATGAAATATATTCTAAAGTTTGCTAATCAGGAAATGTTGATATCACAACTAGTTACATTACTTGTTTCTTGGTTTTGTTAAGGTTTCTAAGGATTAAAAAATTATTATATGTAACTAAAGCTACTAAAATAATAAGGGAAACATTTCAGTGTGTAAAGAAAGTAGGATATGTGTTGTCAGTAATAGAAGATATGATGACTGGAAATATATTTGTTGGGGGAAAAAAGGAGAATAAGTCATGGAGCTGGTAGTTTATGGATAAAACATAAGGAACAAGTTAATATGGATACATAAAGTTATAAAAGGTTTACAGGAAAAGAACCTTGAAAAAAGGAATTTTATATGGTCAGGATTGATTAAGATTAGATTGAATTTAATTAAATTAATGAATTTTGTTGTTAACAGTAAGCTGATACAAGACTAGAATTTGGTTTTCTCTCTGTGTTAAAAAAACAAAGGTTTCTTGGAATGTTGCTTTTGATAACAGATTTTGTAAATCTCTTTGCCTTTAAGTGATATTTATTTGTTTTTGAAATCTTTCATTACTCTGGTTGAGTAAATAAGTATTGTTTCAAAATGACCTATGATTCTATTGAACAAATGTTTTGAAACTTTTTGATATTTTTGACAAACTTCCCAAATGTCAAATTCTAGTTAAGGTCTTTCTGACCTCCAGCTACCATTGAGGTGCTTCAGAGGCCCCTGAGGCATCTCAGAAAAACTATTAAACTAAATAGGATTATTTGGTAGGTTAAATTACAAGGGAAGCATTGTCAAATAAAAGGTAACATTAAGCCTTCTTAATGTTATATCTCTGTATATATATATTATGGGAGTTACAGAAATTATATCAAATTCCTTGAAATCTTATATGACCTGACATAAAATGTTATCTGTAATCAAAACTGAGGCTCACACTGAACCTGAGTATTAGGGAAATGTCCTAACTGACTTTCATGCAAAGCCAACAACAACAGAATCTGTAAAGATTATGGCACACATAAATAAAGTCCATTCTGCTTCTACAAAAATTTAATGCCTCATTTTCAGACCTTTGCCATCCTGATGTCTTTGTAGCATGGCAACAGTCTGATCCTAAATCAGAGAAATTAAGATGGGTAAACAATAGCTGTGAATTAAACAGTCAGGGCTATGGGAAATCTAAGGTGGTCATTTGGTTCTTCCTGGCTCCCTGGTAAGCCCCATTTTTTATTTGATAGGTTAAAGCCATCCCTTGCTGTAAGACTGATGCCCTCACAATGAAAAAAAAAGGGTTAGAAAATGTGTTTTCCACTTAGAGTATACTTTCTACAATCTTAATTTGACTATATTTGGTAAAAATAAGGATAATTTTAGAGAGAACAGATTATGTTTCAATAGATATTAATTCTAGTTTTGTTAACTAAGGTCAGTGTTTACTAACACTCACTTCCCAAATAGCATTTTGTTCTTATGTTACATTATTGTAAAGTTTGAGTTATTAAGAAGACATTCTAAGCTTGTTTCTGAAGCTGATCACTGTAATCTATCTTTGGATAAAGATTAGGTGCCCCTTGATCTATAACCAAGGGATTATACATACTGGAAAAAACATCATTTAAAGCACTGTCTCCAACCTAGGTGAAAGACTTCTTATCAGGTGTTCTTAAGTGCCTCAAGCACAAAGAAACTGAGGGAAATTAAATCTTAAATTTATATTTCTCACTTAACAAGGGGCTCTGCATTGGACTGTCCATAAAAAAAGACTGCTAACACCAAATGACACTCACACCAGGAAGAGAAGAAGACAACAGCACGGGTAGGCAACTGACCCAAGAATGTGGACCTGGACTATAAGAACCATCCAACTAATTTACTTGAACTGTTTACAAAATGTTTGTCTTCCTATCAAAATGGAAAGCTATTGCAAGAAAATCCTCTAGTGAAATTGTGAAAGTATAACTATTCATGACATGCATCACTGCTTACTTTGAGTATACTGCTAAAAGCACATGTACAATGTTTGAATGACAATTTGGTATAATTGATAAAATGTATAGCCTATAAAGTGTTTTCCTGTCAGCATACCTCGCTGTACTTGCTTGTTATATCTGATTAGTTTTCCCCCAATGTGGAGAACTAAGCAAACGTATAAAGGAAAAGTAAACCTAGCACTAGGGACATGAATGGATCGGAGTAGGCAGCTCAAGCACTCTAACAACAATGGAAAAGTATATGGATTATCAATACTTTCTAAGGAGTGATTTGCATCTAAAAGGGGAAAATGATGGAGTAAATGTTCACATATTGCAGTATGGGAAAGTCTTTCTGGCTTATACATTATTTTGAACTTTAGGCTAACCAAAACAGCCTGTTTTGGGCCTACTAAACATACTTTGTACATCTGCTTTAACCATTCAAAAAAATACATTTAAAAATCAAAGTTGAGGAGGAGTTTCAAGAGAGCAGAAGAGTAAGACGCAAACATCACCTTCCTCCCCACAGATACATCAAAAATACATCTACATGTGGAACTGCTCCTATAAAACACCTACTGAACGCTGGCAGAAGACCTCAGACCTCCCAAAAGGCAAGAAACTACCCACATACATGGGTAGGGCAAAAGAAAAAACGGAGACAAAGAATACAGACGGGACCTGCACCAGCGGGAGGGAGCTATGAAGGAGGAAAGGTTTCCACACACTAGGAAGCCCCTTCGCGGGTGAAGACTGCGGATGACGGGGGGAAGGTTCGGAGCCGCGGAGGAGAGCGCAGCCACAAGAGTGTGGAGGGCAAAGTGGAGAGATTCCTACACAGAGGATTGGTGCCAACCAGCACTCACCAGCCAGAGAGGCTTGTTTGCTTGCCAGTCCGGGGTGGGGGCTGGGAGCTGAGGCTCAGGCTTCAGTTGAATCGCAAGGAGAGAACTGGGGTTGGCTGCGTGAACACAGCCTGAAGGGGGCTAGTGCACCACAGCTATCCAGGAAGAAGTCCGGGAAAATGTCTGGAGCTGACAAGGAGTCAAGAGATTATTTCTTCCTTATTTGTTTCTTGGTGCGCTAGGAGAGGGGATTAAGACTACCACTTAAAGGAGCTCCAGAGACAGGCGCGAGCTGCGGCTATCAGCGAGGACACCAGAGACGGGCATGAGATGCTAAGGCTCCTGCTGCCACCACCAAGAAACCTGTGAGCAAGCACAGGTCACTCCCCACACCACCCCTCCTGGAAGCCTGTGTAGCCTGCCACTGCCAGGGTCCCGTGATCCAGAGACATCTGCCCGGGAGAATGCACAGCGTGGCTCAGGTTTGTGCAACGTCATGCCAGCCTCTGCCGCAGCAGGCCCGCCCTGCATCGGTACCCCTCCCTTCCACGGCCTGAGTGAGCCAGAGACCCCAAAGCAGCTGCTCCTTTGACCCTGTCCTGTCTGAGTGAAGAACAGACACCCTAGGGTGACCTACATGCAGAGGCGGGGCCAAATCCAAAGCTGAACCCTGGAAACTATGCAAACAAAGAAAAGAAAGGGAAATTTCTCCCAGCAGCCTCAGGAGCAGCAGATTAAAGCTCCACAATCAACTTGATGTACACTGCATCTGTGGAATAACTGAATACACAAGGAATCATGCCAAATTGAGGAGGTAGACTTTGGGAGCAAAGATTTATTATTTTTTCCCCTTTTCCTCATTTTCTGAGTGTGTATGTGTATGCTTCTGTGTGTGATTTTGTCTGTATAGCTCTACTTTTACCATTTCTCCTAGGGTTCTGTCCGTCCGTGTTTTTTGTTTTCTGTTTTTGTTTTACTTTTTAAAAATTTTTCTTAATAACTATTTTTTATTTTCTATCTTAATAACTTTATCTTATTATATTTCACTTTATTTTATTTTATCTTCTTTCTTTCTTTCTTTTTTCTCCCTTTTATTCTGATCTGTGTGGATGAAAGGCTCTTGGTGCTCCAGCCAGAAGTCAGTGCTGTGCCTCTAAGGTGGAAGAGCCAACCTCAGGACACTGGTCCACAGAGACCTCCCAGCTCCACATAATATCAAATGGCAAAAATCTCCCAGAGATTGGCATCTCAAATCCAAGACCCAGCTTCAATCAACAACAAGCAAGCTACACTGCTGGACACCCTATGCCAAGCAACTAGCAAGAGAGGAACACAACCCCATCCATTAACAGAGAGACTGCCTAAAATCATAATAAGCCCACAGACACGTAAAAACACACCACCAGACGTGGACCTGCCACCAGAAAGACAAGATCCATCCTCTTCCACAAGAACACAGACACTAGTCCCCTCTACCAGGAAGTCTACACAACCCACTGAACAAACCTTAGCCACTGGGGACAGACAACAAAAACAACGGGAACAACGAACCTGCAGCCTGTGAAAAGGAGACTCCAAACACAGTAAGTTAAGCAAAATGAGAACACAGAAAAACACACAGCAGATGAATGAGCAAGGTAAAAACCCAATAAACCTAACAAATGAAGAGGAAATAGGCAGTCTACCTGAAAAAGAATTCAGAATAATGATAGTAAAGATGATCCAAAATCTTGGAAATAGAATAACTACAAAAAAACGTTTAACAAGGACCTAGAAGAACTAAAGAGCAAACAAACAGTGATGAACAACACAATAAAAGAAATTAAAAATTCTCTAGAAGGGATCAATGGCAGAATAACTGAGGCAGAAGAATGGATAAGTGACCTGGAATACAAAATAGTGGAAATAACTACTGCAGAGCAGAATAAAGAAAAAAGAATGAAAAGAACTGAGGACAGTCTCAGAGACCTCTGGGACAATATTAAATGCACCAACATTCGAATTATAGGGGTCCCAGAATAAGAAGAGAGAAAGAAATGGACTAAGAAAATATTTGAAGAGATTATAGTTGAAAACTTCCCTAATATGGGAAAGGAAATAGTTAAGTCCAGGAAGCACAGAGAATCCCACACAAGATAAATCCAAGGAGAAACACACCAAGACACACATTAATCAAACTATCAAAAATTAAACACAAAGAACAAATATTAAAAGCAGCAAGGGAAAAAAAACAATAACACAGAGGGGAATCCCCATAAGGTTAACAGCTGATCTCTCAACAGAAACTCTGCAAGCCACAAGGGAGTAGCAGGAAATATTTACAGTGATGAAGGAGAAAAACCTACAACCAAGATAACTCTACCCACCAAGGATCTCATTCACATTTGGTGCATAAATTAAAATCTTTACAGACAGGCAAAAGCTAAGAGAATTCAGCACCACAAAACAAGCTTTACAACAAATGCTAAAGGAACTTCTCTAGGCAGGAAAGACAAGAGAAGGAAAAGACCTACAATAACAAACGCAACACAATTAAGAAAATGGGAATAGGAACACACATATCGATAATTACCTTAAATGTAAATGGATTAAATGCTCCAACCGAAAGACAAAGACTGGCTGAATGGATACAAAAACAAGACCCGTATATAGGCTGTCTACAAGAGACCCACTTCAGGCCTAGGGACACATACGGACTGAAAGTGAGGGGATGGAAAAAGATATTCCATGCAAAAGGAAATCAAAAGAAAGCTGGAGTAGCAGTCCTCATATCAGACAAAATAGACTTTAAAATAAAGACTATTACAAGAGAGAAAAACACTACAAATGATCAAGGTAGTGATCCAAGAAGAAGATATAACAATTGTAAATATTTATGCACCCAACATAGGAGCACCTCATTGCATAAGGCAAATACTAACAGCCATGAAAGGGGAAATAGAAAGTAATATAATCATGGTAGGGGATTTTAACACCCCACTTTCACCAAAGGACAGATCATCCAAAATGAAAATATATACAGAGATACAAGCTTTAAATGATACATTAAACAAGATGGACTTAATTGATATTTATAGGACATTCCATCCAAAAACAACAGAATACACTTTCTTCTCAAGTGCTCATGGAACATACTCCAGGAGAGATCATATCTTGGGTCACAAATCAAACCTTGGTAAACTAACGAAAATTGAAATCATATCAAGTGTCTTTTCTGACCACAATGCTCTGAGACTAGATATCAAAAACAGGAAAAAATCGGGAAAAAATACAAACACATGCAGGCTAAACAATACACTACTGAATAACCAGGAGATCATGGAAGAAATCAAAAGAAAATAAAAAATTACCTAGAAACAAATGACAATGAAAACACAAGAACCCAAAACCTATGGGATGCAGCAAAGCAGTTCTAAGAGGGAAGTTAAGAGCAATAAAATCCTACGTTAAGAAACAAGAAACATCTCAAATGAACAACCTAACATTACACCTAAAGCAATCAGAGATATAAAAACAAAAACCCTCCAAAGTTCGCAGAAGGAAAGAAATCATAAAAATCAGATCAGAAATAAATGAAAATGAAATGAAGGAAATGATAGCAAAGATCAATAAAACTAAAAGCTGGTTCTTTGAGAAGATAAACAAAATTGATAAACCATTAGCCAGACTCATCAAGAAATAAAGGGAGAAGACACAAATCAATAGAATTAGAAATGAAAAAGGTGACGTAACAACTGACACTGCAAAAATACAAAGGATCATGAGAGATTACTACAAGCAACACTATGCCGATAAAATGGACAACCTGGAAGAAATGGACAAATTCTTAGAAATGCACAACCTTCTGAGACTGAACCAGGAAGAAATAGAAAATATGAACAGAAAAATCACAAGCATGGAAATTGAAACTGTGATTAAAAATCTTCCAACAAACAAAAGCCCAGGACCAGATGGCTTCACAGGCAAATTCTATCAAACATTTAGAGAAGAGCTAACACCTATCCTTCTCAAACTCTTCCAAAATAAAGCAGAGGGAGGAACACTCCCAAACTCATTCTACAAGGCCACCATCACCCTGATACCAAAACGAGACAAAGATGTCAAAATAAATCAATGTGATACACCATATTAACAAACTGAAGGAGGAAAACCATATGATCATCTCAAGGGATGCAGAGAAAGTTTTTGACAAAATTCAACACCCATTTATGATAAAAAACTCTCCACAAAGTAGGTATAGAGGAACTTTCCTGAACATAATAAAGGCCATATATGACAAACCCACAGCCAACATCATCCTCAGTGGGGAAAAACTGAAAACATTTCCACTAATATCAGGAACAAGACAAGGTTACCTACTCTCACCACTCTTATTCAACATAGTTTTGGACGTTTTAGCCACAGCAATCAGAGAAAAGATGTACCATGCTCTTGGATTGGAATAATCAACATTGTGAAAATGACTCTACTACCCAAAGCAATCTACAGATTCAATGCAATCCCTATCAAACTACCACTGACATTTTTCACAGAACTGGAACATAAAATTTCACAATTTGTATGGTGACACAAAAGACCCCAAATAGCCAAAGCACTCTTGAGAACAAAAAACAGAGCTGGAGGAATCAGGACCAGAAACTAACACACCATTTTAAAACAATTATCCTCCAATAAAAATGTTTTTAAAAAAATCAAAGTTCAGTAACTGTGGTTCAGGCATCCAAAATAAAGCTCGATGGCCATTAGAGACATGGTTTCAGACACATTTCTTTACTAGTGAGAACGTGACTGGCAACTGCAAATTTATGGCCTCAAGGTGTTATTACAGCAAGATGTGACGTCAGGCTGGAAAGAAAAACAAAAAAACCTCTTTGTTTAAGCTGCAGAATTCTACAGCACATTTTGGGACAAGAGAATTCTCAAAATGAAAGTCCAGAACTTTCCTCTAATCCTCCCCAATTTTAATAGCATCCCTTTTCAGGAGGAAGTAGCCAGGTGACTTCATCGCCCCCACTTCCATCAATATGGAAAGTTATAACTGACAGTGGGGAATATGTAGCCGAATATAGAGGTAAAATTTTTACAACTAAACTTCTCTTTGAACACAGGCATTAAGTCAAATAATATACACATGCTGTTTTTCTCTGCTAACTATGCCGATAATTTCTATCCTGTTTGGATAGTTCTTGTCTCAAGTCACAGGTGCATAGGATCAAGCGGTCAGCAGAAAAACAGAACATTTTGACCAGAGGCAGACAACTAAAATGGCCATAAATCACAAAAATATCAAAACAAACAGTGCCAGCTCAGTGAGGTCTCAGTCACATTACTCCTGCAATTCCCCCCCTCAAAATTCTCCTTAAATAGACCCACCCTTTTTCAGTAGGACAGTAGTTTTCAAGATATTAGTCTGCTACCGTCCTCATTTGCTGGTAAAATAATAAATTTCTCTTTTCTTTATCCTCAAAACCTGTTCCTCATTATTCTCATTTGGCATTGGAAGCAGGGACCAAATTTTTGGTTACAATGTCAATTTAATTCTAGAGCAGCCAGAAGAACCTAGAAGGGTAGAGGAAAATTTCTTCCTCCCCAGCACCCCACTAACCACTGTCTTCAGAATGCATTTCCATTATTCTGATTCACAGCTTCATTAGTTCCTACTGACACAAACACCTTCTAGCTGGCCCTTCAATTTGGAAGTCTCTCCTACCCCAGTCTGCTGACACATTGCTGCCAAAGTTTTTTAGTATAGCTATTTGTCCATGCAACTCCTTTGTTCAAATTCCTTTACTTGTCCTAGCATATTAAGTCTACAAAAAACAAAGAACTGAATCCAAAAATGGGCAGAAACCTAAATAGACATTTCTCCAAAGAAGATATACAGATTGCCAACAAACACATGAAAGAATGCTCAACATCATTAATCATTAGAGAAATGCAAATCAAAACTACAATGAGATATCATTTCACACTGGTCAAAATGGCCATCATCAAAAAATCTGCAACAATAAATGCTGAAGAGGGTGTGGAGAAAAGGAAACCCTCTTGCACTGTTGGTGGGAATGTAAATTGATTCAGCCACTATGGAGGACAGTATGAAATTCTAGAGCAGCCAGAAGAACCTAGAAGGGTAGAGGAAAATTTCTTCCTCCCCAGCACCCCACTAACCACTGTCTTCAGAATGCATTTCCATTATTCTGATTCACAGCTTCATTAGTTCCTACTGACACAAACACCTTCTAGCTGGCCCTTCAATTTGGAAGTCTCTCCTACCCCAGTCTGCTGACACATTGCTGCCAAAGTTTTTTAGTATAGCTATTTGTCCATGCAACTCCTTTGTTCAAATTCCTTTACTTGTCCTAGCATATTAAGTCTTAGCCTCTAAGCCTGGTTTTCTAAATTCCCCACAATATGGCCCCAAACTATCCTTCCAGGTTTATTTTCTACAATTAACCTCAGTTAATTAATTGTCCCAGCCAAATTAATTCTGTCTTTCCTAGGAGTCCCTATACTTCCTTGATTTTATTATTTTTTAATTTCTATATATAGGAAGACACAACCCACACAATCTATACTTAAAACTCCCACATTTTTCCTGATTCCTGTTTTAAAAAGTGATTTTTTTCTCACTTGAAACCCAACCTATATTTTGGACTTGATTTGTATTATTCACTTTCATCTTTACTTATCTTATGGCTTTCTAGTCCATTTGAAGTTCCTTAAAGAAGGAATCATGTCTTGATTTCCTTAGTGTTACCTTCAATCCATCACCATAGAAAAAAGCAGTAAAAAATAGGAATAGAAGAAAACTCCCCAGATGTTGTCACTCTAAATGTACCATACTGAAGTAGAAGCAAACTGGGAGAGTCTGGTTATATTTTAGGTAGGAAACAATCCAATTTAGGATAGGCTTCTTAAATTTCTGAGGAGTTTGAACTCACAGAGGAAGTTAGTAGGTAAATAGTGGGAAAATATTTGTGTATGTCAATTATTTAATTACCCAGTACTTATTAAATTCTTACTGACATCCTCAAATGATTTCAGATACAGAGAGAAATTCCAAAAAGGAGAAAATACTTCACCAAATGTGCTATTCAGAACCTCATTCTAAGTGACTGTACCATGAAGTTTCCCTCAAGAATAAAATGTCAGCAAAACCACCTTCCCTTGTTTACAGAGCTGCCTTTTAACTCCGAAGGCTCCTGGAGTTGAAAAGGTACTAACTCAAAAGTACTGAGAAACAGAACTCAAGTCATCTTTAAATATTTTTTATTTTTAGTAGTTCTCTGTCTTAGAGACATAAAAGTGCAAAGTATCTCTTAGTAGTAGAAAGGAGGCTATAGACTTGTAAATTTAAAAATGGGCAGTTAGACAATTAGAAAAGCAAAATGCACATAAAACAGCAAATGAGATTACATATAATTTTAAATGGCAGCTATAAAAAGAATCATGGCATGGATCATAACAGATGCAAGTGATTTTAATAATCTGAAAAGCAAGGCAGAGATAATTGGAAAGACAACAAAAATAACAAATGGTACCTGAACAAAATATTTAATTATTGTAGTTGTTTAGAGTTGTAATAAAATCTCTTTAGCTGATCAGAATGTGTTCAGGACATAGAATTGTATTCTTCTTTTGAAAAATAAATATAAATCTCAAACTTTCTGGGCATTTTTTCTTGGAAATATAACATAACAATCTCTGAATGGTTTAAGTGTTTTTTCTCAAATCATGCAAATATTTGAAAGACTGAAATAAAATTTTAATGAACCTATACATGAGCTGATTCTCCTTCAAGAGCACAAATTTTTTAAAAAATAATAATTTAGGGTCAAACTATCCCTGTAGTATGAACAAGACATTCTGTGTCTTTTATACATATAACTGGCATACAGTAAAGGTGCAATAAATAATTATGAGAAAATAAGTAAGGGTTAAGCATAATATGAGCCCTCCTTAATATTCCAGCCTTATTGTTTATGAGGGAGATCAGCTCTGTGCTTTGTGACCACCTAGAGGGGTAGGATAGGGAGGGTGGGAGGGAGACACAAGAGGGAGGAGATATGGGGATATAGGTATATGTATAGCTGATTCACTTTGTTATAAATCAGAAACTAACACACCATTGTAAAGCAATAACACACCATTGTAAAGCAATTACACTCCAATAAAGATGTTTTTAAAAATCGTATGATCATCTCAATAGATGCAAAAAAATCTTTTCCAAAAATTCAACACCCATTTATAATAAAAACTCTGCAGAAAGTGTGCATAGAAGGAACACATATCAACATGATAAAAGCCATATATGACAAACCCACAATTAGCATCATATTTGATGGTGAAAAGTTGAAAGCATTTCCTCTAAGAGCAGGAACCAGACAAGAATATCCACTGTCACCACTTTTATTCAACATAGTTTTAGAACTTCTAGCCACAGCAATCAGAGAAGAAAAGAAATAAAAGGAATCCAAATTGGAAAAGAAGAAGTAAAACTATCACTGTTTGTAGATGACATGATACTATAAATAGATAACCCTAAAGATGCTACCAGAAAACTACTAGAGCTAAACAACGAATTTGGTAAAGTTGCAGGATACAAATTTAGTGCACAGAAATCTCTTGTATTCCAATACACTAACAACAAAATATCAGAAGGAAAAATTAAGGAAACAATCCCACTCAACACTGCAACAAAAAGAATAAAATACATAGGAATAAACCTACCTAAGGAGGCAAAAGACCTGTACTCTGAAAACTATGTCATTGATGAAAGAAATCAAAGATGACACAAACAAATGGAAAGATATACCATGTTCTTGGATTGGAAGAATCAATATTGTCAAAATGACTATACTACGCAAGGTAATCTACAGATTCAGTGCAATCCCTATCAAATTACCAATGACCTTTCTTGCCAATCTAGAAAAAAAGTCTTAAAATTTGTATGGAAACTCAAAAGACCCCAAATAGCAAAGAAATTTTGAGAAAGAAAAACAGAGCTGAAGTAATCAGGCTCCCTGAATTCAGACTATACTATAAAGCTAAATCAATCAAAACAGTATGGTAATGACACAAAACCAGACTTACAGATCAATGGAACACAATAGAAAGCCCAGAAACAAACCGACGCACCTATGGTCAATTAATCTACAATAAAGGAGGAAAGAATATATAATGGAGAAAAGACAATCTCTTCAATAAGTGGTGCTGGGGAAACTGGACAGCTACACGTAAAAGAATGAAATTAGAACATTCTCCAACACCATACACAAAAATAAACTCAAAATGGATTAAAGAACAAAATGTAAGACCAGTTACTATAAAACTCAGAGGAAAACATAGGCAGAAAATTCTTTGACATAAATTGCAGCAATATCTTTTGGATCCACCTCCTAGAATAATGAAAATAAAAACAAAAATAAACAAATGGGACCTAATTAAACTCAAAAGCTTTTGCACAGCAAAGGAAACAAAAAACCAAAAAAAAGACAACTCACAGAATGGGAGAAAATATTTGCAAGTGATACGACTGACAGGGATTAATCTCCAAAATATACAAACAGAAGCTCAATATCATAAAAAGCAAACAAACAACCCAATCAAAAAATGGGCAGGTGATCTAAATAAACATTTCTCCAGTGAAGACATAAGGTGGCCAACACACACATGAAAACATGCTCAACATTTCTAGTTACTAGAGAAGTGCAAATCAGAACAACTCCAATGAAGTATCACCTCACACCAGTTAGAATGGCCATCATCACAAAGTCTACAAAAAATAAATGCTGAAGAGGGTGTGGAGAAAAGGGAATACTCCTACACTGTTGGTGGAAATGTAAGTTACTGCAAACACTATGGAGAACAGTGTAAAGGTTCCTTTAAAAACTAAAAATGGAGCAACCATATGATCCAGCAATCCCACTCCATGGCATATACCCAGAGAAAACCATACTGCAAACAGATAACTGCACCTCAATGTTCATTGCAGCACTATTTACAATAACCAAAACATGAAAACAACTTAATTGTTCATTGACAGATCAATGGATTAAGATGTGGTACATATATACAATGGAATATTACTCAGCCATAAAAAAGAATGAAATTATGCCATTTGCAGCAACATGGATGGACCTAGAGTTTATCATACTAAGTGAATTAAGTCAGCCAGAGAAAGACAAATATCATATGATATCACTTATATGAAGAATCTAAAAAAGTTATACAAACGAACTTATTTACAAAACAGAAACAAACCCAGAGACATAGAAAACAAATGTATGGTTACCAAGGGGGTCAGGTGGTGGGGGAGGGATAAATTAGGAGTTTGGGACTAACATATACACACTATTACATATAAAATAGGTAATCAACTAGGTCCTATTCTATAGCACAGGGAACTCTAATCAGTACTCTGTAATAACTTATATGGGAGAAGAATATGAAAAAGAATATATATATATATATATATATATATATATATATATATATATAAAACAATTATTTTGCTGTACACCTGCAACTAGCACAACATTGTAAATGAACTATACTCCAATATAAAATAAAGATTAAAAAAAAAAGAAAAGCTGTCACATCAAATATGCACGGGGCCATTCAATATAATCACCTCAATCTTCCTGGCCCATTTAGAAATAATATGCTCATTTATATGTTATATGCTTTCATCTGATAATTGTTTGCATTTAAATTTCAAATCATTAAAAAGTACTATTCACCAAAAAAAAGCAACGAATGTCCATTTTACTAAAAAAAATACAGATTACAATTATAAAACTAGTAGCAGTTATTTTTGGTACTAATATAATGATAAAACATTAAATACTAAAGGTAGAAACCAATTCTTTTTTTTTTTCTTTTTCTTTTTCTCTTTTTTTAAAACATCCTTATTGGAGTAGAATTGCTTTACAATGGTGTGTTAGTTTCTGCTTTATAACAACGTGAATCAGTTATACATACACATATGTCCCCACATCTCTTCCCTCTTGCATCTCTCTCCCTCCCACTCTCCATATCCCACCCCTCTAGGTGGTAACAAAGCACCAAACTGATCTCCCTATATTATGCGACTGCCTCCCACTAGCTATCTATTTTACTAGTTGGGGGATTCTCCATATCCCACCCCTCTAGGTGGTAACAAAGCACCAAACTGATCTCCCTGTACTATGCGACTGCCTCCCACTAGCTATCTATTTTACGTTTGGTAGTGTATATATGTCCATGCCACTCTCTCACTTTGTCCCAGCTTATGCTTCCCCTGATCTGTATCTTCAAGTCCATTCTCTAGTAGGTCTGCATATTTATTCCAGTCTCAGGCCTAGGTTCTTCTGACCATTTCTTTCTTTCTTTCTTTTTTTATATTCCATATATATGTGTTAGCATATGGTATTTATTTTCTATCTTTCTGACTTACTTTACTCTGTATGACAGTCTCTAGATCCACCCAACTCACTACGAATAGCTCAGTTTCATTCCTTTTTATGGCTGGGTAATATTCCATTGTATATATGTGCCACATCTTCTTTATCCATTCATCTGTTGATGGACACTTAGGTTGCTTCCATGTCCTGCCTATTGTAAATAGAGCTGCAATGAACATTTTGGTACATGACTCTTTTTGAATTATGGTTTTCTCAGGGTATATGCCCAGTAGTGGGAATGCTGGGTCGTACTGTAGTTCTATTTTTAGTTTTCTAAGGAACCTCCATACTGTTCTCCATAGTGGCTGTATCAATTAACATTCCCACCAACAGTGCGAGCGGGGTCCCTTTTCTCCACACCCTCTCAAGCATTTATTGTTTGTAGATTTTTTGATGATGGCCATTCTGACCAGTGTGAGATGATATCTCATTGTAGTTTAGACTTGCATTTCTCTAATGATTAAATATGTTGAGCATTCTTTCACGTGTTTGTTGGCAATCTGTATATCTTCTTTGGAGAAATGTCTATTTAGGTCTTCTGCCCATTTTTGGATTGAGTTGTTTATGTTTTTGATATTGAGCTGCATGTGTTGCTTGTATGTTTTGGAGATTAATCCTTTGTCAGTTGCTTATTTGCAAATGTTTTCTCCCATTCTGAGGGTTGTCTTTTCATCTTGTGTATGGTTTCCTTTGCTGTGTGAAAGCTTTGAATTTTCATTAGGTCCCATTTGTTTATTTTTGTTTTATTTCCATTTCTCTAGGAGGTAGGTCAAAAAGGATCTTGCTGTGATTTATGTCATAGAGTGTTCTGCCTATGTTTTCCTCTAAGTGTTTGATGGTGTCTGGACTTACATTTAGGTCTTTAATCCATTTTGAGTTTATTTTTGTATATGGTGTTAGGGAGTGTTCTAATTTCATTCTTTTACATGTAGATCTCCAGTTTTCCTGGCAACACTTATTGAAGAGGCTGTCTTTTCTCCACTGTATATTCTTGTCTCCTTTATCAAAGATAAGGTAACATATGTGTGTGGGTTTATCTCTGGGCTTTCTATCCAATTCCATTGATCTACATTTCTGTTTTTGTGCCAGTACCATACTGTGTTGATTACTGTAGCTTTGTAGTATAGTCTGAAGTCAGGGAGCTTGATTCCTCCAGCTCCATTTTTCTTTCTCAAGAGTGCTTTGACTATTCGGGGTCTTTTGTGTTGCTATACAAATTGTGAATTTTTTTGTTCTAGTTCTGTGAAAACTTCCAGTGGTAGTTTGATAGAGATTGCATTGAATTGGTAGATTGCTATGGGTAGTAGAGTTATTTTCACAATGTTGATTCTTCCAATACAAGAACATGGTATATCTCTCCATCTGTTTGTATCATCTTTAATTTCTTTCATCAGTATCTTATAATTTTCTGCATACAGGTCTTTTGTCTCCTTAGGTAGGGTTATTCCTAGATATTCTATTCTTTTTGTTGCAATGGTAAATGGAGTGTTTTCTTAATTTCACTTTCAGATTTTTCATCATCAGTGTATAGGAATGCAAGATTTCTGTGCATTAATTTTGTATGCTGCTACTTTACCAAATTCATTGATTAGCTCTAGTAGTTTTCTGGTAACATCTTTAGGATTATCTATGTATAGTATCATGTCATCTGCAAACAGTGAGAGCTTTACTTCTTATTTTCCAATTTGGATTCCTTTTATTTCTTTTTCTTCTCTGAGCACTGTGGCTGAAACTTCCAAAACTATATTGAGTAATGGTGATGAGAGTGGACAACCTTACCTTGTTCCTGATCTTAGTGGGAATGTTTTCAGTTTTTTACCATTGAGAACCACGTTGGCTGTGGGTTTGTCATAAATGGCCTTTATTATGTGGAGGAACGTTCCCTCTATGCCTACTTTCTGGAGAGTTTTTATCATAAACTGGTGTTGAATTTTGTCAAAAGCTTTCTCTGCATCTATTGAGATGATCATATGGTTTTTCTCCTCCAATTTGTTAATATGGTGTACCACATTGATTGATAAGCATATATTGAAGAATCCTTGCATTCCTGGGATAGATCCCACTTGATCATAATGTATGATCTTTTTAATGTGCTGTTGGATTCAGTTTCCTACTATTTTGTTGAGGATTTTTGCATCTATATTCATCAGTGATATTGGACTTTGGTTTTCTTTCTTTGTGACACCTTTGGTTTTGGTATCTGAGTGGTGGTGGCCTTGTAGAATGAGTTTGGGAGTGTTCCTCCCTCTGCTATATTTTGGAAGAGTTTGAGAAGGGTAGGTGTTAGCTCTTCTCTAAATGTTAGATAGAATTCTCCTGTGAAGGCATCTGATCCTGGGCTTCTGTTTGTTGCAAGATTTTTAATCACAGTTTCAATTTCAGGGCTTGTGATTGGTCTGTTTATATTTTCTCTTTCTTAATGCTTCAGTCTTGGAAGGTTGGGCATTTCTAAGAATTTGTCCATTTCTTCCAGGTTGCCCATTTTATTGACATAGAGTTGCTTGTAGTAATCTCTCATGATCCTTTGTATTACTGCAGTGTCAGTTGCTACTTCTCCTTTTTCATTTCTAATTCTATTGATTTGTGTCTTCTCCCTTTTTTTCTTGATAAGTCTCATTAATGGTTTATCAATTTTGTTTATCTTCTCAAAGAACCAGATTTTAGTTTTATTGATCTTTGCTATCATTTCCTTCATTTCTTTTTCATTTATTTCTGATCTGATCTTTATGATTTCTTTCCTTCTGCTAACTTTGGGGGGTTTTATTCTTCTTTCTCTAATTGCTTTAGGTTTAACGTTAGGTTGTTTACTTCAGATGTTTCTTGTTTCTTAAGGTAGGATTTTATTGCTATAAACTTCGCTCTTAGAACTGCTTTGTTGCATCCCATAGGTTTTGTATTTGTTTCAAGGTATTTTTTGATTTCTTATTTGATTTCTTGAGTGATCTCTTAGTTATTAAGTAGTGTGTTGTTTAGTCTCCATGTGTTTGTATTTCTTACAGATTTTTGCCTGTAATTGATATCTAATCTCATAGCATTGTGGTCAGAAGAGATACTTGATACAATTTCAATTTTCTTAAATTTACCAAGGCTTGATTTGTGACCCAAGATATGATCTATCCTGGAGAATGTTCCATGAGCACTTGAGAAAAATGTGTATTCTGTTGTTTTTGGATGGAATGTCCTATAAATATCAGTTAAGTCCATCTTGTTTAATGTATCATTTAAAGCTTGTGTTTCCTTATTTATTTTCATTTTGGATGATCTGTCCATTGATGAAAGTGGGGTGTTAAAATCCCCTAATATGATTAGGTAACTGTCAATTTTCCCTTTTATGGCTGTTAGTATCTGCCTTATGTATTGAGGCGCTCCTATGTTGGGTGCGTAAATATTTACAATTGTTATATCTTCTTCCTGGATTGATCTCTTGATCATTAAGTAATTGTCTTTCTTTGTCACTGGTAATAGTCTTTATTTTAGAGTCTATTTTTTCTGATATGAGAATTGCTACTCCAGCTTTCTTTTCATTTCCATGTACTTGGAATATCTTTTTCCATCCCCTCACTTTCAGTCTGTATGTGTCCCTAGGTCTGAAGTAGGTCTCTTGTAGACAGCATATATATGGGTCTTGTTTTTGTATCCATTCAGACAGTCTATATCTTTCAGTTGGTGCATTTAATCCATTTACATTTAAGGTAATTATAGATATTTATCTTCCTATTTTACCATTTTCTTAACTGTTTTGGGTTTATTATTGTAGGTCTTTTCCTTCTCTTGTGTTTTCTGCTTGGAGAATTTCCTTTAGCATTTGTTGTAAAGCTCGTTTTGTGGTGCTGAATTCTCTTAGCTTTTGCTTGTCTGTAAATGTTTTAATTTCTCTGTCAAATCTGAATGGGATCCTTGCTGGGTAGAGTATTCTTGGTTGTAGGTTTTTCTCCTTCATCACTTTAAATATGTCCTGCCACTCCCTTCTGGCTTGCAGAGTTTCTGCTGAAAGATCTACTGTTAATCTTATGGAGATTCCCTTATGTGTTATTTGTTGTTTTTCCCTTGTTGCTTTTAATATTTGTTCTTTGTAGTTAATTTTTGATAGTTTGATTAATATGTGTCTTGGCATGTTTCTCTTTGGATTTATCTTGTGTGGGACTCTCTGTGCTTCCTGGATTTTATTAACTATTTCTTTTCCCATATTAGGGAAATTTTCAACTATAATCTCTTCAAATATTTTCTCACTCCCTTTCTTTTTCTCTTCTTCTTCTGGACCCCTATAATTAGAATATTGGTGCATTTAGTGTTGTCCCAGAGGATTCTGAGACTATCCTCAATTCTTTTCATTCTTTTTTCTTAATTCTGCTCTGCAGTAGTTATTTCCACTATTTTATACTCCAGGTCACTTATCCGTTCTTCTGCCTCAGTTATTCTGCTATTGATTCCTTCTAGAGAATTTTTAATTTCATTTATTGTGCTGTTCATCACTGTTTGTTTTCTCTTTAGTTCTTCTAAGTCCTTTTAAACGTTTCTTGTATTTTCTCTATTCTATTTCCAAGATTTTGGATCATCTTTACTATCATTATTCTGAATTCTTTTTCAGGTAGACTGCTTAATTCCTCTTCATTTGTTAGGTATTGTGGGGTTTTGCCTTGCTCCTTCAACTGCTGTGTGTTTCTCTGTCTTCTAATTTTGCTTAACTTACTGTGTTTGGGGTCTCCTTTTCACCATCTGCAGGTTCATAGTTTCCTTGGTTTTTGGTGTCTGTCCCCAGTGGCTAATGTTGGTTCAGTGGGTTGTGTATACTTCCTGGTGGAGGGGACTAATGCCTGTGTTCTCGTGGATGAGGTTGGACCTTGTCTTTCTTGTGGGGAGGTCCACGTCTGGTGGTGTGTTTTGGTGTGTCTGTGGCCTTATTATGGCAGCCTCTCTGCTAATGGATGGGGTTGTGTGCCTGTCTTGCTAGTTGTTTGGCATAGGGTACCCTTCACTGCAGCTTGCTGATCGGTGAGTGGAGCTGGGTCTTAGCATTGAGATGGAGATGTCTGGGAGATTTTCGCCATTTGATATTATGTGGAGTGGGGAGATCTCTTGTGTACCAGTGTCCTGAACTTAGCTCTCCCACCTTAGTGGCACAGCCTGATGCCTGGCTGTTGTACCAAGAGCGTGTCCTCCACACGGCTCAGAAGAAAAGGGAGAAAAGAAAGAAGAGGATAATATAAAATAAAGTGAAATAAAATAGTTATTAAAATAAAAAATAATTATTAAGAAAAAGATTTTAGTTAATTAAGAAAAAAATAAAGGACAGACAGAACCCTAGGACAAATGGTAGAAACAAAGCTATACAGACAAAATCGCACACAGAAGCCTACACATACATACTCACAAAAAGAGAAAAAGGGGAGAAAATATATATATTGTTGCTCCCAAAGTCTATCTCCTCAATTTGGGATGATTTGTTGTCTCTTCAGGCATTCTACAGATGCAGGGTACATCCATGATTGTGGAGATTTGATCCGCTGCTCTGAGGCTGCACAGAGAAATTTCCCTTTCTCTTTTTTCTCACAGCTCCTGGGGTTCAGCTTTGGATTTGGCCCCAACTCTGCATGTAGGTCACCTGAGGGCATCTGTTCTTCGCTCAGACAGGACGGGGTTAAATGAGCAGCTGATTAGGGGGCTCTGGCTCACTGAGGCTCGGGGGAGGAAAGGGTACGGATGCAAGGTGAGCCTGCGGCAGCAGATGTCAGCATGACGTCGCACCAGCCTGAGGCACGCCGTACATTCTCCTGGGGAAGTTGTCCCTGGATCATGGGACCCTGGCAGTGGAGGGCTGCACAGGCTCCCGGGAGGGGAGGTGTGGATCGTGACCTGTGCCTGCACACAGGCTTCTTGGTGGCTGCAGCAGCAGCCTTAGCGTCTCATGCCCGTCTCTGGGGTCCGCGCTGTTAGCCGCGACTCACGCCCGTCTCTGGAGCTCCTTTAAGTGGTGCTCTTAATCACCTCTGCTTGCGCACCAGGAAACAAAGAGGCAAGAAAAAGTCTCTTGTCTCTTCGGCAGCTCCAGACTTTTTACCGGACTCCCTCCTGGCTAGCTGTGGCACACTAGCCCTTTCAGGCTGTGCTCACGCAGCCAACCCCAGTCCTGTCCCTGGGATCCGACCGAAGCCCAAGCCTCAGCCTCCACCCCCCACCCATCCCGACCGGGGAACAGACAAGCTTCTCAAGCTGTTGAGTGCTGGTCGGCACCGATCCTCTATGCGGGAATCTCTCCGCTTTGCCCTCCGCACCCCTGTTGCTGTGCTCTCCTCCGTGGCTCTGAAGTTTCCCCCCTCCGCCACCCACAGTCTCCACCCATGAAGTTGCTTCCTAGTGTGTGGAAACTTTTCCTCCTTCACAGCTCCCTCCCACTGGTGCAGGTCCCATCCCTATTCTTTCGTCTGTTTTTTCTTTTTTTTTTCGCCCTACCCAGGTACGTGGGGGGGGGGTCTTGCCTTTTGGGAGGTCTGAGGTCTTCCACCAGCATTCAGTAGGTGTTCTGTAGGAGTTGTTCCACGTGTAGATGTATTTCTGATGTATTTGTGGGGAGGAAGGTGATCTCCGCGTCTCACTCTTCCACCATCTTGAAGCTCCAGAAACCAATCCTTAAACTAAACTTTACTTTTTACTTCAGGGGAAAGAAAATCCTTATCCTCCTTAAGAAAAGAAAGTGATGTATTAAAAACACTTTCTACCAAAAGTATATTCAGCAATAGTACTTTCTACAAAAAAAAAGAAAAAGTATAACCTTAGAATATGATGTCAGTTCTCTTATCTTTTTAAGCTCTGAATAATTCAACATTTTTGACTAAGAAAAAAGTAATGACTAATATGGGGCTTTCTATAATGGGATATGGCCTGGTTTATCTCAATTTCCTAATTTCCAGAAGTAGCAATCTTTTTCCTCCATGAACAAGAAATTTTCCAATCCTTCACTTACAAAACAAAACAAGCAAAATCTCCACAATACCCAGAGAAAGGAATCAAATGCAATGGCAGTGTTTGTTTATGCTGAAATTAGGAAGGAGCTAAATTGTATAATATCCATATATCATGGCAAGCAGGACAATATTTTTGCAACCAAATTAAAGATGATGCCAGGAGCCAAGTCCTACATCTCTAGCTCCTGACTACTGCAGACTTTGAGTGGAAAAACTCTGGATGACTTTGTTACTTCCCTACCTGGTAGGATGAAGAATCAATGGAAAGTATAGGAAATATCCCATTCAGTGCATGTTCTTTAATATATTATGGCAGGGGAAGCTGGAGTCAAGGAGAAATTACACAGGGAAGTTAGCACTACCCTGAATCAACCAATCTCTGTGCTTGACCTAAGCCTGGTTTTTATGCTCTACTCCCTGGGTTGGAGTTTGAGTTCTACATAAACTATATGAATTAAGTGTGAAGAAAAAGTGAATTCATTTTATTCTCAGCAAAAGGGGAGATAGTTCTTGGATATGGAACAATAGTCATCCATTATATTCACTAGAAGCAGAATAAAGATTATTGAAGACTAAGGCACACCTAGTGAAAGTGAATTTCAGTGTTAATGTAGGAATCGTATAAATATACAAACAGAAGAAACAATTCATCAAGTAAGGGAAATTAATTTTTAAAACTTTATATGCAAAAGAACAGGAGAGCAATATCTCCAGAATTTGGAGGGAGAATAGATTTCTCCTCTAGAGGGTACATCCAACCAAATTGTCATTAACATGTTAAGGCAACAGAAAGGTATTTCAAAATATACAAAGACTCTTCAACTATATGTCCTGTGTATTCTACATGAAAAATCTACTTGAATACATAATCTATCAAGCGAAAGACTGAAACTGTGGGAAGAAAATCCTGGAGTTAACTTTTAAAAACATAATTACTGTAGTTTACACATTTAAATCATAGTTACAAAACTAACTTTTATGATTATAACTCATGAGCAAAGCTATATAATGAAATAATTAATAATTATTAATAATTCAGTTAGAATATACCAGGGAAAATGTCCCAGACTTGTCACTAAAACTGGAAAATAAAAGAGGGAGAGGTGGTAAAATTACATAATTTTTCATCATTTATAGATGATATAACATAGAATTAAGTATACTTTTAAAACTTCAGAAAATAAGAAATACAACTATAACAAGCAATTTTAATACTTCTTTACTTCTTATCCTGGATAGATTGAGAAACCCAAAATTCAATAAGGAAGTAATTTTCTAATATGATATTTAATATAATTAATAGAGTTGCTATAAAAATTTATACACCATAGAGGCTCTACCTTTTTTTAAGTCCCTGTGAACTCACAAAGAAAATCTCAATAAATTCTTAAAAGTAAAAAAGCATAATCTCTGAATACAATTCAGTAAAACCAGATATATCTAACAAATAAAACAATAACTTTAATTTAACCAACTATTGAGTAAAGTATAAAGAAAATAAAAACTGAAATTACAGAATATTTTGAAAATAAGATTGAGGACACTACAGGTAAAAACCTAAGTAAAAGAAGATAAAAATAATTTAACATTCAGTATAAAATATTGAATGAATATGTCCTAGGAAAGTAAAAGAAATAAATGAACTAATAAGATAAAAACATAAATTAATAAATTAGAAATAGAAAAACAATAGAAT
This sequence comes from Neophocaena asiaeorientalis asiaeorientalis, assembly GCF_003031525.2. Classification (NCBI taxonomy): domain Eukaryota; kingdom Metazoa; phylum Chordata; class Mammalia; order Artiodactyla; family Phocoenidae; genus Neophocaena; species Neophocaena asiaeorientalis. The sequence continues at coordinate 1,120,507 of NW_020175082.1, forward strand.
TGATGTAGGTAGGAGATTTAAACAATAGGAACAAATATCTTTTCAAATAGGTAACTTTCCACTTGGCTTCATCAAGGGGGCAGATGGGGAAAGATGAAAGCACAAAAACATAAATTTAAGTGTGACAACAAGGAATGATCCACCAATACAGAAATGATAGAGCTACAAATAAATAGTTTTCAAAATTCTATACTAGTAAATATGAAGTGCTCCTTGAATGATGATTTTCCAAGATATATGTCCCCCAAATTAACTCTTAAAGGGAAAGAAAAATATAAACACCCAAAAATCATGAAAGAAATTAGACAGTTGTCAAAGAACCACTACCTTCATCTCCATCTACTATTTTTAAAAACAAGGACTTTGCATGTCTACAGTGTTCTGGCAGTAATTTTTATTATCCATAATATTGAAAAATTACATCTAGTCATCTCATTACTCTAGGATGTGTTTTGCCTGGTTTAGATATTTTAACTGGTTTAAAACATGTATTTATTTTGGTTAATATCCTCTTGTCCATATGGAATTCAATGTCTGGTTTTAAATTGTTCTTATTAATTACAAAATCCACAATCACCTTGCTAGAGGGAATATTGTCATTCAATTTCCTCCATCTCCAAGTTAGGAAATATATTCATAGAGGTGATACGATTTTCTTTATCAATCAGTTTTCTTCATCCAGCAATCTAGTGGTAGAACAAGCACTGGAAAAAAATGATTACCTCACCAGAATAGAAAAGGTAAGAAAAGGTTCCTTTGCTAGGTGTTGGATGCTATTATATGTAATTCTCAGACTTTACTCCGATAAGTACTTTAGCCTTAGTTAACAATATAGAGTGCTTTCAGGTTCTTGTTGCTTACATATACACTTTGCTCAAATCAGAGTAAGGAAGCAAATTTGTAAAACTATTTTAAAAACTTCCTGAGTAGTAAAAATGTGTTCTGCGGAGATTGCCTTCAAGCCTACAGCCTAAGGTAACAGATGTATCACAAATTGCAAAGTTTTTGCAGATGTATAAGAATTTTATAGTGGTCCCTAAAGATTACTAAGGGCCTCACTGTTATGAAAAAAAGGAATTGTCAGTGCACAGCCTGGGTAAGCAATAATGTCACATCCTGACATTACCACTCCATCAAAGCTGCTGAGAAAAAGCAAGCTGGGAGGTAACAGCTGTATTTCCAAATGATGAAAATGTTAAAGGTACTGCAGAGGTCTGTGGCAGTTACTTACTTTCATCACAGAAGTGCACTGATAAGGTGGGTTCATTTAGTTGATATTCTACAAGAACCAGGTCCTTTAAGATTTAGGGCACCATGTGAATGAAGACCTGTGCTGCTTCTCTTTTCTCTTTTGAAAAAGACAATATTTTAAGGCTGAGCCCAAAGGTTTGTGAAGATCAGCCTTTGGTTGCATAAGTAAATCAGTATATATTAATCCACAGATCTGAAAGAATTTTAACAATGTTTTGTATATTCCATGGGGAATTTTTTTTGCTTTGTTATATTCCTTTGCCCATAATAGTGCCTGCAACATAGTGGATGCTCAATAAATATTCATTAAATGAATAAACACACCATTTCTTTATTATTTCCTCCTTATATCATGTGTTTCATTTAGGTTCTGATCATCTTTTGTCTGTATTATCATAGCAGCCTTCAATCCAGTTTCCTTGACTGTAGTCTTATCCCTGTTTCCCCCATGCATAACTAACAGGCATGTGTCAGATTTAATATTAAATTTTTGATAAAATGGCTGATGAATCTAGGGGGATGTCTGTCTATATGGGTGGTGAATATCTAAGTAGTTTATTGGTATGATGGGGATGTTTTTGAGGCTAATCTGTTTTGATGGGTGTTTGTTTTAGACGGAGGGGGGAGAGAATGGAATGCTGTGTCTATTGTACACGTATACACATATAATATTGTTATGTCCTGTAACCATTGACTGAATTGCAAACTATGAATTACTGATGCTGGTAAGTAATTTTCAATTGAAGTCCAGCTACAATTTGCTTGACTGTATTAGGACCTTTTAAGATCATAGCTGAGTCTAGGCATCCCCCCCTAAAAATTAAAAAATACCAAATGCATGAAATCACAGTTATGTGTGCACATGGGCTGACTAGTCATTAGTCCATTGAGATGTCTTATTTAAGGGGAAAGAGTGGGCGATTTTAGGTGAGATGACCCTGAAGTAAGAGCCAGATGTCTGATAAATTTTATCACTACAAACCCCCACAAATAATGGGCCTGGAACGAGAAGCGGGACACATGCCGAGCTGGTTGATAGTTTCACGTGGCTTGGTGATTAAGCTCGTGGTCTAATGGACAGGATAAGGATGTTGACCAGAATTGATTTGACTTAATGTACTATGTACAATTAATAATCTATATGCACCATGTAATACTAATAATAAGATGTACATGCATGTAAGCATGGGGTAGATAATGTAATGTACAATTATACATATAATGTAATATGTACGTATAAGGTATATGTACTTATTAATGTGGTAATACAAGTATGCACAATGTACATAGTAGTTTGTGATAAAATGGACTGTTTTGATACTTATATAGTACTTAATAATTTTGTAAATATCTTATAATTTCAGGGAATAATTTAAGTAGAATTTCAGCTTTGGGTGCTGGTGGCAATGCTTAGGGATTCTTGAGTCTTAGGGAGGTGTGTTGTTCTCCTCTTCTGGTTTACAAGACCATGGTAATGTGATATACTACAAAGACTCTTCATTTCAGGAGATTGTTTTCAATGACGCTAGTTACTGATATTAGCACTAGAATTAAAAGAAAGTATAAAATAGATGCGAGTTGTCCAATAATGATGAAGTGATGTTCTACAGATTGTCCTCCAATCCATGTTAGTGTTAGTAGGTCTGCCACTAGCACTCAGAATAAGAACTGGCTAAGGGGTCGGAATGTTATGTTTCATGGTTTGGATGTGTGGAGTATTGTGATAAATGCTAGAATTAGGATTGAGAGTAAGAGGGCTAAGACTCCTCCTAGCTTGTTGGGGATTGATCGTAGAATTGCATATGAGAATAGAAAATATCACTCCGGTGTAATATGCAGTGGTGTGTTGAGTGGGTTTGCTGGGGTGTAGTTGTCAGGGTCTCCTAGCAAGTCGGGTGAAAATAGGACTAGTATTAGTGAGGCTAGGATTAGTAGTATAGAGCGCCTAGGATGTTTTTGATTGTGTAACAGGGGTGGAGTGGAATTTTGTCTGTGTCAGATGGGATTCCTGTGGGGTTGTTGGATCCTGTTTCGTGGAGGAATAGTAGATGGACAGCTGCTAGCACTGTAATGATGAAGGGGAGAATAAAATGAAAAGTGAAGAATTGTATGTGTTGCTTTGTCTACAGAAAAGCCGCCTCAGATCCATTCAACAAGAGTGGTGCCAATGTATGGTATTGCTGAGAGCAGGTTTGTAATGACTGCTGACCCTCAGAATGACATTTGTCCTCATGGTAGTACATAGCCTATAAATGCAGTAGCTATAACTGTAAACAGTAGAATAATTTGGATGTTTCATGTTTCTAGAAAGGTATAGGACTCATAATATAGGCCATGTCCTACGTGAATGTAAAGGCAGATAAAGAATATGGAAACTCCGTTTGCGTGTATATATCAAATGATTCGGCCATAGTTAACGTCTTGACAGATGTCTGCTACTGATGAGAAGACAGTTGCTGTGTCTGGTGTGTAGTGTATTGCTAGGAATACGCCTGTTTGTTAGGATTTGTAGGGTCAGGCAAATGCCTAGTCGAGAGCCAAAATTCCATCATGATGAAATGTTTGATGGGGTTGGGAGGTCAATAAATGTATTGCTGATGATTTTTATTAGTGGGTGTGTTTTTCAGTCATTGGTGTTCTTATAGTTGAATGACAACGATTATTTTTCATGTCATTGGTCATGGTTGGAACACATGTGAGAATGATAATGACATATTGTATTTATTTTAAGTGTTATTTTTGTGATCAGTTTTGTGGGGGTTTCTTCAAAACCTTCAGCTATTTATGGGGACTTTGGGTTGATTGTGAGTGGTGGTGTTGGGTGGATGTGGGATCGTGTTGAACTTTGGTAGTTCATTTTTAGGTTTGATAGTGTTTTTTATTTGTTTAGGGGGGATATTAGTTGTGTTTGGCTATAGAACGGCTACAGCCACTGAGCAGTATCCTGAGGTTTGGGTTTCTAATAAGAATGTCTTGGGGGCATTTCTTTCAGGGCTGATAATAGATTTTTTTAATGGTATTTTATATTTTAAAGGATGAGGAGGTGGAAGTTGTGTTTAAGTTCAAAGGGTTGGGAGATGGAGTTATTTATGATACTGGTGACTCTGGCTTTTTTAGTGAGGAGGCTGATTGGTCGCTGCTTATTGGTGTTGTGGTTATTATGGAGATTACTTGTGGTAATTCAATAAAAGCACGCTAAGGGTGAGAGTAATAAGGAATGATAGGAGGTATAGTTTGATAAGGCCATTTTGGCTTGAGATTAGTGTGGAGAACTTTAGTTGAATAAGGGATGTGGTTTTTGGTAAAATGTTTTCTAATCAGATTAAGTCCAAAAGGGAGGATGCTGATTTTGGGCTTACTAATAGGTTTAGGTAAGGAAGTAGACAGTGCATGATGGTGGGGAAATATCCTGAGACTAAAGAATTTAAGGGTATTTGAGGGGTAGATGAATTTTAAGTTTTGTGTGTTAAGGTTAATTTTGAGTGCAGATACAAAGCCTAGGATGGTTACTGCAAGAGCAGTTAGTTCTAGATGTAAGGGTATGGTTATTAGGGGATCTGTTGTTGGGGGGATGTTGTTGGAGATAATGAATCCAGCAAAGACACTTCCAATTAGTAGGCATTTGATGGAGTTAATTAAGAGGGGGTTGTTTTCGTTGATGGAGGTTAAGGGAGAGAAGCAAGTTGTCCTAGTCGGGCAAAGAAGATAATGCAGGTACTACAGATAGCTGTGAGGGAGGTGGCAATTAGAGTTATTAACAGGGCTCAGGCATTGGTATAAGACATGTTGGCAGCTTCAACGATCAAGTCTTTAGAATAGAAGCCGGTGAGGAAAGGCATTCCTGTCAATGCCAGACACCCGATAATAAGGACTGTTGTGGTGAAAGGTAAAGCCTTGAATAGGCCTCCTATTTTTCGAATATCTTGTTCATCATTCAAGCTGTGAATAATGGATCCAGAGCATATGAATAGTATTGCCTTAAAAAATGCATGTGTGCAGATGTGTAAGAATGCTAGATAGGGTTGGTTGATGCCGATTTTTACCATTATTAGGCCTAATTGGCTTGAAGTGGAGAAAGCAACAAGTTTTTTAATGTCATTTTTGTTAAGAGCGCATATAGCTGTGAATAGGGTGGTGAGGGCTCCTAAGCATAGCACTATTGCTTGAATAAATTTGTTGTTTTCTGTTAAGGGGTAAAATTGAATAAGTAGGAAGATCCCTGCCACAACTATTGTGCTTGAGTGGAGTAAGGCTGATACAGGGGTGAGGTCCTCTATTGTTGAGGGGAGTCAGGGGTGAAGTCCAAGTTGGGCTGATTGGCTGCAGCTAGTACGAGTCCTATAAGGGGAGGTTTGAGGGATTTAGGTCGAGTATAAAAAATTGTTGCAGGTGTCATGTGTTTGAGTTAAACAGGAATCATGTAATTGACATAATGAACCTGATATCCCCAATGCGGTTATATAAGATTGCTTGGAGAGCAGCTTTGTTTGCGTCTGCTTGTCCATAGCATACCCACTGAATAGGAAGGACATAATTCCAAACACCTCCCATCCAATAAAAAGCTGGAAGAGGTTATTGGCAGTAACAAGGATTAACATGGTGATGAGGCAGAGGAGTAGGTACTTGAAGAACCAATTAATGTAAGGGTCTAGGTGTATGTACCATATTGAGGACTCCGTAACGGACCATGTAACAGATAATGCTACTGGTACGAATATTATTGAGAAGTGTTCTATTTTGAAGCTAAGTTTTAAGTGAAGGGTTTGGACAGTGATTCAATGTCACTTTGAAATAATTATTTCTTGGCTTGTGTGGAGGAATATTATTGTTGGAACTAGGCTGGTAATAAAAGCACGAGACGGTATTTTTTACATATGATGGACATTTGTCACTTTTGTAGAAATCTGTGTTAGTTTTTATAATTGGGATGATTATTAGTATTAGAAGTGTGACCAGAGCAAAAGAGGAAAATAGGTTTATTACTTTTATTTGGAGTTGCACCAATTTATTGGCTCCTAAGACCAATGGATAGGTACTATCCTTTAAAAGCCTAAAAAAGCTATATTGTTAGGCATGGGGATTTAGTATTTAGTATATACTATTTAGTATTTACTACTTACTAAATACTATTTAGTATTTAAATAAATAGTACTTACCATTTATTTTCCCCTCTTTCAATCTAAAGCCATATCTAAAATGTATTTCAGATCTTGTCAGTCTTTACTCTGAAATTTTTCAAAAATTTAATTTAGCTGGATTTTCAGCTTCAAGGTAATTCTACCAAACCTGTAATTCAAAGATTATGCAGTGCTGTTGTGGGTCTTCTGCCACTGTGGCCCACAAAAGCCCTACTCCCTCCAAGTGACTGACTAGACTGTGGAAAGTGAGGTATTCCACTGCAAACACTCATATCTGTTCGTTTGTCAATCGGTACTGTCTCCATCCTTCTGCAGCTTTCCATATATCATGGGAACCCATCACATTGGTAGAATCTATTCATGTAGACATTTGTGACAAGTGCCAGTAGGTAAGAGACCTAGCAAACTTCCTTTGGAGTTCCAGGGGTTTTATAGTCCAAGACATAGGGTAGAATCAGTCTGATTGTTATTGAACAGGTAAAAAACAACAGTTGAATATGGTTCTCCCTGGGCTATTTACCATTAGCACAGAACTAGGATGCAACATGGGGATGATATTTAATAGGTCCTTTCAAACCCTCAATCATCTATGTCAATATTCTATGTATTCTTAGGTATCACAAAGGAAAAATATACCTTTACAATGGAAAATTCTGGTGGTCACCACTTTAATAAAATATTCAAGTCACACCTATAGAGGGACAACTTAACATTATGTGCTTTCCTTTTTTTTTTAACATTTTTATTGGAGTATAATTGCTCTACAATGTTGTGTTAGTTTCTGCTGTATAATAAAGTGAATCATCTATACGTATACATATATCCCCATATCCCCTCCTTGTGTCTTTCTCCCACCCGCCCTATCCCTCCAGGTGGTCACAAAGCACTGAGCTAATCTCCCTGTGCTATGCGGCTGCTTCCCACTAGCTATCTGTTTTACATTTGATAGTGTATATATGTCAATGCCACTCTCTCACTTCGTCCCAGCTTACCCTTCCCCTGCCCCGTGCCCTCAAGTCCATTCTCTATGTCTGCATCTTTATTCTTGTCTTGCCCCTAGGTTCATCAGAACCTTTTTTTTTTCTTAGATTCCATATATATGTGTTAGAATATGGTATTTGTTTTTCTCTTTCTGACTTACTTCACTCTGTGTGACAGAATCTAGGTCCATCCACCTCACAGCAAATAATTTAATTTCATTTCTTTTTATGGCTGAGTAATATTCCATTGTATATATGAGTCATATCTTCTTTATCCATTCATCTGTCAATGGACACTTAGGTTGCTTCCATGTCTTGGCTATTGTAAATAGTGCTGCAATGAACGTTGTGGTACATATCTCTTATTGAATTATGGTTTTATCCGGGTATATGCCCAGTAGTGGAATTGTTGGGTCATATGGTAATTCTATTTTTAGTTTTTAAAGGAACCTCCATACTGTTCTCCCTAGTGACTGTATCAATTTACATTCCCACCAACAGTGCAAGAGGGTGCCCTTTTCTCCACACCCTCTCCAGCATTTATTGTTTGTAGATATTTTGATGATGGCCATTCTGACCTGTGTGAGGTGATACCTCATTGTGGTTTTGATTTGCATTTCTCTAATGATTTGTGATGTTGAACATCATTTCAGGTGTTTATTAGCAATCTGTATATCTTCTTTGCAGAAATGTCTATCTAGGTCTTCCAGTCATTTTTGTATTGGGTGGTTTGGTTTTGTGATATTGAGCTGCTTGTATATATTGGAGATTAATCCTTTGTCAGTCGTTTCATTTGCAAATATTTTCTCCTATTATGAGGGCTGTTTTTTCATCTTGTTTATGGTTTCCTTTGCTGTGCTAAAGGTTTTATGTTTCATTAGGCCCAAATTGTTTAGTTTTGTTTTTATTTCCCTTTCTTTAAGAGGTGGGTCAAATAGGATCTTGCTGTGATTTTTTTCATAGAGTATTCTGCCTATATTTTCCTCTAAGAGTTTTATAGTGTCTGGCCTTACATTTAGGCCTTTAATCCATTTTAAATTTATTTTCATGTATGGTGTTAGGGTGTGTTCTAATTTCATTCTTTTACATGTAGCTGTCCAGTTTTCCCAGCACCACTTATTGAAGAGGCTGTTTTTTCTCCATTGTATATTATGCCTCGTTGTCAAAATTAAGTGACCATAGGTGCGTGGGTTTATCTCTGCCCTTTCTATCCTTTTCCATTGATCTGTATTTCTGTTTTGGCGCCGGTACCATACAGTCTTGATTACTGTAGCATTGTAACATAGTTTGAAGTTGGGGAGCCTGATTCCTCCAGGTCCATTTTTCTTTCTCAAGATTGCTTTGGCTATTCTGGATCTTTTGTGTTTCCATAAAAATTGTGAAATTTTTTGTCCTAATTCTGTGAAAAATGCCAGTGGTAGTTTGACAGGGATTGCATTTAACTGGTAGATTGCTTTGGGTAGTATAGTAATTTTCACAATGTTGATTCTTCCAATCCAAGAACATGGTATATCTCTCCATCTATTTGTATCATCTTTAACTTCTTTCATCAGTGTCCTATAGTTTTCTGTATACAGGTTTTTGTCTCCTTTGGTAGGTTTATTCCTGGGTATTTTATTCTTTTAGTTGCAATGGTAAATGGGAGTGTTTCCTTAACTTCGCTTTCAGAATTTTCATCATTAGTGTATAGGAATGTAAGGGATTTCTGTGCATTAATTTTGTATCCTGCTACTTTACCAAATTCATTGATTAGCTCTAGTAGTTTTCTGGTAGCATCTTTAGGATTCTCTATGTATAGTATCATGTTATCTGCAAAGAGTGACATCTTTACTTCTTCATTTCTGATTTGGATTCCTTTTATTTCCTTTTCTTCTCTGATTGCTGTGGCTAAAACTTCCAAAACAATGTTGAATAAGAGTGGTGAGAGTGGACAACCTTGTCTTGTTCCTGATCTTAGTGGAAATGCTTTCAGTTTTTCACCATTGAGGATGATGTTGGCTGTGGGTTTGTCATATATGTACTTTATTATGTTGAGGTAAGTTCCCTCTATGCCTACTTTCTGGAGAGTTTTTATCTTTAATGGGTGTTGAATTTTGTCAAAAGCTTTTTCTGCATCTATTGAGATGATCATATGGTTTTTATCCTTCAGTTTCTTAATAAGGTGTATCACATTGATTCATTTGTGTATATTGAAGTAACCATTGCATTTCTGGGATAAACTCCACTTGATCATGGTGTATGATCCTTTTGATGTACTGTTGGATTCTGTTTGCTAGTATTTTGTTGAGGATTTTTGCATCTATGTTCATCAGTGATATTGGTCTGTAGTTTTCTTTTTTTGTGGCATCTTTGTCTGGTTTTAGTTTCAGGGCGATGGCTGCCTTGTAAAATGCATTTTGGAGTGTTCCTCCGTATGCAATATTTTGGAAGAGTTTGTTGCGGATAGGTGTTAGCTCTTCTCTAAATGTTTGTTAGAATTCGCCTATGAAGCCATCTGGTCCTGGGTTTTAGTTGGTTGGAAGATTTTTTAATCACAATTTCAATTTCAGCGCTTGTGATAGGTCTCTTTATATTTTCTATTTCTTCCTGGTACAGTCTCGGAAGGTTGTGCATTTCTAAGAATTTGTCCATTACTTCCAGGCTGTGCATTTTATTGGTGTATACTTGCTTGCAGCAGTCCCTCATGATTCTTTGTAGTTCTGCCATGTCAGTTGTTACTTACCGTTTTTCCTTTCTAATTCTGTTGATATGAGTCTTCTCCCTTTTATTCTTGATGAGTCTGGCTAGTGGTTTATCAATTTTGTTTACCTTCTCAAAGAACCAGCTTTTAGTTTTATTGGTCTTTGATACTGTTTCCTTCATTTCTTTTTCATTTATTTCTGATCTTATCTTTACGATTTCTTTCCTTCTGCTAACTTTAGGGTTTATTTGTTCTTCTTCTCTAATTTCCTTAGGTGTAAGGTTAAGTTGTTTACTTGAGATTTTTCTTCTTTCTTGAGGCAGGATTGTATTGCTATAAACTTCCCCTTTAGAACTGCTTTTGCTGCATTTCATAGGTTCTGGGTTGTCTTGTTGTCATTGTCATTTGTTTCCAGGTATTTTTTGATTTCCTCTTTGAATTCTTCAGTACTCTCTTGGTTATTTAATAGCATATTGTTTAGCCTCCATGTGTTTGTATTTTTTCCTGATTTTTTCCTGTAATTGATAACTAGTCTCATAGCATTGTGGGCAGAAAAGATACTTGATAGGGTTTCCATTTTCTTAAATTTACCAAGGCTTGATTTGTGACCCAAGATATGATCTATCCTGGAGAATGTTCCATGAGCACTTGAGATGAAAGTGTATTCTGTTGTTTTGGGATGGAATGTTCTATAAATATCAATTAAGTCCATCTTGTCTAATGTATCATTTAAAGATTGTGATTCCTTATTTATTTTCATTTTGGATGATCTGTCCATTGGTGAAAGTAGGGTGTTAAAGTCTTCTACTATGATTGTGTTTCTGTCAATTTCCGCTTTTATGGCTGTTAGAATTTGCCTTATGTATCGAGGTGCTCCTATGTTGGATGCATAAATATTTACAATTGTTATATCTTCTTCTTGGATTGATCCCTTGATCATTAAGTAATGTCCCTCTTTGTCTCTTTAAAGTCTATTTTTTCTGATATGAGAATTGCTACTCCAGCTTTCTTTTGATTTCCGTTTGCATGTAATATCTTTTTCCATTGCCTCACTTTCAGTCTGTATGTGTCCCTAGGCCTGTAGTGTGTCTCTTGTACACAGAATATATATGGGTCTTGTTTTTGTATCCATTCTGCCAGTCTATGTATTTTGCTGGGAGCCTTTAATCCATTTACATTTAAGGTAATTATTGATATGTATGTTCCTATTACCATTTTCTTAAGTGTTTTGGGTTTGTTTTTGTAGGTCTTTTCCTTCTCTTGTGTTTCTTGCCTAGAGATGTTCCTTTAGTATTTGTTGTAAAGCTTGTTCTGTGGTGCTGAATCCTCTTAACTTTTGCTTGTCTGTTAAAGTTTTAATTTCTCCATCAAATCTGAATGAGATCCTTGCTGAGTAGAGTAATCTTGGTTGTAGGTTTTTCCCTTTCATCACTTTTAATATGTCCTGCCACTCCCTTCTGCCTCACATATTTTCTGCTGAAAGATCAGCTATTAATCTTATGGGGTTTCCCTTGTATGGTATTTGTTGCTTTTCCCTTGCTGCTTTTAATATTTTTTCTTTTATTTAATTATTGATAGTTTGATTAATATATGTCTTGGCATGTTTCTCCTTGGATTGCTCCTGTTGGGACTCTCTGTGCCTCCTGCACTTGATTGACTCTTTCCTTTCCCATATTAGGGAAGTTTTCAACTATAATCTCTTCAAATATTTTCTGTCCCTTTCTTTTTCTCTTCTTCTTCTGGGACCCCTATAATTTGATTGTTGGTGCATTTAATGTTGTCCCAGTTGTTTCTGAGACTTCTTCATTCTTTTTTCTTTATTCTGCTCTGTGGTATATTTTTATTTTGGTTTAGTTTTTTGTTTTTATTTTTGGCTGTATTGGGTCTTTGTTGCTGTGCATGGACTTTCTCTAGTTTTGGTGAGTGGAGTTTACTCTTCATTGTGGTGTGTAGGCTTCTCATTGTCATGGCTTCTCTTATTGCAGAGCACGGGATCCTGGTGCACAGGCTTCAATAGTTGTGACACGTGGGCTCAGTAGTTGTGGCTCATGCACTCTAGATCTCAGGCTCAGTAATTGTGGCACATGGACTTAGTTTCTCTGTGGCATGTGGGATCTTCCCGGGCCAGGGATGGAGCCCATGCCACCTGCATTGGCAGGCAGATTCATAACCACTGTCCCACCAGGGAAGCCCTGCTCTGTGATATTTTTTCCACTCTTTTATCTGCCAGGTCATTTTTCCATTCTTCTGCCTCAGTTATTGTGCTATTGATCCTTTCTAGAGAATTTGTAATTTCGTTTATTGTGTTGCTCATGATTGTTTGTTTGCTCTTTAATTTTTCTAGGTCCTTGTTAAACGTTTCTTGTAGGTTTCCAATATTTGATTCATCTTTACTATCATTACTCTGAATTCTTTTTCAGGTAGGCTGCCTATTTCCTCTTCATTTGTTTGGTTTGATGGGATTTTACCTTGCTCCTTCATATGCTGTGTGTTTCTCTGTCTTCTAATTTTGTTTAACTTACTGTGTTTGGGTTCTCCTGTTTGCAGGCTACAAGTTTGTAGTTCCCATTGTTTTTGGTGTCTGCCTCCAGTGAGTGAGGTTAGTTCTGTGGCTTGTGTAGGCTTCCTGGTGGAGGGCACTGGTTTCTGTGTTCTGGTTGGTGGGGCTGGATCTTGTTATTCGGGTGGGCAGAGCTACATCTGGTTATGTGTTTTGGGGCGACCCTGTGGTGGCAGAGGCTGGCATGATGTAGCAACAGTCTGAGGTTCACCCTGTGTTCTCCCTGGGAAGTTGTTCCTGTAACATGGGACCCTGATGGTGGAGAGCTGCACAGGTTCTGGAAGAGGTGTGGATAATGACCTGTGATTGCACACAGGATTCTTGGTGGCTGCAGCAGCAGCATTAGTGTTTCATGCCCATCTCTGAGGTCCGAGCTGATAGCCACTGCTTACATCCATTTCTAGAGCTCATTTAGGTGGTGCTCTGCCTTCTGTGGGCACAGATGGAAGGAAGAAATCCCCTCTCCTTGCGCACCCTGAAACAATGATCTCTTGACCCTTAGGCAGGTCCAGACTTTTTCCTGGAGTCCCTCCCAGCTAGCTCTGGCACACTAACCCCCTTTAGGCTGTGTTTACGCAGCCAACCCCATTCCTCCTTCTGGGATCTGAGCTCCAAAGCCCAAGCTTCAGCTCCCAGCCCTCACCTGCCCCAGCAGGTGAGCCAACAAGCCTCTCAGTGTGGAGGGTGCTGGTCGGGACTGATCCTCTGTGCAGGAATCTCTCTGCTTTGCCCTCTGCATACCTATTGCTGTGCTCTCCTCTGTGGCTCCAAAGCTTCCCCCTACCTACCCCCTGTTTCCACCAGTGAAGCATCTTCCTAGTGAGTGGAAATGTTTCTTCCTTCACAGCTCCCTCCCAGAGGTGCAGGCCCCATCCCTATTCTATTGTCTCTGCTTTTTCTTTTTTATGTTGCCCTACCCAGGTATGTGGAGATTTTCTTGCCTTTTGGGAAGTCTGAGGTCTTCTGCCAGTGTTCAGTAGGTGTTCTGTAGGAGTTGTTCCACGTGCGGATGTATTGCTGATGTATTTATGGGGAGGAAGGTGATCTCCACATCTTACTCTTCCACCATCTTGAAGTTCCCGCCCAGTATGTATGTTCTTATTACCATTTTGTTACCTGCTTTGGGTTTGTTTTTGTATGTCTTCCTCCCTTCCTCTTTTGTTCTCTTCTCTTGTGATTTTATGACTATCTTTAGTGTTATGTTTTGTTACTTTTTCTTTTTGTGTGTGCATCTAATGTGGAGTTTTGGTTTGTGGTTAACTTGGAGTTTTGATATAGCAGTCTAAATATATACGAGACGGTTTTAAGTTGCTGGTCTCTTAATTTCAAATGCATTTCCAATAATCTGCATTTGTACTCTCCTCTTATGATTGCTGGTTTTGATATCATATTTGTGTGTGGATGATTTCCTACATTTACTGTATGCTTGCCTTTCCTGGTGAGCTTTACCATTCATAATTTTCTTGTTTCCAGTTATGACCTTTTCATTTCCACCTAGAGAATTTCCTTTAGCATCTGTTGTAATGTTGGTTTAATGGTGCTGGTTTAGCTTTTGCTCATCTGTAAAGCTTTTTATTTCCTGGTTGAATCTGAATGAGAGTCTTGCTGGGTAGAGTACTCTTGGTTGTAGGTTTTTCCCTTTCATCACTTTAAATATATTGTACCACTCCCTTATGGCCTGCAGAGTTTCTGCTAAAGAATTGGCTGATAACCTTATGTGGTTCCCTTGTGTGTTATTTATTGCTTTTCCCTTGTTGCTTTTAATATTTTCTCTTTGTCTTTAATTTTTGTGAATTTGATTAATACGTGTCTTGGCATGTTCCTCCTTAGATTTATCCTGTATGGGACTCTCTGCACTTAGGGAATTTTTCAGCTATTAACTCTTCACATATTTTCTCAGACCCTATCTCTCTCTCTTCTCCTTCTGGCACCCCTCTGATTTGAATGTTGGTGTATTTAATATTGTTCCAGAGGTCTCTTATACTGTCCTCATTTCTTTTCATTCTTTTTTCTTTATTCTGTTCCACAGCAGTGATTTCCACCATTCTATCTTCCAACTCATTTATCTGTTCTTTGCCTCATTTATTCTGCCTTTGATTCCTTCTAGTGTATTTTTCATTTCAGTTATTGTATTGTTCATCTCCGTTTGATTGTTCTTTAAATCTTCTAACTCTGTTAAATATTTCCTGTACCTTCTCAGTCCGTACCTCCATTCTTTTTCAGAGATTTTGCATCATCTTTACTATTATTATTCTGAATTCTTTTTTAAAGTAGATTGCATATCTCCACTTCATTTAATTGTTCTTCTGGGATTTTATCTTGTTTATTCATCTAGAACATATTCTTCTGCTGTCTCTTTTTGTCTAACTTTCTGTGTTTGTGGTCTCACAGGCTGCAGGATTGTAGTTCCTCTCACTTCTGGTGTCTGTCCTCTGGTGTGTGAGGCTTGTCTAAGAGGTTTGTGTAGGCTTCCCTGTGGGAGGGACTTATGCCTACCCACTGGTGGGTGGAGCTGGGTTTTTGTCCCTCTGGTGGACAAGGTTGGGCCAAGGAGTGTGTTTAGAGTTGGCTCTGGGCTCAGGAAGACTTTGGGCAGCCTGTCGGCTGATAGGTTGGGCTATCTTCCTACCCTGTTGGTGGTTTGGCCTGAGGTGTCCCAGCACTGAAGCACTGTTTGGTGAGGCCAGGTTTTGGTGTCAAAATGGTGGCCTCCAGGACAGCTCATGCCAATGAGTGATTCTCAGCACCTCTGCCAGCTGCATCCTTGTCCCTGCAGTGAGTCACTATCACCCTCTGCCTCCCCAGAAGACCCTCCAAGACCAGCAGGTAGGTCTGTTACAGGGTCCTGTGAAGTCACTGATTTTTACCCTAGGTCCTGGTGTGCATGAGATCTTGTGTGTGCCCTCCATGACTAGCGTTTCTGTTTCCCCCAGTCCTGTGGAGTTCCTGATCAAGCCCCACGGGTCTTCAAAGCCAAATGTTCTGGGTGCTCCTCCTCCTGATGCCAGAACCCCAGACTGGGGAGCCTGTTGTTGAGCCAGAACTCTCACTCCTGTAGGAGAACCACTGTGATATAATTATTTTCCATTTTGTGGGTTGCCCCCCTCATGGCTATGGGATTTGATTGTATTAGGAGTATACCTCTCCTAATATCTTGTGCCTTCTTCTTTGACGTTGAAAGTAGAATATCTTTTTTGGTAGGTTTCAGTCCTTTCTTGTTGATGGTTGTCCAGCAGTTAGTTGTGATCTTGGTGTTTTCATGAGAGAGAGTGAATTCAGGTCCTTCTACTTTGCCATCTTGTTCTCACCCATCTCCTCATTCATGTGACATTATTTTCAATGAGCTTTTATAAAGTCCCCTTCAACCCCTCCAGGCTTGGAGCTGCTCCAACTTTATGCTCAGTGGGGAAACTTCTATGGCTGTTCTTTAGGTATTCTGGGGTGTTTTGATCTTCGTTTTCTTTCTTTAAGATTTTTTTCTTAATTAGACAGCTGTACTGCAATTTCCAGGAATGAAGAAAGGCATGTGAATGGTCTTCCAATCCAAATATGGACATTTGTCAAGCCTTTGCTAGTTCCTTGTTTTCTCATTTTTCCTGGAGGGAGGACCAAGAGGCAGTGCCAAACTCTGTCCCTACTTCTTCCCTTTGTGGACCTGTGCACACACATCTTCTTGTTGCCTCTGCTCTTGGAGGGGCAGTCTGCAACACAAAATGGGTGTGTGGATGTGGGTGTGTGGGAGCTTTTCCAGGGCCACCAGCTGGTCTATTCTGGCACCCCCTACCCTACAAACACCCCTTTGGAGCACTGAGCCCCCCTTTCAGTTAAGCACCACCTTGGGGGCTTGCCCAGGGTGCAGCCTCAAGTTGCTGTTGCCATGTGCTGCTGCTGCTGCCACTGCAGAAGGAGAATGTGGAAAGACACTGGGGACAGTAGTCAGTCTGACATTTGTTGGTTTTTGACTGGCCAGAACCCATTCACCCTCATGTTGATGACAATGGTCAGTTTTCACTTGGGGGTCTACTACTGCCTATTTTCAGTCCTTTGTTTTGCTGGATCCACAGGTGGTGTATCACCTAGGATGGACATGTGGCTATGTAGGAATGTAACAGTAGCTAGGTAGGAATTGTGCTATGAGCTGAATTGTACCCCCTCCAACCCCCACCCCATGCATATGTTGAAGTCCTAACCTCTAGTAACTCAGAATGTGACTTGTATTTGGAGATAGGACCTTTAAGGAATTAAGGTAAAATGACATCATTGGAATGGTTCCCAACCCAATATGACTGGTGTCCTTATAAGAAGAGATTAGGACACAAACACATAGACAGAAGGACAACCATGTAAAGAGAGAGAGAACATGTGACCATCTGCAAGCCAAGGAAATAAACCTCAGAAGAAATGAAGCCTGCTAACACATTGATCTTGAACTTCTAGTCTCCAAAAATGTGAGAAAATAAACCTGTTACTTAAGCCACCCAGTCTGTTACTGCAGCTCTAGAAAACTAATACAAATTGGTATATGACTCAAGTCAGTTCAAACAGAACCAATAAGATTCATTTCTAGACATGAATATTTTTCACTACTGCATTTGAAGATGAGTGATTCAAGGTGGGCTGCTGCAGCTCTCTTATCACCATGAAGCTAGACATGTCAGAGAATATAATCAACAAAGAGGAAGTGGTGCTGAAGGATCACATAAATGGGAGAAATGCAGTGCTTTCATTTGAGCCCTTAAGGTTAGGTGAACCTGAAGCCACACCTACTCATGGACTTCTCAAGTCAATAAAAATCCCCTTTTTAGCAATATAAATTGAATTTTCTGTCTGCACAGCCAAAATGTCCTAACTAATAAACTTAATATCCAAGAATTCTGAGCCAAGAGTTGTCCAAACTTACAGGTCTTTTTTTGGTATTGTTTTTTTTTTTCCTAAGCAGTAATTGCTTTGAAGTGATACAATCCCATGGAATCATTTATGGTCCCTTTTTTTTTTTTGCGGTACATGAGCCTCTCATTGCCATGGCCTCTCCTGCTGCAGAGCACAGGCTCCGGATGCGCAGGCTCAGTGGCCATGGCTCACGGGCCCAGCCACTCTATGGCACGTGGGATCCTCCCGGACCGGGGCACGAACCCACGTCCCCTGCATCAGCAGGCGGACTCTCAACCACTGCACCACCAGGGAAGCCCTTAGGGTCCCTTTTTATAGGAAAAATATAAAGTAAAAAATAATAACCAAAATGTTAGAGGAAATTTTCTTGAAAGATCTATTTATCCTATAAAGTCATTTTCTCTGGAAAGTGTGATTGGTTTGAGGGTAGAAGGATTTGAGAAGGTTTATGCTTTGATTTTATATACTCCATCATTGTTTTATTTTTTAAAACAAAAATAATGATTTATTAATATTTTGAAATAATGAGAAATTTTAAAGAAAAATGAAATAATTCTGAAATCCTGATTGTTGACTCCACAAGTTGACTTTCTGTAAATTTTATAATTAATTAAACATGATACCAAATACCTATTTTTGCCAAGAAATTAAAGTTAAGAACTAAGGCAAATGCCCAGATAATTCCAGTATAAGTACTCAAGAAACCAGTCTTTACATGTGAGCTTTTATTTCTTTGAAGGCCTTACAGATACACATCAAATGACTAAGCAGACAAGGTAACAGGAGGTAAAGTTACTTTTGTACCTGGTACGTATCCAAAGGACAACAACAATTTTAATACCTGTATCAAGCAATCCTCAGAACAATACTATAATATGCTGAAAAAATCAGAATATCAGTCATCCACCTCTCAAGGTTCATTGTAAAGAATTTGGTAAAAGAAGTAAATATTCATGTAAAAACTTAGTAGAAATATTTTTCCTCAACAAGTCAGCAATAAGTCACAATGATAATGTCATATATGTTCCTATATTTCCATCATCTGAGAAAGTGGTCTGTTCTATTTGGCTCTTAAATTGTAATGGCTGAAGAAAGCTAGAGAATTATTGACACTATCTTCTAAAAATGTTGCAAGTTTCTTTACTGAAAAAATCAAAATCATTACAATGTTATGTTTAAGGACAAAAAGATATAATCAAAACAATGTGATATTTTCCCCTAATGTTAAAATAAAACGTGCCAATTATTATGACAAATTTTAGTTAGGTAATATTTATATCATTCTAGAAATTTCCATAATTTGCCTAGGAACCAATAAGAAGATTTGAGAAAATATTAAGGTTAAAACAAAAAGGGATTCTCAGTACATGCTATTCTGTACTCTACAATATTTACATTAGTGATTTTTATCTAATCATAAAAATATCACCTCTATTGTACTAAATTATCTTCAAGACTGACAATTAGGCCAATTTGGTTTTGTTGGTACAAACACAGGTATTTATACTAACGAGATATAACTGACATTTTTTTCAAAAATGAATATTACAGTTCAGCATTTTCAAAAAAATCATAAAGACAAAAAATGATGGTGGAAGAATCATACACAGCGTTCCAGTTTCTCAGCTATATATCCTTGGACAAGTAATTTAAGCTCACAATCTTTTATTTTCCCCAACTGTACATAGGGATAATATACCTATTTTATATGATTGTTATAAGAATTAAATGAAATAGTGTGCATAAGGCACCAAACATATTACAAAGGTTTTATAGTATTTTTAAATAATATTAATAATACATACTAATAGTACTGTTATAGAAATACTTTTTAAATTAACATACAAAATATCAAATGTACAAAAGCAATAACTAGAAGCATAATGTGCACTATTTTTAAATGCACTCCCTAAAAGCAGTATTTTACTGCAAAAATCCTTGCTTTGGAGTTCTCCCACTCATTTAAAAGATGGCTGTATGCATTTGGAGCAACATTGATGGAGTTGGAGCGTATTATGCTAAGTGAAATAAGTCAGACAGAGAATAACAAATATGATATCACTTATATGTGGAATCTAAAAAATACAACAAACTAGTGAATATAACAAAAAAGAAGCAGACACAGATATAAGAGCAAGCTAGTGGTTACTAGTGGGGAGAGGAAAGGAAGGGGGGACAATACAGAGGTAGGAGATTAAGAGGTACAAACTCATATGTATAAAATAAGCTACAATGATACACTGTACAACATTGGGAATATAGCCAATATTTTATAATAGCTATAAATGGAGTATAACCTTTAAAAATTGTGAATCACTATATTATACACACATAACTTACATAATATTGTACCTCAATGAAAATAAATTTTAAAAATTAACTTTAAAAATTAAATTTAAAAAAGATAGCTGGCTGTATAAAAACTACAATTACGTACAGTGAGTGTACAGGAAAACTTTGTTGTCAGAGAGATCCTGGTGAATCCTTACCTGCCTGTGATCTTAGGTAAGTTATTTAATTCATTCGAGTCTCCACTTCCTTAATGACAGAATAAGAGCATCATCATTTATTCACCAAGGCTTGGGGGAAGACTGAGGCTCTGGACTATGTGTTTAATACATTCTTTAAATTTTAGAAATTCCTTTATTTTAAAAAGGAAGATAAACATTTGCGGTAACACAACACACAAGAAATTTTGGCTGAAATGTATGCATATTTTAAAAACTATTAAATTGCAAAATGTCTAGCATAGGCTTGGGATCCTATAAACACTCAATAAGATTACAAAAGTATTTTAACCTTTATTCAAAATATTTTTGAGCACTTCATCTGCCAGATCTGTGCTCGGTATTAGAAGCCAATATCTCTGATGAAGTAAAAAATGGGAGCTAGTGCCTTACATCCTTTCTTTCCAGCTCTGTTTTGTACTATCAAAGACTTAATCAACAAGAGCTAATGCCTCTGGGACTTACAGCTGTGTTTCAGGAAAATAATTAGTTAATAAATTAATTAATTAAAATACAACAGGGGTCCAACTGCCAGGTTTATTTGTGTCAGCTGTCTTTGTCTGACTTCTCTCTGCAGATTCATTCAAACCACTCTCCAACATTACCCAGAAAATAAAGTTTATTCTGTTACTCTAAGTACAGAGTACAATAAAGCAGGAAACTTTGTTCTACACAAAGTTTTAAGATTGACCTCCTTAAGACAACAAAGAAAACAATGATGAGATGGTTAAGAAAAGGTAAAAATTCCTCATGGAATTTTTTTAGTTCCATGCAAGCAAATATGCTTGCAGAGTTCAACCTCAGAAACAAAATGTAATTGTGTTGACAATGAATGCTGTCTTATATTTTTTCATATCATGACTGCTAAAATGTGACTATACTTTCAAGAATTTGCTTTGACGGCTCAGATTTTTAAAATCAATGTTCACCATACCCAACTATGATTGCCTTAGGTGATCAAACTAAAATATTTACAGCACTGTGCTCTCTGTTATGTTATATAATAAATATTTTGGATACTATTGTGTTTAACATAAAGGATTTAAACTAAACAAAAAGAAAATCAAAGTCCTTCCCCTAGACAACATTTATGGTGATACAGTTTCTCAGCACAATTTATTATACTATTGATCCAAAAGTCTTAATCCAGATCTATACGCTTGAAGGGTAGAAGTTTTAGACACCAATCTGCCAAATTCTATCAGTTCATTAGTGAACACTCATAACAGTTTTTGTTTCCCCACATAACCTCATAACTGCAGAGGTCAGATAATAAATATTCATTTGTTACTTTCTCCCATGTATCACCAAGTGTAAATCTAGAGTCTGAGAGACTTAATTTCAATCCCTGCTTCTGTCTTGTGGTCACATAACCTCTGGATCTCAACTTCTTCCTCACTAAAAATATTGATTATAAAATCTATTTTATAGCATTGTCATGAAGATAAAATGAAATAATTTATTTAAAGTCTTAGAACATAATAGACCCTAATAAACAGTACCGCTTATTCTGAGGAATGGTCACATGAGATATCAATGCCACAAGAAGTGAGAAAGAGGCTACTCCATCCAGATCATCCAGAACATCCAGGATCCTCTCTGTGGACTGAGGTTTGAAGCTTCACTAAGCTCAGCTGTGAAGAAGGAGCTAGGCAAAACAGAAAATTAGATGGACATAGTCAAAAACACAACTAATAACATTAACAACTTTTATTTTACTGGATTTTCTAACTACACTTTAATATTCCATCTTCCCCTCAGAATAACCTGTCAGCCCTGTCAGCCCTCCAGGGGATAATAAAGATCCCTTTAATGATGCATAGCTATCTGGCTTATAATGCTTAAGTGTTGCTAAGGAATACCAAAAATATAATTTTTACTTTATGCAAATATCCACAAATTAAGTCATTCATAATCCAAAAATCATCTCTCCACTCTCAGAACATTGAAGTGGCCAAATACATATGGAGACATAAAAGGAGTAAAATACATAGTAAATCAAAATATCATCTTTTAACTGATATAGAGTATATCAAATGTCACGGCTTAATATAAGAGCTAAATTGACTTATCCCAGCTATAAATAGCTTATCCCAGTGTTAGGCAGATTTACCTATCCATTCCCAGGCATTGCTGGACAGGAGCAGGTAAAGCTTAAGCCACAGAAGAGCTGAAGAGAACCACTCCATGAAGACAGCCTACTGCAAGAGAAAAAAAAAAGGGAAGTGAACTGAACGTGCTCAGTTGATCCTTCCCAAATGTATATGAGTTTGTTCTGGAGCAGAGTAAAATGGATGGAGAGGAGTCAGCATTACCAAATTAACACTGAGTTCCTTAAACTGGGAGAAAGTTTCAGGAATGAGAGAGGAAATATTCTCCCCTAATATCCACAACCAGAAAATAAACAGAAATTAACTAAATTGAGAGCAAAGAAAATTCCAGAGAGAGAAGTAGGGCAAGACACATTGTTAGAAAGATGTTTAACTCCATATTCCCACTCAGAGGAAAGTGAACACATGATCCTTGCCATCTCACCAAGATAGAAATCATTCCTCTTTTCATGTGGAGGAGTTAGTGAAAATTGCAAGGGAGGATAGAAGCCCCCAACCCCATACTTTCATGTAGAGAGAAAGAAAAAGCTATCTCTTCTACACATTGTAGTCTATTCTAATGGGTGGTAGAAACTTAATCCCAGTCAATGCAGAGGTAACTCTTTTTATCCTGGTGTGGTGGCTAAATTGCAGTGGGAGGAAGATTTGGCCTCATGTGGCACCAGAGCATTCAGAGAGAAAGGTATCAGATCCAGGAAGGCAGCCAGCTACTCTGGTATCTGCATGGATCCCTATTCTTGCTGATCTCAGATGTTAGATCATACAGATTGCAAATTTTTAAGTCTCAATCCTGTCCAAATTGTCCCCTAGGGTTGAGCTTTGTCTGTTACTTCAAGTGCAGGGGAGTAACATGAAGCTACCCATATGACACTGGCAGAAGGGAAATTAGGGAGCTAATGCCCTGTGTCAGTTTTACACTCCTCTGTGGCACATAGAAGTAAGTCTTTTGCTCCTGTGTCACCCAGGACCCCCTATGGACCCAGCTTCTTTGCTTGGGAATTATTCTACTATTCTTGCTCCTCACTGGGACACAGGAAGATTAAAAAAAAAAAAAGACCCCAGGTCTTGCTGTTTCCTCAGGCTCCATCAAAAAACAAGCATGAGATGCCCTTGCCTCACTCAGATCCCAGCAGAACATCCAGGGTTTTGTATTTATTAAACCCACTCTCAGCACAGTTTGACTCAAGAAAGCAGAGCACAGGAGCTTGTAGTAGGTAATCAATAAGTATGTTTGTTATCATTGTCATGATCATTACTATAAATTTAATATGTCTCCATTTCATGTATGAAAAGGTATGATAACTCTATTTTCCTGGATAAATCTATTTTCCTAAATTGCAGTACAGCTCAAAGAAGTCAGCATTTATCAAAAGTAAATTGTGAAGTATATTTAAATACGATTATTTTTCTTCTGTGAGTTCTTTGAGAAACGTGTCTTTATTTTTATCCACACAATCTCTTAGAATCTAATAAGTTCAATTAATGTTTTCAGTAAAATTATTACTTAAAACATATATAAAACAAGCTTACAACACAATTGAAAATGTTTATTTTCCATCAAAGTAAGCAGAAATTATGTCATATAGAATTTTATAGCCCCCCAGATTTATGTACTGTGGTAAGTACATAAAAGAAGAGTAGTGAATATTTGTGGAATGATTGATTCACTTTATCCCAATATATTTAACTGGCTAACTGTGACCCCTAAAGCAAGAATATAACTTTGAAAATGCCTAATATGTCTTATAGAAACAATAAGAAAATCAAGTCAAAAAGTCACAATAATGTTCTGGAAATATTATTTCCAGATATGGAACAATGGAAAAATATTAGTTTAAAATTGTGTCAAGAAGATCCAACAATAAAATGGCAAGGAAAAAATGAAGAAATTCATTTCTTTGTTACATTTCAGAAAGATCAGGCTGGTGGCTCTGTTCATGCTGTTATTCAGAGGCCCAATTCCTTCTATCTTGGTTCTTGGGGGTTCCCTAAGACAAAGTCCTCATATGATTGGTAGAGGCTGAAAAACGGCATGTGTGTGAAGAGGCGATAGGCCCAGAAATGACCCCATTATTTCTGCCTATTGGCAAAACCTTATGTGGCCACACCTCACTGCCAGGGAAACTGAAAAGCAAGGGAGAAAAGATTTTGGTAGGCAAATAGCAAACCTAATTACAATAATAATTAATTTTTTGTTCCAAATAATTTAACATAGGTTAACTTACAAATAAAATCTAACCAAAACAACACCTTTGCAGATCAGAAAGTCAATGTCCCTATGCACAATTTATTTACAGCCACAAACTATAATTTGCCCAAATTATATAGCATATAGTTAATAGTCAGTGGGCATTTATTTCATACGTGAAAAAAGAAGCTACAGGAGTCTCTTTAGTCAAATAAAATAAAATGTTATTAAAAAAGATATTGTTTGACCTAACCTTATATAAAACCTATTAAAATTGGAGATGAGAAGCATTAATGGAAAATATCTTCTTTTAGAATCCATTTTAGTTAGTATTACTAACTGGAAGTAGTTTATAGAAATGAACACCAAAACAAAGCAAAAAAACAAAATAGTAATAATAAACCAATAAAAATAACAAGGAACTTAGGTGTACTTAAAATAATAAAGCATTATCTTCAACTCTTATTAACCATCAAAAAAGTAAAGTACAAATTTTTCACTTTAGGGATCATGGTTCTGAAGGTTCTGAATGAGATTAATAAGATGTTCAACATCCTTATTAAAGCAGAAGAATGGGATAACACTCAAAAGAGATTCTCAGTATTTAAGCAATGGCCAAATAATCTATTATGTATTTCTTTAAAGATTATCTTATTAAAATTTAAAAGTAGAAATAAGTAGTTGAAATTTGGAAAATGGATTCCATAGAATGTTATAAGAAAAACAATGTTCATAGATATACAATAAGCTTTTAATTTTTAACATGCTTATGAGTTAAATTTACTTTTAATAACATTTATAAATATACCAAGTCATTGCAAGATTTGGGTTCTAAATTCTTTCTTCATTGTAAAAAAATTTTTTATGATTATATAATTCATGAATTTTTGTGATCAATGAAATTTTTTAAGGAATTAGGAATTCACCACACATATTCAGGCTTTACTCTGTGAAGTAAATTCTTAAAAGGTCTGCTTATTTGGGGCAGCATTATAGTATTTACATCAGACAGGTGGATCCACATGATTCCTAGAATCTTTATTAACAATGACTGAGGACTAAATGCACCAATCAAAAGCTATAGAATGGCTGAATGGATACAAAAATAAGACTCATATATATGCTGTCTATAAGAGGTTCATTTCAGATCTAAAGATACATACAGACCGAAAAGGAGGGGATGGAAAAGATATTTCATGCAAAAGGAAATGAAAATAAATCTGGGGTAGCAATACTTCTATCAGACAAAAAAGACTTTGAAACAAATACTGTCACAAGAGACAAAGAAGGACATTACATAATGATGAGGGATAATTCCAACAAGAAGATACAAAAAACAAGAATTTGAAAAAGAATAGATACATGTATATGTATAACTGAATCATTTTGCTGTACACATGAAACCTGAAACTAACACAACATTGTTAATCAACTACATTTCAATATAAAATAAAACATTAAAAAAGTATGACAATTGTAAAAACATAGCCACCCAATATAGGAAACCCTAAATATGGAAAGCAAATATCAACAGATATAAAAGGAGAAATTGACAGTAAGAACAATAGTAGGGGATTTTAACACCCCACTTACATCAATGGCCAGATCACCCAGACAGAAAATCTATAAGGAAACACTAGCCTTTAAAAACATATTAGATGACATGGACTTAATAAATCTAAAGAGAGTATTCCATCCAAAAGAAGAAAAATACATACTCTTTGAAGTGCACATAGAAATTTATCCAGAATAGATCACAAACTATGCCACAAAAGAAGCCTCCATAAATTTAACTCAACTGAAATCATATCAACCTTATTTTTCAATCACAACAGTAGAGACTTGAAATCAACTACAAGAAAAAAACTGCAGGAAACAAAAACGTGTGGAGACTAAACAATACACTACTAAACAACAAATGAGTCACTGGATAGGAGATCTTCAAGATGGTGGAGGAGTAAGACATGAAGATCACCTTCCTCCCCACAAATACATCAGAAATATATCCACATGTGGAACAATTCCCACAGAACACCTTCTGAACACTGGCAGAAGACCTCAGACTGCCCAAAACGGAAGAAACTCCCCATGTATCTGGGTGGGACAAAAGAAAAAACAGAAAAAGAATAGGGACGGGACCAGCACCTCTGGGAGGGAGCTGTGAAGGAGGAAAAGTTTCCACACACTAGGAAGCCCCTTTACTGGTGGAGACAGGGGGTGGGCAGAGAAGGGGAAAGCTTCAGAGCCATGGAGAAGCATGCAGCAACAGGGGTGCAGAGAGCAAAGCGGAGAGATTCCTGTACAGAGGATCATGCTGACCAGCACTCACCAGCCTGAGAGAGTTGTTTGCTCAACCGCTGGGGCAGGTTGGGGCTGGGAGCTGAGGCTTGGGCTTTGGAGGTCAGATCCCAGGGAGAAGACTGGGGTTGGCTGCATGAACAGAGCCTGTAGTGGTGTGCACCAAAGCTTGCTGGAAGGGAGTCCAGGAGAAAGTCTGGAACTGTCTAAGAGGCAAGAGACAATGGTTTTGGGGTGTGTGAGGAGAGGGAATTCAGACCACCACCAGAACAAGCTCCAGAGACAGGCGCAAGCTGCAGCTATCAGCACAGACACCACAGACGGACATGAAATGCTAAGGCTGCTACTGCAACTACCAAGAAACCTGTGTGCAAGCAGAGGTCACGATCCAAAACTCCATTCCCAAGAACCTGTGCAGCCCACCAGGATCCTGTGATCCAGGGACAACTTCTCTGGGAGAATACACAGCGTGCCTCAGGCTGTGGCAACATCACGCTGGCCTCTGCTGCCACAGGCTTACCCCATATTCCATACCCCTCCTTCCCCCTGCTCTGAGTGGAACAGAGCCCCCTAATCAGCTGCTACTTTAATCCCATCCTTTCTGAGCAAAGAACAGATGCCCTCAGGAGACCTACATGCACAGGTAGGGCCAAATCCAAAGCTGAACACGAGGAGCTGTGCAAACAGAGAAGACAAAGGGAAATTTCTCCCAGCAGCCTCAGGAGCAGTGGATTAAATCTCCACAATCAACTTGATGTATCCTGCATCTCTGGAATATCTGAATAGACAATGAATCATCCCAAAATTGAGGCGGTGAACTTTGGGAGCAACTGTAGAATTAGGGTTTGCTTTCCGCCTCTAATATGTTTCTGATTTTATGTTTATCCTGGTTTAGTATTTAGAGTTTATTATCATTGGTAGATTTGTTTATTGATTTGGCTGATCTCTTCCTTTATTCTTTTTTTATATATAGATATATATTTTTTCCTTTTGCTCTTTTTGTGAGTGTGTAAGTGTATGCTTCTTTGTGTGATTTTGTCTTTATAGCTTTGCTTTCATAATTTGTCCTAGGTTTCTGTCTGTCCATTTTTTGGTGTTTTTTTACTATCGTTTTTACCACTTGTTATCATTGGTGGATTTGTTTTTTGGTTTGGTTGCTCCCTTCTTTCTTTCTTTCTTCTTTCTTTTTTTTTCTTTTCTTAATTAATTTTTAATTTTTCTAATAAATTCTTTGTTTTTATTTTAATAAATTTTATTTTATTTTATTTCATTTTGTTTTTCTCTTTCTTTCTTTCTCTTATTCTCCCTTTTCTTCTAAGCCATGAAGCTAACAGGGTATTGGTGCTCCGGCCGGGGGTCAGTCCTCTGCCTCTGAGGTGGATGAGCCAAGCTCAGGACATTGGTCCAACAGAGACCTCCTGGCTACACCATAATATCAAACCACAAAAGATCTCCCAGAGATCTCCATCTCAATGCTAAGACACAGCTCTACTCAATGACCAGCAAGCTATGCTGCTGGACACCCTATGCCAAACAAATAGCAAGACAGGAACACAACACCACCCATTAGCAGAGAGGTTGCATAAAATCATAATAAGGTCACAGGCACCCCAAAACACAGCACCGGACATGGTCTCGCTCACCAGAAATACAAGATCCAGCCTCATCCACCAGAACAGAGGCACCAGTCCTTTCCACCAGGAAGCCTACACAACCCACTGAACTGACCTTAGCCACTGGGGGCAGACACCAAAAACAACAGGAATTACGAACCTGCACCTGTGAAAAGGAGACCCAAAACACACTTAGCTAAGCAAAATGAGAAGAGAGAGAAACACACAGCAGATGAAGGACCAAGGTAAAAACCCATCAGACCAAGCAAATGAGGAGGAATTAGGCAGACTACCTGAAAAAGAATTCAGAATAATGATAATAAAGATGATCCAAAATCTTGGAAATAGAATGGAGAAAATACATGAAACATTTAGCAAGGACATAGAAGAACTAAAGAGCAAAGAAACAATGATGAAAAACAAAATAAATGAAATTAAAAATTCTCTAGAAGGAATCAATAGCTGAATAACTGCAGCAGAGGAACAGATAAGTGACCTGAAAGATAAAATAGTGGAAATAACTATAGTAGAGCAGATTAAAGAAAAAAGAATGAAAAGAATTGAGGACCGTCTCAGAGACCTCTGGGACAACATTAAATGCACCAACATTCGAAATATAGGGGTCCCAGAAGAAGATGAGAAAAAAAGGCACTGAGAAAATATTTGAGGAGGTTATAGTTGAAATCTTCCCTAATATGGGAAATGAAATAGTCAATCAAGTCCAGGAAGTGCAGAGAGTCCCATACAAGATAAATCCAAGGAGAAACATGTCAAGACACATATTAATCAAACTATCAAAAAATAATACAAAGAAAAAATATTAATAGCAGCAAGGGAAAAACAATAAATAACATACAAGAGAATTCCCATAAGGATAAAAGCTGATCTTTCAGCAGAAACTCTGCAAGCCAGAAGGGAGTGGCAGGAAATATTTAAAGTGATGAAAAGGAAAAACCTACAACCAAGATTACTCTACCCAGCAGGATCA
Organism: Neophocaena asiaeorientalis asiaeorientalis; assembly: GCF_003031525.2. Classification (NCBI taxonomy): domain Eukaryota; kingdom Metazoa; phylum Chordata; class Mammalia; order Artiodactyla; family Phocoenidae; genus Neophocaena; species Neophocaena asiaeorientalis. Next base: position 1,149,711 of record NW_020175082.1, read on the forward strand.
CATTCAGATTCGACAGAGAAATTAAACCTTTACAGACAATCAAAAGCTAAGAGAATTTAGCACCAGCAAACCAGCTTTACAACAAATAGTAAAGGAACTTCTCCAGACAGGAAACACAAGAGAAGGAAAAGGCCTACAAAAACAAACCCCCCAAAAATTAAGAAAATGGTAATAAGAACATATATATCAATCATTACCTTAAATGTAAATGGATTAAAGGCTCCAAACAAAAGACATAGACTGGCTGAATGGATACAAAAACAAAACCTGTATATATGCTGTCTGCAAAGACCCACTTCAGACCTAGGGACACATACAGACTGAAAGTAAGAGGATGGAAAAAGATATTCCATGCAAGTGGAAATCAAAAGAAAGCCAGATAGCAATTTTCATAACAGACAAAATACACCTTAAAATAAAGACTATAACAAAAGACAAAGAAGGACACTACATAATGATTAAGAGATCAATCCAAGAAGAAGATATACAAATATAAATATTTATGCACCCAACATAGGAGCACCTCAATACTTAAGGCAAATGCTAACAGCAATGAAATGGGAAATTGACAATAACACAACCATAGTAGGTGTTTTTTGTTATTTTTTTTTTTGCGTAACGTGGGCCTCTCACTGTTGTGGCCTCTCCCGTTACGGAGCACAGGCTCCAGACACGCAGTTCAACGGCCATGGTTCACGGGCCTAGCCGCTCGGGGTTATGTGGGATCTTCCTGGACCGGGGCACGAACCCATGTCCCCTGCATCAGCAGGTGGACTGTCAACCACTGCACGACCAGGGAAGCCCTAGTAGGTGGTTTTAACACCCCACATTCATCAATGGACAGATCGTTCAAAATGAAAATAAATAAGGAACCTTAAGCTTTAAATGATACATTAAACAAGATGGACTTAATTGATATTTACAGGATTTTCCATCCAAAAACAACAGAATACACTTACTTTTCAAGTGCTCATGGAACATTCTCCAGGTTAGATTATGTCTTGAATAATGATTAAGAGATCAATCCAAGAAGAAGATATACAAATATAAATATTTATGCACCCAACATAGGAGCACCTCAATACTTAAGGCAAATGCTAACAGCAATGAAATGGGAAATTGACAATAACACAACCATAGTAGGTGTTTTTTGTTATTTTTTTTTTTTGCGTAACGTGGGCCTCTCACTGTTGTGGCCTCTCCCGTTACGGAGCACAGGCTCCAGACACGCAGTTCAACGGCCATGGTTCACGGGCCTAGCCGCTCGGGGTTATGTGGGATCTTCCTGGACCGGGGCATGAACCCATGTCCCCTGCATCAGCAGGTGGACTGTCAACCACTGCACGACCAGGGAAGCCCTAGTAGGTGGTTTTAACACCCCACATTCATCAATGGACAGATCGTTCAAAATGAAAATAAATAAGGAACCTTAAGCTTTAAATGATACATTAAACAAGATGGACTTAATTGATATTTACAGGATTTTCCATCCAAAAACAACAGAATACACTTACTTTTCAAGTGCTCATGGAACATTCTCCAGGTTAGATTATGTCTTGGGATGCAAATCAAGACTTGGTAAAATTAAAGAATATTCAAAGTGTATCAAGGGTCTTTTCTGACCACAGTGCTATGAGACTAGATATCAATTACACGAAAAAAACTGTAAAAAATACAAACACATGGAGGCTAAACAATACACTACTAAATAACCAAGAGGTCACTGAAGAAATCAAAGAGGAAATCAAAAAATACCTAAAAACAAATTACAATGAAAACACGAAGACCCAAAACCTATGGGATGCAACAAAAGCAGTTCTAAGAGGGAAGTTTATAGCACTACAATCTTACCTCAAGAAGCAAGAAACATCGCAAATAAAAAACTTAATCTTACACCTAAAACAATTAGAGAAAGAACAAAAAATAACCAAAGTTAGCAGAAGTAAAGAAATTGTAAAGATAAGATCAGCAATAAATGAAAAAGAAATGAAGGAAACAATACCAAGTATCAATAAAACTAAAAGCTGGTACTTTGAGAATATAAACTAAATTGATAAGCCATTAGACAGTCTCATCAAGAAAACAAGGAAGAAGACTCAAATCAATAGAATTAGAAATGAAAAAGGAGAAGTAACCACTGACCCTGAAGAAATACAAAGGATCATGAGAGATTACTACAAGCAACTATATGCCAATAAAATGCACAGTCTGGAAGAAATGGACAAATTCTTATAGAACCACAGCCTTCCAAGACTGAACCAGGAAGAAATACAAAATATAAACAGACCAATCACAAACACTGAAACTGAGACTGTGATTAAAAATTTTCCAACAAACAAAAGCCTAAGACCAGATGGCTTCACAGGTGAATTCTATCAAATATTTAGAGAAGAGCTAACACCTATCCTTCTCAAAATCTTCCAAAACATAGCAGAGGGGGGAACACTCCCAAACTCATTCTACAAGGCCACCATGACCCTAATACCAAAACCAGACAAAGATGTCAGAAAGAAAGAAACCTACAGGCCAATATCACTGATGAACATAGATGCAAAAATCCTCAATGAAATACTAGCAAACAGAATCCAACAGCACATTAAAAGGATCATACACCATGATTAAGGTGGGTTTATCCCAGGGATGCAAGTGTTCTTCAATATACACAAATCGAACAATGTGATATGCCATATTAATAAATTGAATGAGAAAAACCATATGATCATCTCAATAGATGCAGAAAAAGCTTTTGACAAAATTCAACATCCAATTATGATAAAAACTCTCCAGAAAGTAGGCATAGAGGGAACTTACCTCAACATAATAAAGGCCATATATGACAAACCCACAGCCAACATCGTTCTCAATGGTGAAAAACTGAAACCATTTCCTCTAAGATCAGGAAGAAGACAAGGTTGTCCACTCTAACCACTATTATTCAACATAGTTTTGGAAGTTTTAACCACAGCAATCAGAGAAGAAAAAGAAACAAAAGGAATCCAAATTAGAAAAGAAGAACTAAAGCTGTCACTGTTTGCAGATGACATGATACTATACATAGAGAATCCTAAAGATGCTACCAGAAAACTACTAGAACTAATCAATGAATTTGGTAAAGTAGCAGGATACAAAATTAATGCACAGAAATCTCTTCCATTCCTTTACACTAATGATGAAAAATCTGAAAGAGAAAATAAGGAAACTCTCCTATTTACCATTGCAACAAAAAGAATAAAATATCTAGAAATAAACCTATCTACAGACACAAGAGACCTGTATGCAGAAAACTATATTACACTGATGAAAGAAATTAAAGATGATACAAACAAATGGAGAGATATACCATGTTCTTGGATTGGAAGAATCAACCTTGTGAAAATGACTATACTACCTAAAGCAATCTACAGTTTCAGTGCAATCCCTATCAAACTACCAATGGCATTTTTCACAGAACTAGAACAAAAAAAATGTCACAATTTGTATGGACACACAAAAGACCTTGAATAACCAAAGCAATCTTGAGAAAGAAAAACAGATCTGGAGGAATTAGGCTCCTGGACTTCAGACTATACTACAAAGCTACAGTAATCAAGACAGTATGGTACTGGCATAAAAACAGAAATATAGATCAGTGGAAGAGGATAGAAAGCTGAGCGATAAACCCACGCACATATGGTCACCTTATCTTTGATAAAGGAGGCAAGAGGATACAACTGAGGAAAGACAGCCTCTTCAGTAAATGGTGCTGGGAAAACTGGACAGCTATATGTAAAAGAATGAAATTAGAACACTCCTTATACAAAAATAAACTCAAAATGGATTAAAGACATAAATGCAAGGCCAGACACTGTAAACCTCTTAGAGGAAAATAGGCAGAATACTCTGTGACATAAATCACAGCAAGATCCTTTTTGAACTACCCCCTAGAGAAATGGAATTAAAAACAAAAATAAACAAATGGGAACTAATGAAACTTAAAAGGTTTTGCACAACAAAGGAAACCATTAACAAGACAAAAAGACAACTCTCAGAATGGGAGAAAATATTGCAAATGACACATCAGACAAAGGATTAATCTTCAATATATACAAGCAGCTCATGCACCTCAATATCAAAAAAAGAAACAACCCAATCTTAAAATGAGCAGAAGACCTAAGTAGACATTTCTTCAAAGAAAATATACAGATTGCCAACAAACACATGAAAAGATGCTCAACATCACTAATCATTAGAGAAATGAAAATCAAAACTACAATGAGGTATCACCTCACACCGGTCAGAATGGCCATCAACAAAAAATCCACAAATAATAAATGCTGGAGAGGGTGTAGAGAAAAGGGAATCCTCTTGCACTGTTGGTGGGAATGTAAATTGATACAGCCACTACGGAGAACAGTATGGGTGTTCCTTAAAAAACTGAAAATAGAGTTACCATATGACCCAGCAATCCCACTACTGGACATATACCCTGAGAAAACCATAATTCAAAAAGAGTCATGTACCAAAATGTTCATTGCAGCTCTATTTACAATAGCCAGAATGTGGAAGCAACCTAAATGTCCATCAACAGATGAATGGATAAGGAAGATGTGGCACATATATACAATGGAATATTAGCCATAAAAAGAAACAAAGTTGAGTTATTTGTAGTGAGGTGGATGGACCAGAGTCTGTCATACAGAGTGAAGTAAGTCAGAAAAAGAAAAGCAAATACCATGTGCTATCACATATATATGGAATCTAAAAAAAAAAAAAAAGTTCTGATGAACCTAGGGGCAGGTCAGGAATAAAGACACAGATGTAGAGCATAGACTTGCGGACACGGGGAGGAGGAAGTGTAAGCTGGGATGAAGTGAGAGAGTTGACACTGACATATATACACTACCAAATGTAAAACAGAGAGCTAATGGGAAGCAGCCGCATAGCACAAGGAAATCAGCTTGGTGCTTTGTGACCACCTAGAAGGGTGGGATAGGGAAGATGAGAGGGAGATGCAAGAGGGAGGACATATGGGGATATATGTATATATTTAGCTGATTCACTTTGTTATAAAGCAGAAACTAACACACCATTGTAAAGCAGTTATACTCCAATAAAGATGTTAAAGGAAAAAAAATGGGTCACTGAAGAAATCAAAGAGGAAATCAAAACATACCTAAAACAAATGAATATGAAAACACAGCAATCCAAAAACTAGGGGACACGAAAAATCCATTCTAAGTGAAAAGTTTATAGTAGTACAAGCCTACCAAAAGAAAGAAGAAAAATCTATAATAGACAAACTTAATTTAGATAATCTAACCTTATACCTAAAGAAACTAGAAAATGAAGAACAAACTAAACCCAAATTTAGTACAAGGAAAGAAGTCATAAAGATCAAAGGAGAAATATAGGAAATAAAGACTTAAAAAAATGAAAAACTCAGTGCAGTTAAGAGCTGGGTTTTTGATAAGATAAACAAAATTGATAAGCTTTTATGCAGACTCATCAAAAAGTGAAATTAGCCCAACAGAGAAAGACAGATACCATTTAATTTCACTTATAATGTGGAATCTAAAAAACAAAACAGGGCTTCCCTGGTGGCGCAGTGGTTGAGAGTCCACCTGCCGATGCAGGGTTCATGCCCTGGTCTGGGAAGATCCCACATGCTGCGGAGCGGCTAGGCCCATGAGCCATGGCTGCTGAGCCTGCACATCCGGAGCCTGTGCTCTGCAATGGGAGAGGCCACAGCAATGAAAGGCCCGCCTGCCGCAAAAAAAAAATAAAATAAAACAATAAAAATAAAAAACAAAACAGAAACAAAATCATTGATACAGAGAACAAAGAGATGGTTGCCAGGGGGGAGGAAGTGAGAACATGAGAGAAATAGATGAGGGAGATTAAGAGGTACAAACTTCCAGTTGCAAAATAAATAAATATGAAATGTACAGTTTGGGGAATATATTCAATAATTAATATATTTGTAGGCTGAGAGACTTACATAGTGATCATTTTGAAATGTATAGAAATATCAAGTGACTATGTTGTGTACCAGGAGCTAACATAGTGTTATAAGTCAATAATAATTTGAAAACAATCTCATAGAATAAGAGATTAGATTTGTGGTTACCAGAGGTGAGAGGTTGGGGGAGAGAGAATTGGATGAAGACAATCAAAATGTACAAAATTCCAGTTATACAATAAATAAGTACTAGGATGTATTGTACAAGTGATAAATATAATTAACACTGCTATATATTACATATGAGAGTTGTTAAGGAAGTAAGTCCTAAGATTTCTCTTCGCAAGGAAAAACATTTTTTTCTATTTCTTTAATTTTGTATCTATATGAGTTGATGGATGTTCACTAAAGTTATTGTGCTAATCATTTCATAATGTGTGTAAGTCAAATTATTATGCTGTACATCTTAAACTTATATGGTGATGTATGTCAATTATGTCTCAGTAAGACTGGAAGAAAAAATAATTAATAAATAAATAAATATATATTTTAAAGGTACAAACTTCCAGTTATAATATAAATAAGTACTAGGGATGTAGCATATAACATGATAATTATAATTAACACTGTTTTATGTTATATATGAAAGTTGTTAATAGAGAAAATCCTAAGAGTTCTCATCATAAGGAAATTTTTTTTTCTATTTCTTTAATTTTGTATCTATATGAGATGATGGATGTTCACTAAATTTATTGAGGTAATAAAAATAAATGTTTTGCACATTGTTTAAACTTGGGACCAGTGCCCAGCACATGACAGGTACTCAATAAATGTAGCTGTTACTATTCTCAGTATAATCATATACCCTCATCAAGAGAACATGCTCTTATGATAATAACTCATCTCACATCACTAAAATATTTGTTATGCCCATAAAAAGACAGTATATTTTCTAGATCAGATCAGGGACAATTACCATTTTCACAACCTTTATTCTTGTAATCCACTTCAGTCCACCTCAGACTGGTCTCTGTAAAAAAATGCCATTGTCTAAGTACTCTGAAGGTAGTCTGTTTTCACAATTGCTCATAGTTCTGTAAAGAACAGTCTTCTTCAACTGTCATTCTATTTCTGAACCTTTTAACCTCTGTACGAGTCTCAGCAATGATCAAATGAAATGGATTCCTCTGCTGCTGCCCATTACAAATTCCTTTTCTCTGAGTCTTTGGAAATGGAATTTAGTTTTGTTTGGTTTTTGTTTTTTTTTTTTAATATATTTTATGTAACAACCAAAAAACCCTCCATTTCGTGCTGTGAGATAAAAATCTTAATTCATGATCAGGTATAAAAAATTGTAACTTTAGCTATTTTTTACAATATATTTAACCTTTTGTGTCACATCCTGACATTGGAAGAGAAACATAGTCTCCATAAATTAGAATTTTTCTCCTTCTGTCAAGTGAGAGATATAATGTCCAGTGAGAAGAGGGTGTTTATAGGCCTCATCATTTGATGCCTGACTTTGGCGGGAAAAGAGGTCTGTATCTGATTTTAAATGTCACATGACCCCAAGAATATCTACACAGACTTATGTCATCCCATCTCATCCTTGGTAGTCAATCTATTTATATTGCCCTGCCACATTGCTTGATTCTATCTATTTGGTCCCTTCAGGAATTTGGCTCTCTCTATTTCATCAGTGACATACTTGAGGACCTGGAATCTCTGCAAGGCTAACAAGTTCCCCAGATATGACTCTGCTACCTCTACCCCCAGGGCTCTTCCCAGCAAGATGAGTGTGGAGTCCCTCTCAGTCAGGTCTACCAATATCCATACACTTATCATTTCTTGGTCACTCTTCTTTCTGCCAGCTTAACAGAAGCTCCTCTATCCTAAGTTGTTCTTCACAAATCTTTGGGCTATTTTTTTTAATTGTTGAACTCCTTCCCACTCCCACACAGGTATGTGACCTTTTGAAATATATATTGGCTAGCAACCTCAGGAGTTCCCCAGGTGACATTTGAAACTGACCCCCATACATGAAGGGAAATGAGAGACCAAAGAAAGAGGCAGACCACTTCAGATTGATGGGTGACAAGGAACTTACATATGAGGCTTCCCTTGGGTGGCCACAAGAGCAATAGATCTCCACACCACCTACCTGCCAGAATCTTAAAAGTTTATATATAGGCCTTAATGTGGCTCAGTCACATATATAGTCCAGATAGTTTTAACAACCCCTTACTCTCTCAAGACTGCATCCTTGAAGTGGCTGTTAGTATGGGAATAGTAGGCAGAATGTAAATTCCATGTACAGGGGAGGGTATAAGAAGCCTCTGATTCACCCACTCATAGGTCAGCTGGTGGGCACGTCCTCTCAATTACCCCTTCCAAGTACATGAAAACCAGGAGACTTCAGATTCCTCGGGAAACAGATGCTAAGATGGAGATATGGAGAATGCTCTTGAAAACAATGCCTATAAGGGACAGAGTAAATGGGGAAGTTCAACAAGATGCAGGTGCGACAGAGATCACATAGATCTGACAGAGAGCTTGGAGAAGCAGGTACAACTCTTCAAAGATGGCCCAACTTGAAGTAAAGGCTGAACTTCATGCCCCCTCACCAACAAATCTCTGGACAAGTACTGTCCTAGAGAGGGATGTAACCATGGATGAGGCTGCTCTTTTTGGTCATGGCAACTTCTGGAACCACAGGTAAGTTATAGTCCTAGCAGCTGAGGTAATAAGGATCTCAGTACTAAAGTGGGAGATCTGCTTCATCCACTGTATGAGTTCTCAAACTTTATCTGCATCAGAATCACTTGGAGGTGATTATTAAAACACAGATTGCTAGGTACAACCCCAGAGTCTGATTTATTAGGTCTGGATTGAGGATGGAGTATCTGGACAAGTTTCTAGGTGCTGATGCTGTTTCCAGGTGCAGAACCACTGCACTTCACTATCCCAAGTTTACTTCACTTATTTTCCTTCAACAGAGTGAAGAACACCTTTAAACTCAGGAAGTCCAAAGATAAACAAAATAAAGGTAAGTGGAGAATGAAAATCTGTAAATATTTTTTCAAATACTGTCCTGTCATAACTCACTGGGATAATACTTCTTTTACTTATTACTTTGGAATTCTTTATTCTATATTTAGTTCATTTTTCTTTCCTTTTCTCTCATTAATTAAATGTTACTTGCTCTATGGTTATTTCCAACATTTCCCCATCAACTTGTCCCCACTCTGGCAGCAATAACACCTCAACATTATCCCATTCTGATTCACTCATTCATTCAGAAATTATTTACCTGTGCCCATATTTATTTGTTACGTCTGAATTCATCAGTGTGAAAAAGTTCAGTGCAATTTAACTATTATCCTCACCAATGTGAATTATGGTGGCACATACATACAGGAAAAACCACAAACACAAACCTTGTGTGGAGAAGGCTAGGTGACCTGCAAGTACGACTTTAAATGATAGAATGACCCTAAAACAGAAAGATAACAAGGTTTGTAAACAAGCACACCATAACATAACATGAAGTGGAGTGTAGGGACCTTGATATATGTTTCTCATTACACAGAATTAATTAGTTTATAATCATGTTGATAGGTGGCAGGCAGGCTTCATGGAGGAGGAGTTTTCTTCATTTTCTCTTCTAAACCCACCCAATTCAGTGAAGCATATTTAGTACCCGATGATCATGCTCAGACAAGACAAGGTATGTGAAAAAACCTAGTGCTCCTTTTCCCAACCTAATTCCTTGCACACTCTTCTGCATGAAAGTGATGTTTATTTGTGACATTTCACCTTGTTTTTGTCTCCCATGACTGTCTTTTGTCATTCTTTTTAATATGACCTCAATGCATAAAACTGTATTGAAAAGCAGCAAAACTGTAAGTTTTCCTTTTTATCTTCCTCTGCAAAGGTCCCAAATCCTCCAACTCTTTACATATAACCCCAGAGTATACTTTTTCTGGGCATCATGGCTAAGTGAGATTTGGAAATACTTTATTTTTAATTAAAGATATTTAAAAAGCAGAAAAATAATATCTATGAGGAAATATTAGAAAAATTAGGATTATTTCGGATGGAAATTAAAGGTTAGGGATTAATTTAAGAATCTACTTCAAAGATATAAAGGACATCTAATGGGTAAGATCGAGGGAAAGAGGAGGAAAGAAAGACACTGAATTTCTGCTAAGAGACAATTGAAACTAGAAGGAAAGATTTTCCTACCTAGCAGATAACTTGACATTCATTGGACACCTGAAAATGTTTTATTACCTATTTTCCTGGGAGTCTTAAAAAAACCAAACAATATCATATTTCAAAGCAGGATTATGTGTGGTCCTATAAGGAGACAGATTAGTAGAATAGATGAACTCCTAAATTCTCTTCCTACCTAAAATTTTATCTTTTATCACATCCATCAGAGACATTCTGCTGGGCAAAACTGATTTCTGGCAAAGGACATATCTCCAAAGAACCATTTTTCATGGCTTTACATATAATTTTTATTGATAGTATAATCTACAAAGACTGAATAGATGGTCACATGTAATGAAAATCCTTAGTCTGTGCTAGCTGTTTGCTTGGAAAGATTTATATTTCTATGATTTCTTAAAGTTCTTACTTCTTTGTAACCCTAATCTAACATTTATATGTGTATATGGATCCTGGTTAGCGGTAAGAGTATAAGACTAGAGTAATGTAAATTTGGAGCATAACTCCACCCCAAAATTTTTGAAAATACTATATTTATGAATTTTATATTTCTCATATTAGTTTATTTTCATTCATAAGGTTTTATAAAAACAAAGGAAACCATAAACAAGATGAAAAGACAACCCTCAGAATGGGAGAAAATATTTGCAAACAAAGAAACTGACAAAGAATTAACCTCCAAAAAGTGCAAGCAGCTCATGCAGCTCAATATTAAAAAAATAAACAGCCCAACCAAAAAATGGGCAGAAGACCTAAATAGACATTTCTCCAAAGAAGACATAAAGATGGGCAACATGCACATGAAAAGCTGCTTAACATCACTAATTATTAGAGAAATGCAAATCAAAACTACAATGAGGTATCACCTCACACCAGTTAGAATGGGCATCATCAGAAAATCTACAAACAACAAATGCTGGAGAGGGTGTGGAGAAAAGGGAACCCTCTTGCACTGTTGGTGGGAATGTAAATTGATACAGCCACTATGGAGAACAGTATGGAGGGTCACTAAAAAACTAAAAATAGAATTACAATGTGACCCAGCAATCCCACCACTGGGCATATACCCAGTGAAAACCACAATTCAAAAAGACACATGCATCCCAATGTTCACTGTGGCACTATTTACAATAGCCAGGTCATGGAAGCAACCTAAATACCCATTGACAGACAAAAGGATAAAGATATGGTATATATATATATATGTATACAATGGAATATTACTCAGCCATAAAAAGGAACAAAACTGGGTCATTTATAGAGATGTAGATAGACCTAGAGAGTGTCATACAGAATGAAGTAAGTCAGAAAGAGAAAAACAAATATCATATATTAACATATATGTGTGGAATCTAGAAAAATGGTACAGATGAACCAGTTTGCAAGGCAGAAATAGAGGCACAGATGTAGAAAACAAAAGTATGTACGGACACCAAGAGGGGAAAGCAGAGGTGGAGGTGGTGGTGGTGGGATGAATTGGGCAATTGGGATTGACATATATACACTAATATGTATAAAATAGATAACTAATAAGAACCTGCTGTATAAAAATAAATAAATAAAATAAAATTTTTAAAAATGTTTGCTCAATGATCATGTATAAAGAGGCATTTAAACAGAAAACCCAATATTTATCATACCACTTTTTTCCCACTTATTTGAAATGTCTACAAAGGAAATTTGCATCATTCTTCTCATTTTTGTTTTGTTTTGCTTTAAAGGAAAATAATCCCATGGATTTCAAAGTCCTTTAAGCAGGATTATTGGTCATTTTATTTGTTAAACAGAAATTGGAACTTTAAAATCTTTATGTTCTGCCTCAGAAAAAATATTTAGCACAATTTTTATTTCTGAATAGCTCTCAACAATCCATTTAAGAATAGGCTTATTAAAGGGCTGGTTAGGATATTGTTATTTTTGCTAAACTCTAGAAGAGTTGATGTATTTTTACAGATCTATCTAGGAAGCTAACTATGGCCATCACTTTATTACTCTAATAATGACAATTTCACAGCTATCAGAAAATTGTTATTCCAATTTATTGATCCTCAGGCCAGCCAGAAAAGGAAAACAAAGTTAAAAGCCAGACTTTATAAGAATCTTTTAATCACACAAAAAAAACCAGTTTCATGATTTTACATGACATGAACCTGAAGTAAAATTTGCCAGAGAACAAGCAATCTGTCAAGGTTTATGTCTTTATTCCACTGGCAAGAACTAGTGAGAGCAGCAAAGATGAGGAAGGAATGACAGAGATGGAGGAAATCATCAGAGCAAGGAGGTTTTAGGTAATTGGCAGAAGGCAAAAGATACAAAATAGCTATAAAATAAATTGTGGCAGGACAATGCTGTTGCTGTTGTTGTAGTTTACTTATTGACTGTCCCTCCTTTTTTTCTTCTCTTGGGCTTTGCCTACATTCAACCAGCCAAGTGTGCTTTAGTCTAGTGAAGCAAGGTAGGTTAAGTAGATAACAAGGATCCTAGTGGCATTTTTTATCAAAAAGCACACACCACTGTGAGAGAGAAAAGATCTCTAAGTATTTTTTAAGTTTGTAGGGAGAAACCATAGTGCAGAAGAAAGCCCCTTAGATGAAGAATAGTTTCCCATGAGCCAGGAGGAAGAGGACAGACCTAAGAGAATACCTGTAACTATTTATACATCTGAGAGAGAGAGAACATGCACCCTCTTGCTGGGAAGATCCCTGAGAGCAGAGAGGATCACATCTGAAGAAACAAGAACTAAAACAGCCTTGCAGAGACTCCCGTGACCTCAAGTGTGACACTGATGGAATCTGAAGAGGTCAGGCTACAGAAGCAAGGAACATCTCAAGGAGAGTGTGCATGGATTGATGACAGAGGATCAGAAGGGATGACACACATCTCAGGAGATATCCTTGTGGGCACCTGATATTGAAAATAAGATACAACTCTCCTTTTCCACACTCATTCTACCAGCCATCAAAAGCTGGACATGACAAGCACGACCTTCCCACTGCATCTTATCTGTCACTTGGTAAAAAGACAAGAATCATGTGTTTATGGAAGCTAAGTTTCTTTTCCCATATCAAAATGGGGCATGAAATAAATTTAAACGCATTTGTACTTTTAAAAATAAAATTATGTATTTTTCTCATATCTGAGTTGATAAAATTTTATCCCCACTGCATTAAAGTAGATTTTAATCTTTTAAAACATAAGTTATATAATAAACAAACCACACACCAAAAAGAGAAGTCATTTTATAAGGAGTGGTAATAATTAGTGATGTTGAGCATCTTTTCATATGCCTGTTAACTATCTGTATGTCAATGAGATGTGACCTCACACCTATCAGAATGGCTATCATCGAAAAAGTGTATAAATAACAAATATTGGAGAAAATGTAGAGAAAAGGAAGCCCTTGTACACTTTTGGTGGGAACGTAAATTGGTGCAACCACTATGGAAAACAGTATGGAGGATCCTCAAAAAAACTAAAAATAGAACTACCATATGCTCCAGCATTTCCACTACTGGGTATATATTCAGAAAAAACAAAAATACTAATTTGAAAAGATACACACATCCCAATGTTCATAGCAGCACTATTTACAATAGCCAAGACATGAAAGCAACCCACATGCCCATCAACAGAGAATTGGCTTACGAAGATGTGAGATAGCTATATCTCTATCTATCTATCTATCTATCTATCTATCTATCATCTATTTATCCATCTATTTATCTATCTATATCTATCTATAATAGAATATAACTCAGCCTTTAAAAGAGAATGAAATTCTGCTATTTTCAGCAACATGGACCTAGGGAATATTATGTTTACTGAAATAAGTCAGACAAAGACAAATACTGTATGAAACCAGTTACATGTGGAACCTAAAAAATAATACAAATGAATGTATATGCAAGACAGAAACAGATTCACAAATATAGAAAACTAGTTGTTACCAGAGGGGAGGAGGAAGGGGAGAGGGACAAAGTAGGACAATTAACAGGTTACAAACTATTGTGTATAAAATAAATAAGCAACAATGATATATTGTATAACAAAGGGAATTATAGCCATTATTTTGCAATAACTTATAATGGGGTATAGTCTGCAAAAATGCTGAATCATTATGCTGTACACCTGAAACTAATACAATATTATAAATCAACAATACTTCAATTTAAAAAAAAAGAGGGTGGTAAAAGATAATTATCACCATCATTTAACAGCACACTGGTATTTACTGTACCAAAAGAACCAGAAATAGAATGACAACTGAGGAAGTCTCTCTTTGTGATAGAATTTTGAACAATTGTGAACATGGACTAATTTCAGAGTACTTAGACAATGATAGTTATTGTACAAAGAAAAAGTAGTTTGAAGTGGAAAAAAGTGGATCACTAGAATGAAGGCCATGAAAGTGATAAACATCCCTGTCTGTATATAAGATGAGCATTTCCCTTGACAGTTCTGCTTATGAGTTTAATATTTCAAAGAGGAAGAAGTAGCTACCATTAGAGTAAGTGATGTATGTATATAAAATACTGAGAATAATAAGAGCTCTACATTTGTTGTATAACTGCCCTCCCAGGACAATGGTCCAAAGTTAAAATTGTGTTTCAACTATTTGTTAAAGTTCTCTGAATCACATGGACTCACCTATCAGGAGTAGTTACTACAATGATACCCAAACTAAGTAAACTCTTAGAGCATTATTTTTACAAAATCAAGTCTAAACACATGGCACTTTTTCTATTTTATCTGTTAGAGCTATTGATTAGCTGAATGATCATAGAATTTCTCCTGCACAGGATAAAACATTCAGAATCCAAAATGTGTGTCCATTTCACATGGCTCAGAAATGTCATCAAAAGCAAATTTAACTGTGTGAACAAGATGGTGGAGTAGGAAGACCCTGAGCTCACCTCTCCCCATAGACACATCAAAATTACAACTATTTAAAGAGCAGCTATCTTTAGATAGAGTGACCTTTAGAAGAAAATGACCAAAGTCTAGCAGAAAAGGTTTCCCACAGTGAAAGATGTGATGAAGAACCACAATGAGACAGGTAGGAGGGGCAGAGAGTCAGTATAGTCAAGACCCACACCCCCAGATAAGTAGCCCATAAATGGGAGAATAATCACAATTGCAAATGTCCTCCCCAAGGAACAAGGAGTCCAAGTCCCACATCAGACTCCCCATCCTGGGGGTCTTGCTCTGGGAAGACAGGCCCCCTCAACACCTGGCTTTGAAGGTCTGCAAGACTTGTGGACAGAAGAGCCAGAGAACTATAGAAAACACTTTAAGCGTGTGTAAAATATCACACAGTCTGAGTCCCCATGCAGAGGCAGTAATTTGAAAGGACCCTGAGTCAAAC
Source organism: Neophocaena asiaeorientalis asiaeorientalis (assembly GCF_003031525.2). Classification (NCBI taxonomy): domain Eukaryota; kingdom Metazoa; phylum Chordata; class Mammalia; order Artiodactyla; family Phocoenidae; genus Neophocaena; species Neophocaena asiaeorientalis. The sequence continues at coordinate 1,165,247 of NW_020175082.1, forward strand.
TCACTTGCTGATCTTAAAGAACCTCCCAGGGAGGCACGAGGCAACTGATACTCCTCTGGTGATATAGACACTAACAGCACCCATTGTGAGGAGCTCTTCTACCACAAGGAATCTGGTTCTGGCAAGCACTATATTTTTTAACTTTTTATTTTATTTTGGAGTATAGCCAATTAACAATGTTGCGATAGTTTCAAGTGCACAGCAAAGGGACTCAGAATGGACATGTATGCATTCTCCCCCAAACTCCCCTACCAACCAGGCTGCCACATAACATTGAGCAGAGTTCCCTGTGCTATAAAGTAGGTCATTGTTGGTTATCAATTTTAAATATAGCAGTGTGTACATGTTGATACCAAGCTCCCTAACTATCCCTTCCCCCATTCCTCCCTGTTGGTAACCATAAGTTCATTCTCTAAGTCTGTGAGTCTCTTTCTGTTTTGTAAATAAGTTCATTTGTATCATTTCTTTTTAAATTCCACATATAAGGGATATCATATGATATTTCTCCTTCTCTGTCTGACTTACTTCACTCACTATGACAATCTCTAGGTCTATCCATATTGCTGCAAATGACATTGTTAAATTCTTTTTAATGGCTGAGTAATATTCCATTGTACATATATACCAAATCTTTTTTATCTATTCCCCTGTTGATGGACATTTAGGTTGCTTCCATGTCTTGGCTGTGTAAACAATGCTGCAATAAACATTGGGGTGCACGTATCCTTTTGGACCATGTTTTTCTCCATATGTATGCCAAGGAGTGGAATTGCAGGGTCATATCGTAGCTCTATTTTTAGTTTTTTAAGGAACCTCCATACTGTTCTCCATAGAGGCTGTATCAATTTACATTCCCACCAACAGTGTAGGGGGGATTCCTTCTCTCCACACCCTCTACAGCATTTATTGTTTCTGGATTTTTTGATGATAGCTATTTTGACTGGTATGAGGTAATATCTAGTTGTAGTTTTGATTTTCATTTCTCTAAAAGTTAGTGATGTTGAACATCTTTTCATGTGCCTGTTGGCCATCCATGTGTCTTCTTTAGAGAAATGTTTATTTGGGTCTTCTGCCCATTTTTTGATTGGATTGCTTGTTTTGATGATATTAAGCCCCATGAGCTGTTTGTAAATTTTTGAGACTAATCCCTTGTCAGTCACATCATTTTCAAATATTTTCTTCCAATATGTGGATTGTCTTTTCATTTTGTTTATGGTTTCCTTTGCTGTGCAAAACTTTTGAGTTTAACTGGGTCCTTTGTTTATTTTTGCTTTTATTTTCATTCCTCTAGGAGACAGCTTAGAAAAGATATTGCTGCAACTTATGTCAAAGAGTGTTCTCCCTGTTTTCCCCTAAGAGTTTTATAGTATCTGGTCTCAAATTTAGGTCTTTACTCCATTTTGAGCTAATTTTTGTGTATGGTGTTAAAGAATGATCTAATTTCATTTTTTTACATGTAGCTGTCCAGTTTTCACAGCACCATTTTTTGAAGAAACTGTCTTTAAACCCTTGTGTAGCCTTGCCTCCTTTGTCATAGATTAATTGACCGTAGATGCATGGGGTTTTTTCTGGGCTTTCAATCCTGTTCCAATGATCTATATTTCTATTTTTGTGCCAGCACCATACTATTTTGATGACTGTAACATTGTAGCATAGTCTGAAGGCAGGGAGCCTGATTTCTCCAGCTCCGTTTTTCTTTCTCAAGATTGTTTTGACTATTCCGGGTCTTTTGTGTCTCCATACAAATTTTAAGACTTTTTGTTCTAGTTCTGTGAAAAATACCTTTGGTAATTTGATAGGGATTGCATTGAATCTGCAGATTGCCTTGGGTAGTATGTTTTCATTTTCGCAATATTGACTCTTGAAATCCAAGAACATGGTATAACTTTCCATCTGTTTGTGTCTTCATCAGTTTCTTTCATCAGCATCTTATAGTTTTCGGAATACGGGTCTTTTGTCTCTTTAGGTAGGTTTATTGCTAGGTATTTTAATCTTTTTGATGTGATGGTAAATGGAACTGTTTCTTGAATCTCTCTTTCTTATCTTTCATTGTTAGTACATAGAAATGCAACAGACTTCTGTGTATTAATTTTGTAACCTACAATTTTACCAATTAATTGATGAATTCTAGTAGTTTTCTGGCAGCATATTTAGGACCTTCTATGTATAGTATCATGTCATCTGCAAACAGTGACAGTTTAACTTCTTTTCCAATTTGGATTCTTTTTATTTCTTTTTCTTCTCTGATTGTCATAGCTAGGACTTCTAAAACTATGTTAAATAAAAGTGGCAAGAGTGGACATCCTTGTCTTATCCCTGACTTTAGAGGAAATGCTTTCAGCTTTTCACCATTGAGTATGATGATAGCTGTAAGTTTGTTGTATATAGCCTTAATTATGTTGAGGTATGTTATCTCTATGACCACTTTCTGGAGAGTTTTTATCATAAATTGGTGCTTAATTTTGTCAAAAGTTATTTCTGCATCTATTGAAGTGATCTTATGGTTTTAATTCTTGAATTTGTTGATGTGGTGTATCACACTGATTGATTTGCAAATATTGAAAAATCCTTGCATCCCTGGGATAAATCCCACTTGATCATGGTGTATGACTATTGGCCTGTAATTTTCTTTTCTTGTGATATCTTTGTCTGGTTTTGGTATCAGGATGATGGTGGCCTAGTAGAATGAGCTAGGAAATGTTCCTTCCTCTGCAATTTTTTGGAATAGTTTGAGAAGGATAGGTGTTAACTCTTCTCTGAATGTTTGATAGAATTTCCCTGTGAGGTCATCTGATCCTAGACTTTGGTCTGTTGGAAGTTTTTAAATCACAGTTTTAATTTCAGTGCTTGTGACTTGTCTGTTCACATTTTCTATTTCTTCCTGGTTCAATTTTGGGAGACTGTACCTTTAAAAGAATTTGTCCATTTCTTCTAGGTTGTTCATTTTATTGGTGTATAGTTGTTTGCAGTGGTCTCTTATGATCATTTTATTTCTGTGGTGTCTGTTGTAACTTCTCCTTTTTCATTTCTAATTTTATTGATTTGAGTCCTCTCCCTTTTTTCTTGATGAGTCTGGCTAAAGATTTATCAATTTTGTTTATATTTTCAAAGAACCAGCTTTTAGCTTTATTGATCTTTGCTATTGTTTTCTTCAATTCTATCATTTATTTCTGCTCTGATCTTTATGATTTCTTTCCTTCTACTAACTTTAGGTTTTGTTTATTATTTCTCTAGTTGCTTTAAGGTTGTTTATTTGATAATTTTCTTGTTCCTGAGGTAAGATTGTATTGTTATAAACTTCCTCTTAGAACTGCTTTTGCTGCATCCCATAGGTTTCAGGTTGTTGTTCTTTCATTTTCATTTGTCTCTAGGTATTTTTGATGTCCTCTTTGGTTTCTTCAGTGATCCATTGGTTGTTTAGTTGCATATTGTTTGGCCTCCACATATTCTGTTTTTTATAGTTTTTTTTCTTGTAGTTTATTTCTAATCTCATAGCGTTGTGATCAGAAAAGATGCTTCGGGCTTCCCTGGTGGCACAGTGGATGAGAGTCCGCCTGCCGTTGCAGGGGACACGGGTTCGTGCCCCGGTCTGGGAAGATCCCACATGCCGCGGAGCGGCTGGGCCCGTGAGCCATGGCCGCTCAGCCTGTGCATCTGGAGCCTGTGCTCTGCAAGGGGAGAGGTCACAGCAGTGAGAGGCCTGCGTACCACAAAAAAAAAAAAAAGAAAAGATGCTTCATATGATTTCAATTTTCTTAAATTTACCAAGGCTCACCTTGTGGCCCAGCATGTGGTCAATCCTGGAGAATGTTCCATGTGTACTTGAGAAGAATGTGTATTCCACAGCTTTGGGATGGAATACTCTATAAATATCAATTAACTCTATCTGGTCTAATGTGTCGTTTAAGGCCTGTGTTTCATTACTGATTTTCTGTCTGGATCATCTGTCCATTGATGAAAGTGAGGTGTTAAAGCCTGCCACTGTTATTGTGTTCCTGTCAATTCCTCCCTTTATGGCTGTTAGTATTTGCAGTTTATATTGAGGTGCTCCTATGTTGGCTGCATATATATTAACAATTGCTATATCTTCTTCTTGGATTGATCTCTTGATCATTATGTAGTGTCCCTCTTTGTCTCTAACACTCTATTTTAAAGTCTATTTTGTCTGATATGAGTATAGCTTCTCCAGCTTTCTTCTCATTTCCATTTGCATGGAATACCTTCTTCCATCCCCTCACTTTCAGTCTGTATGTGTCCCTAGGTCTGAAGTGGGTCTCTTGTAGACAGCATACATATGGTTCTTGCTTTTGTATCCACTCAGCCAACCAGTCTTTTGGATGGCACGTTTAATCCATTTACATTTAAAGTAATTATCAATGTTTTTATTCCTATTGCCATTTTCTTAATTGTTTTGGGTTTGTTTTTGTCGGTCTTTTTTCTTCCCTTCCTTTTTTGTTCTCTTCTCTTGTGGTTTGATGACCATCTTTAGTATTCTCTTTGGGTTGCTTTTTCTTTTGTGTGTATTTATCTATTGTATTTTTTTGGGTTTGCTGTTCCCATGAGGTTTTGATATAACAGTCTATATATGTACAAGTTTGGTTTTTGGTTTTTTGCTTGATTTTTTTTTATGTTGCTAGTCTCTTTCCTGCCTGAAAGCATTCCCTTAGCATTTGTTGCAAAGCTGGTCTGATGGTGCTGAATTCTCTTAGCTTTTGCTTGTCTGTAAAGCTTTTGATTACTCCATCAAATCTGAATGAGAGCCTTGCTGGGTAGAGTACTCTTGGTTATAGGTTCTTCCCTTTCATCACTTTAAATATATCATGACACTCCCTTCTGACCTGCAGAGTTTCTACTGAGAAATCAGCAGATAACCTTATGGGAGTTCCCTTGTATTTTATTTGTCATTTTTCCCCTGTTGCTTTCAATGTTTTTTCTTTGTCTTTAATATTTTTGAGTTTTGATTACTAAGTGTCTCAGCATGTTCCTCCTCGGGTCTATCCTGCCTGGGACTTTCTGTGCTTTCCTGGACTTGGCTGACTGTTTCCTTTCCATGTTAGGGAACTTTTCAGCTATTATATCTTCAAATATTTTCTTGGGTCCTTTCTCTTCTCTTGTCCTTCTGAGACCCCTATAATGTGAATGTTGGTGTATTTAATATTGTCTCAGAGGTCTTTTAGGCTGTCTTCATTTCTCTTCATCCTTTTTTCTTTATTCCATTCTGCAGCACTGATTTCCACCATTCTGTCTTCCAGGTCACTTATCCGTTCTTCTGCCTCAGTTATTCTGCTATTAATTCCTTCTATGTATTTTTCATTTCAGTTACTGTATTGTTCATCTCTGTTTATTTGTTCTTTAGTTCCTCTAGGTCTTTGTTAAACATTTCTTGTATCTTCTCAATCTTTGCTTCCATTCTTTTTCTGAGATCCTGGATCATCTTCACTATCATTATTCTGAATTCTTTTTCTGGAAGGTTGCCTATCTCTGGTTCAGTTAGTTGTTTTCCTGGGGTTCTATATTTTTCCTTCAACTGGGACATAATTCTCTGCCTTTTCAATTTGTCTAACTTTCTGTGATTGTAATTTTCTTCCTGCAGGCTGCAGGATTATAGTTCTTCTTGCTCCTGCTGTCTGTCCCCTGGTGGATGAGGCTACCTAAGAGGCTTGTGCAAGCTTCCTGATGGGTGGGACAGGTGGTGGGTAGTACTGAGTCTTGATCTGGTTGGCAGGGCTATGTTCAGTAAAACTTTAATCCACTTGCCTGCTGATGGGTGGGGCTGTGTTCCCTCCCTGCTAGTTGTTTGACCTAAGGCGACCCAGCACTTGAGCCTACAGACCATATGATGGGGCTAATGGTGGCCTCATGCCAATGGGTACTTCCCAGAACTGTTGCTGCCAGTGCCCTTGTCCCTGTGGTGAGGAACAGCTACCCCCTGCCTCTGCAGGACACCCTCGTACACTAGCATGTAGGTTTGGCTCAGTGTCCTATGGAGTCACTGCTTTTTTCCACTGGGTCCTGGTGTGCAAAAGACTTTGTGTGTTCCCTCCAAGAATGGAGTCTCTGTTCCCCCAGTTCTGTGGAAGTCCTGCAATCAAATCCCACTGGTATTCAAAGTCAGGTTCCCTGGAAATTTCTATTCCCACTGCTGGACCCCCGGGCTGAGAATCCTGATGTGGGGCTCAGACCCTTCACTCCAGTGAGAGAACTTCTGTGGTATAACTGTTCTCCAGTTTGTTGGTCACCCACCTGCCGGGTATGGGATTTGATTTTATGGTAATCACTCCCTTTGTACCATCTCATTTCAGCTTCTCCCTTGTCTTTGTGTGGGGGGGTATCTCTTCTGATAGGTTCCAGCATCTTTCTGTCACTGGTGTTCAGCAGTTTGCTGTGATTTCAGTCTTCTTGCAAGAGAAGGTCAGCACACATCCTTCTACTCCACCATCTTGAACTTATCTCCTGGAAAGCATTATTTTGGAGTCCTCCCTCTAGCTTATTAAGTGAATGGGGGTTATGCACCCACCAGTAGGCTGGCACTAGCGCAAGGTCCACTGAGGCCCCAAACCAACAACACTGATACCTAGCACTTCTTGCCAGCAGGCCAGCACCAGCACTGGGAACCCTGGGCCTCTCAGCTAACTGTCTAGGGACCTGACCCTTCTCACCAGTAGTTCAGCATCTGTCCCATGCTGACCAGGGACCAGCAACCACCACAAGTGGCAGGGCCTTACAGCCAACCAGGCTGGGAGCCAGCCCTGCCAACAAGCATATTCAGAGTATTCAGCCCCACCAAAAAAGAAAGGCTAATGCAGTCCCAGAAAGGACACCTCTAGAGCTTATAGTTCTAGTAAACAGAGATAAGTGTGCACCTGGGGCCCATAAAGTGTCTCCTACATAAGACCACCTCACCAAGATCAGGAATCATAACCAAACTACCTAATACATAAAATAAAAACAGAGGATTAGGCAAAATGAGGAGATAGAGAAATATGTTCCAAACAAAGGAAAAAACAGAGAAGAAATTGACAGTAACACAATAACAATAAACCTCAGAAAAAGAATTTTAAAAAGTAGAGATAAATTATCTACCCAATAAAGAGTTCAAGGCAATGATCATAAACATACTCAACAAACTTGAGAAAAGAATGGATGAACACAATGAGAGTTTAACAAATAGTTAGAAAATATAAACAACAACCAAACAAACCTGAAGAATACAGTAACTTAAATTAACAATACACTAGAAGGGATCAACAATAGGTTAGATGATACAGAGGAATGAATCAGCAAACTGAAAGACAGAGTGGTGGAAATCACCCAAGCTGAGCAGAAAAATAGAATATTAGAAAATGAGAATAGTTTAAGAATTCTCTGGGAAAACATCAAGCATACTAACATTCATATTATAAGAGGTCCCAGAGAATAAGAGAGACAGAAAGTGACAGAGAACTTATTTAAAGAAATAATAGCTGAAAACTTCCTTAATCTGTGAAAGGAAACCAACTTCCAGGTCCAGGAAGCACAGAGAGTCCCAAAGAAGATAAACCCAAAGATGTCTAAACCAAGATACAGCATAATTAAAATGGCAAAAAAATAAGATAAAGAGAAAATATTAAAAACAACAACAGAAAAGAAATTGGTTGTATACAAGTGAACTTTCATAAGACTATGAGTTTAAGCAGAAACTTTGCAGGCCATATGGGAGTGGCACAAATATACAAAATAATAAAAGGAAAAAAAACCTACAACCAAGAATACTCTACCTGGCAAGGTTATCATTTACATTTGAAAGAGTGATGAAGAGTTTCACAGACAAGCAAAAGCTAAAAGAGTTCATCACCTGTAGACTGGCTTTACAGGAAATGTTAAAGGGACTTCTCTAAGCAGAAAGAAAAGATCACAGTTAGAAATATGAAAATTATGACTGGAAAATTCTCATTGTTAAGGCAAACATACAGTAAATGTAGTAGATCAAAAATTTATAAAACTAGTGGGAAGGTTAACTGACAAAAGTAGTAAAAAAAATCATATATATTCACAGTAAGTAGTTAAGAGATACACAAAACAAAAACATGTAAATTATGATATCAAAAATATTAATTGAAAGGGAAGTAAAAATGCAGGGCTGTTGGAATGTGTTCAAAATTAAGAGATCATCACTTAAATTAATCATAAATATTTAATGTTATGTATGAACATCATGGTAATTACAAACCAAAACAAATAATAGATACACAAAAAAGAGAGAAAGGAATCCAAACATAACTCCAAAGGAGGTCATCAAATCATAAGGGAAGAGAGAAAAGAAGAAAGGAGCAAACATACAAAAGCAACCTGAAAACCATTAACAAAATAGCAATAAGTACACACCTATAAATAATTGCTTCAAATATAAATAGACTAAATGCTCCAATCAAGAGAAATAGAGTGGCTAAATGGATTATTTTTTTTAAAAAGACCCACATATATGCTGCCTACAAAGCACTCATTTCACATTTAAAGACACATACAGACTGAAAGTGAGACAATGGAAAAAGGTATTCCATGCAAATGAAAACAGAAGAAAGGCTGGGGTAGCAACATTTATGTCAGACAAAAATAGATTTTAAAACAAAGGTGTAGCAAGAGACAAAACAAAGACATTACATGATAAAGGATCATTCTAACAAGATGATATAACACTTATAAATATATATGCACCTAAATACATACAGCAAATATTAACAAACATAAAGGGAGAAATTGACAGTAACACAATAACAATAGGGGACTTTAATACTCCACTTACATCAATGGACAAAAAAATCAATACGGAAACACTGGACTTAAATGACACATTAAATCAGATACCCTTAATAGATATATACAGAACATTCCATCCAAAAGCAGAAGAATACACATGTTTTTCAAATGCACATGAAACATTCTCCAGGATATATCATATTCTGGGCCACCAAACAAGTCTCAATAAATTTAAGAAGATTGAAATCCTAGCAAGCATCTTTTTGAATGACAACAGTAAGAGACTACAAGAGAAAAAAAACTGTAAAAACCACAAACACATGGTGTCTAAACAGCATGCTACTCAACAACGAATGGGTCACTGAAGAAACCAAAGAGGGTGTTCAAAAATACCAGAAAACAAATGAAAATGTAAACGTGATGATCCAAAATCTATGGAATGCAGCAAAAGCTGTTCTAAGGGACAAGTTTATTACAATAGAAGCCTATCTCAGAAAATCTCAAATTAACTACTTTAGACATAAAAGAATTAGAAAAAGAAGAATAAGCAAAGCCCAAAGTAATTACAAGGAAAGAAGTCACAATGATCAGAGTGGAAATAAATGAAATAGAGAATTTAAAAAATTAGAATATATCAATGAAAATAAGAGCTGGTTCTTTGGAAAGAAAAAAATCTGATAAAATTTTAACAAGACTTATCAAGAAAAAATGAGAGAGGACACAAATAAATAAAATCAGAAATGAAAGAAGAGATTACAACCAATACCACAAAAGTACAAATGATCTTAAGAAATTACTACAAAAAATTTATAGACCAATAAAATTAACAACATAGATTAATTGGATAAATTCCTGGAAATGTACAGTCTCCCAAAACTGAATTAGGAACAAACAGAAAATATGATTACCAGTAATGCAATTTAATCAGTAGGAAAAACTCCCAATAAACAAAAGTCCAGGATATGATGTCTTCAGATATTTAAAGAAGAGTTAACACCTACCCTTCTCAAACTATTCTAAAAAGTTGAAGAGGAAGGAAGCCTTCCCAACTCATTCTACAAGGCTGGTATTACCATGATAACAAAAACCAGACAAAGACACCACAGAAAAAGAAAATTACAGGTCAATATCTCTGATGATCATAGATGCAAAAATCCTCAACAAAATATTAGCCAAACAAATTCAACAATACAGTAGAAGGATAATATATTATGATCAAATTGGATTTATTCCAGGGATGCAAAGGTGGTTCAATATATTCACAAATCAAACAATGTGACACAACATATTAACAAAATGAAGAATAAAAATTATATGATCATCTCAATAGATGCAGAAAAAGCTTTTGATAAACTTCAACATTGATTTATGATAAAAACTCTCAACAAAGTGGGAATAGAGGAAACATACTTCAACATAATAAAAGTCATATATGACAAGTTCACTGCTGACATCATGCTCAACAGTGAAAAGCTGAAAGCATTTCCTCTATGATCAAGAAACAGGACAAGGATTCCCATGCTTGACACTTTTGTTCAAAGTAGTATTGGAAGTCCTAGCCACAGCTCAGACAATAAAGGAAATCTGAATTGAAAGGAGGAAGTAAAGCTCTCACTGTTTGCAGATGACATGACACTATATATAGGAAATCCTAAAGAAGTCACACACAAAAACTCTGTTAGAACTAATAAATGAATTTAGTAAAGTTGCAAGATATAAAATTAATATACAGGATTTCCCTGGCAGTCCAGTGCTTAGGACTCCATGCTTCTACTGCAGGGGGCACAGGTTCGATCCCTGGTCAGGGAACTAAGATACCGCATGTTGCATGGCACAGCCAAAAAAATAAATAAATAGCTTTCAATAAATTTCATTTATAAAAATTAAATTAAATTAATATACAGAAATCTGTTGCAATTCTATACACTAAAAATGAACTCTCAGAAAGAAAAATTAAGAAAGCAATCCCTTTTAAAATTGCATCAGAGTGAATAAAATACCTAGGAATAAACCTAACCAAGGAAGTTACTTGGAAAACTACATTGATGAAAGAAATTGAACACAACACAAACAAATGGAAAGGTATTCTATTCTCATGGATTGGAAAGATTAATATTGTTAAAATGACCATACTTCTACCCAAGGCAATCTACAGATTCAATGAAATCCTTACCAGAATACCAATGATATTTTTCACAGAACTAAAGTAATTCTAAAATTTGTATGGAAACATAAAATTCCTTGAATAGCCAAAACAATCTTGAGGAAGAAGAACAAAGCTAGAGGTATCACGCTCCCTAGGTTCAAACTATACTACAAACCTACAGTAATCAAAGCAGTATGGTACTGGCACAAAAACAGACACATAGATCAATGGAACAGAATAGAGAGTCTAGAAATAAACCCATGCTTATATAAACAATTACTCTATGATAAAGAAAGCAAGAATAAATAATGGGGAGAAGACAGCCTCTTCAATCAATGGTGTTTGGAGAACTGGACAGCCACATGCAAAAGAATCAAACTGGACTACTTTCTCACACTATATACAAAAATAAACGTTAAAAGGTTTTAAAGACTTAAAATAAGACCTGAAACCATTCAATTTCTAGAAGAAAATATATGCAGTATGCTCTTTGAGACTGGCCTTAGCAATATTTTTTTGATCTGTCTTCTCAGGCAAGTGGACAAAAGCAAAAATGAATAAATGGGAATACATCAAACTAAAATGCTTTTGTACAGTGAAGGAAATTACCAACAAAACAATAAGCAGACTACTGAATGGGAGAAGATGTTTGCAAGTCATATATCTGATAAGGGGTTAACATACAATATACTTATACAACTCAACATCAAAAAAGAAAACACTCAGTTAAAAATTGAGCAGAGGACCTGAGAAATCGTTTTCCCAAAGGAGACATAGAGATGGCCAACAGACATATGAAAAGATGCTTGACATCACTAATCATTGGGGAAATGCAAATCACAATTAGATACCACCTCACACCTGTCAGAATGGCTATCATAAAAAATACAACAAAGAACAAGCATTGGTGAGGATGTGGAGAAAAGGGAACCCTCATGAGCTTTTGGTGACAATGCAAATTAGTGAAGCCACTATGTATAACAGTATAGAAATTCCTCAAAAAATTAAAATTAGAAGAGCCATATTATCCAGAAATTTCACTTCTTTGTATTTAATTATTGTCTAATACTAATACTAATTGTGTGTCTGAAATATCAGGATATATGCTTCTTAGGAAAATTATATACAGGTATTGATTTTTTCAAATATAATTTCTTGGATAATTTCTATATCCAGGTAGTTTTTCCACCAAAAGACCCCAGTTGCATATGTACCAGAATTTTTATTGAGTTTTTTCCTTTTTAGTTTTGGTATGGATTGAATATAGGAAATAAATTGGATTAAGAAAACAAAAACACGAATTCACAAAGATATATGCATCCTTATGTTCATGGCAGCATTATTCATAATAACCAGGATATGGAAGCCCATCAATAGATGAATAAAGAAAATAATGATAAAGAAAATCTGGTGTATATATATGCAATGGAACATTATTCAGCCATAAAAATAATGAAATCTTGCCATTTATGACAACATGGATGAACCTAGAGGGTACTGTGCTAAGTGAAATAAGTCAGACAGAGAAAGACAAATACCATATGAATTCACTTACACATGAAATCTTAAAAACAAAACAAATGAACAAACATAACAACAGAAATGGAGTCATAGATACCAAGAATGAATAGGTGTTTGCCAGAGGGGAGTGGGGTAGGTGAATGAGTGAAATAGGTGAGGGAAATTAAGAGGTACAAACTTCCAGTTGCATAATAAATGTTATGGGTATAAAATGTAGAGTGTGGGGAATATAGTCAATAATTATGTAATATCTTTGTATGGCTACATCTGGTAACTAGACTTATTGTGCTGATCATTTTGAAATGTGTAGAAATTTTGAAACACTATGTTGTGTAACAGAAACTAACATAGTGTTGTTGGTCAATTACACTTGAAACAAACTCATAGAAAAAGAGATCAGATTTGTGGTTACCAGATGCAGGGGTGGGGTGGTAGGTAATTGGATGAAGGAGGTCAAAAGTAACTTTCACTTATAAGATAAATAAGTAGTAGGGATATAATGTACAACATAATTAATATAATTAACACTGCTGTATGTTATGTATGAAAGTTGGTTAAGAGAGTAAATTCTAAGAGCTCTCATCACAAGGAAAAAGTTTTTTCTTTTTCTTTAATTTCGTATATATATGAGATGATGGATGTTCAATAAACTTATTGTGGTAATCATTTCATGATGTATAATAAGTCAAATCATCATGCTGTACACAAACTTACACAGTGAAGTATGTCAATTATGTCTCAATAAAACTGGAAGCTCAAAACAAAGCACACTAAATAAATAAATATTTGTCAATGAGAGAAGATATCCTCGTACTAACAACACATATGTTTGATCCACAAAAGTAAAAATCTGAGGATGATTTTCACTGAAATCTATCTTTTCATGGGAGTCACTGTGTGTCACTATATTGCATGGATATTTATTTTCCTTTTAAGCAATACATTCAAAAAGCAAGATAAGGTTGAAGGAGAAAAGATAACAAATATGCATGGGTGAAATCCAATTTTGTCAGAATTAAATTTTTAGAGATCTAATAGCATTAAAATTTTATTTCAAAGGTTTATAACTACTTTTCTATTTTGAACTTTTGATGAAACTGATACAGGAAGGAAAGTTGGCCAGCTTGGATTGCATTGTTTTGAAAGTGGATATATTAACACTAAGTCGTACAGATCAGTCCATTCCCTTATTCTTCAGAAATCAAGCGTTTAAACTTTTAACAATACTCCAGCTCAAGATAGAATGTATGCATGATTTCAATGAACAAAGAGTTATATTTATAACTTTAAAACAGCTCACATTTTATATTTCAACTAAAAATTTTATATTCATTTGCCTATCTCCCTGAAGCAAACTTGTAGGAAAATTGACTTCCTGTTGAACCTTAAATTTAAATGGATAGGCTCATCTTGATATCTGAAAATATCAGCTGGAAAAGATTTAAGAAACAACAAAACAAGATAGTTCTTAAGATAACGTCACCTTACAGAATATGACAGGCACATTCACATTTGGACTTTAAAACCAGATGGCTTAGATTCAAATCCTAGCTGTGCCATTTACTATCTATGTATCCTTCCATGAGTAGTTAACATTTCTGCTTCAGTTTTCCCATCTATAAAATGGGAAAAATAATGAGTTTACTCTAAGAAATGAATGATGTAGCATGTATAAAAATAGGTAGACCTATACCTATTTTTGAAATGTTTTGAAATATAACACACACTTTGATATATTTCTATTATTAATAATAGTATTGGAAGGTTTTTAAAATAATAAAATGTGATAGCTTATATAATACATGTAAAGGGCTCAGCATAGGGGTTAATACAAATGTTAACTTTAAATAGTAATATTATCACTATCCAAACCCCCATACCTAGCCTGTCATCTAGAAAATTCTGATATACAGACTAAGCAAAACAAATATTAACAGGTCCTGTGCAAGCCCATGAGCTCTCCGTATGGAACAACTCACACCCAGAGAGAAATAAGCATTGTTAAGGCACCACACAGCAAGAGGCACCACATATTCCATCTCTCTATTTTGGACACAAGATTGAAACAATTATATGGAGACTATCTTTCTAAATAATGGCTAAATTCAATTTCTTATATTTCTATATATTATAAAGACAATGAAAGTATAATTAGCAATATGGGAAATTACACTATTAACTATACACAGTTTAGTAAACTGAGAATTTATGCATAAATATGCATACAATAATCCTTAGTTGTACATAATAGGATTCTGCTATTAGGTTTTGTTTGTTTGTTTGTGGTATGCGGGCCTCTCACTGTGGTGGCCTCTCCCGTTGTGGAGCACAGGCTCCGGACACACAGGCTCAGTGGCCATGGCTCACGGGCCTAGCCGCTCCGCGGCATGTGGGATCTTCCCAGACCAGGGCATGAACCCGTGTACCCTACATCGGCAGGTGGACTCTCAACCACTGCGCCACCAGGGAAGCCCTGCTATTAGTTTTTAAATCTTCCTCACTGGTCTTACCCTATTTCTTAAATCTTCCTCACTTCCTCACTGGTCTTACCCTATTTCTCTCCTTTCTTCACATGGATTCTGTATTGTTGGATAATCTCTTATGTTCCTTCCCATTTAGGTCCCATGCCAGACTGGAATAGGCACTTGATTGTCTGGTGATTTTTAATACCCATTGCAGACAATTCATCATATTTCTAACTACAGCTACTGAAAGTTCAGGCTTTTAAGGGGATTAAGACATACAAACTACTATATATAAAATAAATAAGCAACAAGGATATATTGTACAGCACAAGGAAATATAACCACTATTTTGTAATAACTTTAAATGTAGTATAATCTATAAAAACATTAAATTACTATGCTATACACCTGAAACTAATATTGTAAATCAACCAGTTACAAAAATATTAGCCTTAGAGTGAACTCATGAGAATAAATCTCTCTTAAGATATTTCCACATTAGCTCAGTTACTTAATAAGACACATAATCATCTAAAGAATATGAGAGTAAAAATGTAAAATGTGCAGTCAGAAAAGGGAAGAGATACTTTAAAACAAGACTAACACTACCAAGAAGAAGGAGAAATGAGAGAAAATTAGAATATCTCTTAACCACTGATACCACAAATATTTTTCAGCTCCTCACATAAGAGAAGCACTGTAATGGGTGCTGAAGGTACAAAGATGAATATTACTCAGTAAATGACAAGATTAGAATCATAGGGTTTTACTGCAGAATAGTGACTCTTTATTTAATTTGTATTATATTTATGGGACTACTTCCAGATTTTTTAAGACATTGTAAAATTCTCAAGTATTTGATGAAATCCTTAAATGTTGAATCTTGTATTTTCATTATTGTATGTGTATGTGTACACATGAATATATATATTTCTAAAATAAGTTCATATATGTATATATACCATATACAGATGTATTATGTTTAATTTATTAATAGAAGTACTCAACAATTTCATCTTATTTAGGTTTTTCTCTGAAGGAACACTTGAGTATATGATATAAAAATAACTGAGATTAAGGATATTGATAATTTTGAAAGCTATGTGCATAGGTAATTCCTAATTTGGATTTTTTGTTTAGGAAATCAATGAAAAGTACTGTTATTTATCTTATTCACATGGAACACATATCCTCAAAATATCATTAAAACTTTTAGTCTCACAAGTAGAAAATTGAGATTCTTGTATTTAAAATAATTAATTAACAGCCTAGGACCAAAATGCAAGACTTCTCTGCTCTTATTTCAGTGTATTTTCATATAACCATTGTTTTAAGTATAAGGAAATGTGTTTAGGATGTTAAAGAGGAAAAAACAGGGAAATGTGGGTTAAAGTGCAAGAAGATCAGAATGATGCCAATTTGGGTGTCCAGTAGTAGTGACAACATTTACCATGGAATACAAGATCTTCTATGGCCTGACTCCTGCTTAATCTTTCCAGATTCTTCTTTTTGTCAGTCCCTGCCTCACACTCCCTGCCTCAACAATATTAAACAGTGTGCTGTGTCCTGCATATATCTTGTTGTCTCTCACTTCAGTGTCTCTGCTCATTCTTCCTCCTCTGTCTGGGATACTGGTGTTTCCCTCCTCCACTATTTTTTAATCTTATTTACATACATTGTCCAAGCCTCAGCTCAGACATCTCCAGGTTACCTTCCTTAATCACTCACCTCTTCCAAGGTATTTTCTACCCAGTACCCTCAGATATCTCTAACATTATGCAGACCACACTGTATTAGTAGCATTAGATTGAACCTAATGAAATTGCCATTATTTGCTTGATGTTGACCTACAAAAATGGTGTCATTCTCTGTCACCAGGCACTAAACTCCATTAAGGTGGGTCTTCCTAATTAATCACTATCTGCTTCCTCCCTGTTCAAAATGGGCTCCCATAACTATTTGTTTATCTGAATGAATGAATACTCTTGAAACAATCACAGAAATTTCAAGGATGCTCCTCACACTGTCCTGTGCCCTAAATTCAGGCCAGTTTTAGTCCACTCATCCCCTGAATGCATGATTAAACCAAATCTTCCTATTTTGATGATATTCTCTGTTTTTGATAATGGAACAAGGCTCCATATGATGTTTTTTGTTGGCTGTTCCTGCAAATTGCATGGCTTCTTTGTGAATATATCTTCAATGGAAACCTGAGAAAATCTGTCCCCTAGCAACAGCTCTCTGTAAGCTACACTCATAAATCAATACAAGAGAGGGAGTGAGAGACATGTGGGGAGGCATTTGTGATTTCTTGGTTGAGCATAATTTTTTTTAATATTTTTATTGGAGTATAGTTAATTTAAAATGTTGTGTTACTTTCTGCTGTACAGCAAAGTGAATCCGTTATACATATACATATATCTACTCTTTTTTAGGTTCTTTGCCCATATAGGTCATTACAGAGTATTGAGCAGACTTCCCTGTGCTATACAGTAGGTCCTTATTAGTTATCTATTTTATATATAATAATGTGTTTATGTCAATCCCAATCTCCCGATTTATCCCTTCCCCTCTTTCCCCACTGGTAACCATAGGATTGTTTTCTACTTCTGTAACTCTATTTCTGTTTTGTAAATAAGTTCATTTGTACCATTTTTTAAGAGTCTATGTATAAGTGATATCATACAATATTTGTCCTTCTCTGTCTGACTTACTTCACTAAGTATGAAAATCTCCAGGTCCATCCACGTTGCTGAAAATGGCATTATTTCATTCTTTTTTATGGCTATGTAACACACAGCTCATGCAGCTCAATAAAAAAATATGTATACAATCCAATCAACAAATGGGTGGAAGATCTAAATAGACATTTCTCTAAAGAAGACATACAGATAGCCAACATGCATGTGAAAAGATGTTCAACATCACTAATTATTAGAGAAATGCAAATCAAAACTACAGTGAGGTATCACCTCACACTGGTCAGAATGGCCATCATCAAAAAATCTACAAACAATAAATGCTGGAGAGGGTATGGAGAAAAGGTAACCCTGCTACAATGATGGTGGGAATGTAAATTGATACAGCCACTATGGAGAACAGTATGGAAGTTCCTTAAAAAACTAAAAATAGAGCTATCATATGATCCAGCAATCCCACTCCTGGGCATATACCTGGATAAAGCCATAATTCAAAAAGATACATCACCCCAATGTTCATTGCAGCACTATTTACAATAGCCAGGACATGGAAACAACATAAATGTCCATCGACAGAGGAGTGGAAAAAGAAGATGTGGTTGAGCATAATTTTAATGTGACACAAAATTCAATTGATTCAAACTGATTATGGACTGAACTGTCTCTATTTTTCCTTGGCTTCAGTTCTATATACTTCAAGCTTCATCCTAAAAAAATCCTGCTTATAGCAGGCCATCTATGCTTTCCTGAGGTCATTTAGTCATGCCTAGCAAATGGATTACGAATAAGGAGCGGACACATAACTTACCTCCTACCACTTACTGCTCATCTGTCTCTATTTAGCAAGTGCTCACTATGTTCCAGAATTAAGTTAGGATTACAAAGATAGGTAAAAAGTAATAACTCTTATACTCAAGCAGCTCATAATTTAGTGAGAGGAATGAGATGTATAAATAAACAATGACCCAACAAAGAGGGAAACCCATGTCAGAGATATACCAAGTACTACAGCAGTGAGAGAGAGTTTTAACTCTGCTGCCAGTGGGTAAAGGGAATAGTTTCTGAAATATGCCTGTAAAATCTGACAATGAGGAGAACATTGGTGACCTCGATGAGAACAGCAATAGTATCTACTGGAAAATGAACCCAGACACTAATTGTTTAAGGTATGATTTAATGATGAGAAAGTAGAGACTATTTTTTCAAAGTGTACACCTGATATAAATTATATTAATAAAAAATAAAATAAGTTTTAATAAGGAAAAAGTAAAGTGTAAAGTGCCTAGTTTTATATATATATATATACTCTTACTGATTCTATGAGTTACATATCTTTATTTTCTGCTTTTTACAAACAAGGAAACCAATAAACTGGACTTGAGTTACAAAAGTAAAACCATTATTGTTGGACTTTTTTATATTAAATCAATTTCCCAACTTGCATGTAGGTTCTACCTTTTAGAGTATTTTCATATTTGATATTAAAAAAATCCCAATAGGGCTTCCCTGGTGGCGCAGTGGTTGAGAATCTGCCTGCTAATGCAGGGGACATGGCTTCGAGCCCTGGTCTGGGAAGATCCCATATGCCGCGGAGCAACTGGGCCCGTAAGCCACAACTACTGAGCCTGCGCGTCTGGAGCCTATGCTCCTCAACAAGAGAGGACGCGACAGTGAGAGGCCCGCGCACTGCAATGAAGAGTGGCCCCCACTCACCGCAACTGGAGAAAGCCCTCGCACAGAAACGAAGACCTAACACAGCCAAAAATAAATTAATTAATTTTTTTAAAAATCCCAATAGGCATTTAATTCAGAAAAATACAAGAATAAGACAGAAGATTAAGTGATTTGTTCAAGAGCACATGATTACAAAACGTGCATCTTATCCAAGACTCTTCTACCCTAACAGAGAAAATATCTTTCATTCTTCCAATGTTTGGATTGCCATTTAGTCTGCCTTAGAGACACAATACCCAAAGCCTAAAATCCCAATAGGCATTTAATTCAGAAAAATACAAGACAGAAGAAGATTAAGTGATTTGTTCAAGAGCACATGATTACAAAACGTGCATCTTATCCAAGACTCTTCTACCCTAACAGAGAAAATATCTTTCATTCTTCCAATGTTTGGATTGCCATTTAGTCTGCCTTAGAGACACAATACCCAAAGCCTAAAAGAGGCCAATGTGCTTCCCATAGTTGATGTATATTGCATATGCTTTTCTCCTTTGCTCTAATCTGCCAACCAACTTGAGGCAAAATAAGGTAGTAATTAAGAGGCAAGAGGCAAGAGGCATGATTCTGGAGCCAAAAGGCCTCCACCCAAATCTAGGCTTTGTCATTTGCACACTGAGGTTGGGTGAGTAACTTAACTTTGCTGTGACATAGTTTGTTCATCTATAAAATGGAAATGATGATATACCTACAGTATAAGACTGTTTTGGTGATTAAATAATATAAAGCAACACTTTGAATGGTATCTTGTACATAGTAAGTACTATATATATATATATATATATATTTGCTATTATTATTATTTCTTTGTTGTATAATAATATGTCATAGATAACAAAAGAGGGTGAAGTAATAGTCAGACCACACATTCCTTCTAAATGCCACCACAGCCATTCCAGTAAGATGTTTAAAAAGAGGAGAAGGCTTCCCTGGTGGCACAGTGGTTGAGAGTCCACCTGCCGATGCAGGAGACACGGGTTCGTGCCCCGGTCTGGGAAGATCCAACATACCACGGAGCGGCTAGGCCCGTGAGCCATGGCCACTGAGCCTGTGCATCCGGAGCCTGTGCTCCACAACGGGAGAGGCCACAACAGTGAGAAGCCCGCGTACCGCAAAAAGTAAAATAAAAAGAGGAGAGACTTTGCCACAAATTCTGGGCGACATCTTTGATAACGAATGTGATGATAGGGCTTCCCTGGTGGCGCAGTGGTTGAGAGTCTGCCTGCCGATGCAGGGGACACGGGTTCGTGCCCCGGTCTGGGAAGATCCCACATACTGCGGAGCGGCTGGGCCCGTGAGCCATGGCCGCTGAGCCTGCACGTCCGGAGTCTGTGCTCTGCAACGGGAGAGGCCACAACAGTGAGAGGCCCACGTACTGCAAAAAAAAAAAAAAAAGAATGTGATGAAAATGATTAACTAAAAATATAGAATATTTGAGGAATTCTTTATCCATGGCACCCCTTTTCTAATATTAGCCCTAATATTGAAGAATTGGTTTGATGTTTAACTTATCCACCAATCTCAGAAAAATAAGTTCCATCTTTCTCCTTATGTTATAATAACTTCAATTCCTTTCTGTTCATTTTCATGAAAACGCCCATATTGAAGAAACATGCTTTTTCTTAATGTAAGAATTCAAGAAAAGAAAAAAGAGATATGGGGAAAAGGTAGCTGGGGAACAGTAATAAGTGAGAGGTAGCCAAGAGTAAATTTTGCACGGTGACTTCCATTTTCTCTGTTCTGCTCAGATGTATTCTTACCTGAGCTTTGTATCTCTTGACAGAATATGCTGTGCCTTGAATGGCTGCTCCAAATCATTCCTCTTGATTCTGAAGATATGCTTCTAAGAGAGAAAGTAGACCACACCCAATTTGCTATTGTGTTTTTCAGCTGGTTAAGCCAAATTATGTTAGAAAAATAACAAAAATGTTGAAATAAGTAAGATGTAAAATTTGAAGGGCTATACCATTTATTAAGCACCATTATGTTCCTAGTCTCTAAGATAAGTATTTCTAATATTATATTATTTGATCCATATAACCATACTGCAAAGTAAATATTAGCTTCATGTTACAGATGATGAAACTGAAGCTCAAAGAAGTCAAATAACTTGCCCAAGACCAGAGAGCTAATACGTGCAGACCTCTTTGCAGTTTATTTGTACATTATTTATAAACAAATTTATTTATTTTTGTTTTGTTTTCATTTATTTTTATTGAGATAACATTGATTTATAACATTATATAAGTTCATGTGTACAACATTACATTTCTACTTCTGTATACTTTATGGTGTGATCTAATTTGATCGGGAGAATGAGGGAAATAAATAATATGAGCTCTCTCTCAATTGAGGAAAACCTAAAAATATGGAATAATTATTACTGAAGTCCCTAAACAAAAGAATGCACAGATAAATAGATTGAAACAAACAAGTAATACTTAATTCTCCTCTATCAGAAGTGAACAAATTTTCTGTTATATATTTCCAGCTATTCAATATAAAAGGAAATAAAGACTATTTTGTCAAATTTACTTTTTTTTTTTTTTTTTTTTTTGCCGTACGCGGGCCTCTCACTGTTGTGGCCTCTCTCATTGAGGAGCACAGGCTCCGGACGCGCAGGCTCAGAGGCCATGGCTCACGGGCCTAGTCACTCTGTGGCATGTGGGATCTTCTTGGACCAGGGCACGAACCCGTGTCCCCTGCATCGACAGGTGGACTCTTAACCACTGCGCCACCAGGGAAGCCCAGCCAAATTTACATTTGAACATAGTTATATCTGTAATATATGCTTTCATCTCTGTATATTAAAGAATTGCTTGAAGGTTTGAAACATGATTGTGTAGGATATACTGTGCTGTTCATAAAATATATAACTGTTATTTTCACTCAAAATGTAAATAGCGGACTTCCCTGGTGGCGCAGTGGTTGAGAGTCTGCCTGCCGATGCAGGGGGCGCGGGTTCGTGCCCCGGTCCAGGAAGATCCCACATGCCGTGGAGCGGCTGGGCCCGTAAGCCATGGCCGCTGAGCCTGTGCTATGGAGCCCGTGCTTCTCAACGGGAGAGGCCGCGGCGGTGGGAGGCTCGCGTACCGCAAAAAAAAAAAAAAAAATGTAAATAGCATTCCCAATTATTTTAATTATTTCATTTCCTTTCTTTACTCTCCAAAAAAATTGTTATAAAGACAGAATATGTTTTGGTTTTGAGGTGACTGACTGGCTGACTATGTCTCCTTTTTGAAAAGTTAATGAGATTGGGGAGGACGCTGGGAGAAGAGAGACTTTTTAAAAAATTAAAGTTTTTAAAAATCTTTTTTAAAGTTTCAGAATATAATATATAAAGTTTATTCATTGACTTACTTTATATTAAAAGGAATAATGGGGAATAACAACACCAAATTTTTTCTCTCTTCACCAGAATATTACACACATTTTTACATTCACAAGGGAGAAAGTAGAGATTTCTTGATTTGTTTTGTTTTGCCTTTTGAAGAGAAGCTTCTCTCAGTCTCACTTGCTATATCTTTAGGAAAGACTCAACGGGTCTCTTTATTCTGTACATCCCATGGGTAACCCTTTGTTGTTAGATTTGGATTCTCTTGTAATAGGATGCACCAAACACCATTATTATTTATTTTACATAAGTTTTTGAAGCTCAGAGTCAGAAGACATCATAATGTATTCAATTCAATTCAGAAAACTTGGTTGAGCTCCCTCTAACAATAAAGCACTGGAGTAAGCGTTACATGAATGCAATAATTAATAACACACCATTCCTGCCTTCCAGCGGCTCACAGTCTAGCTTTTAAATAACTCTAATACAGGACAGCATGCCATAAATTCTACAACAGACATTCAAATAAAATGTTATATTTGAGCTGTCATCAGAGTAGTTATCCTAAGTATATCTTGTCTACATCCTGATTCTGAGGACTTCAACTGTCAGCTAACCATAATATGGAAAGACTGCTTCAACCAAAACTAGTTGAGTTTGCTTTCAGTACCCTAGTCCTGTAGAGATTCATGTGCACCAACATACCAAATGCTAGCATATACTTCATACCCTCCTCTCACATGCCACGGCCATGGTCATTCGGGTTTTTTTCAGCAGTACTAGCAGAAGAGACTCTGCTATGTATGCTCTGTGTTCCCAAAATAATAATAATAATGATTAACACTCTGCCTTCTGTCTGGGAATGTTTTTCTTTACAAGTAAGTCTATGCAATACAAGATAAATAAACACAAAGATAGATTGGACATACAAGAGAGATAGGCACAGAGTGGTAAAATTGTGAGGTGTTACCACGGTCAGACAGATGTTAGGTTCGTCAAATTAGTCCAGACAATCAACGTCATTTTATGGTCCTCTCACCTCCTTCTACTAGTCCTGCCCAGGTTCTATCATCATTCTTCCTAACATCTGAGGGCACAAAAGAAGCACAATAGGGGGTACTTTTTATGTCAGGACTTCTCACAACATAAGCCTGCCTTAAAAATATACATTAGCCTCTCAGGCTCAGTTTTTACTGATGACTTGCTAAGTAACAATTAACTGATCCATTCCACCTGTTATCTAACCCACTTCCATATTTTTTTTAAATCATTGGACTATTTGAATAAGGGGGTTATGTTGCAATAATAATTAGGGAGATACCTGAGGGGACATGGAGTTTCACTATCTATTCATATTATATTACATAAGAGAGCACCCAATAAGCATGTACATAAAACAAATAATATGGAACAAATATTAACCAGAGAAAAGATAGTAATAAGTCAAGGGCTCTGTCTATCTTTTTGTCCTGGCTAAAAGCCTTTTGGTAAATCCAATACCACATTATATATCTTCTAAAGACTTGAACTTGACCCTTCCCCTAGAACAATTGTCAAGAACATTACCATTCCCTCAGCTAAAAAACAACTATTGAGTTCTATTCCTGTGGAAAAGAATACGTTATGTGCCAATGTAATTTTCAAGTTACATCTTAGAAAGAAAATCTAAAGGAATAAATAATTTTCAAAAGGGGCTCTAAAAGACAGTTTCTCTTCTAATGTGATTGATTTCCACACGCAGATGTCTTGTAAAAAAAAGTTAAAGAAATTACTACTCTGCAGCAGTTGGGAATTTTTCCCTGTTTCAATATTTTTTAAAAATTCACATCTTCATCATCTTTCTTTTAAGCAAAAATTTTGCCTGAGAATTAGATTAAAATATAGAGGCTGTTTGTCCTGGATTCTGCTGCAGTGAGCCCCATAAATAATGATTTTGGGGACTTCCTTGGTGTTCCAGAGGTTAAGACTCCACACTCCCAGTGCAGGGGGCATGGGTTTGATCCCTGGGTCAGGGAACTAAGATCCTGCATGCCACACAGCAAAGCAGAAATAAATAAATAAATGATTTTGAGTACAAATATAGGTACTGGTATTTAATTTTCTAAACAATACTTCCTGTTGTGGACTTTCCTGGTGGTCCCGTGATAAAGAATCTGCCTTCCAATGCAGGGGCCATGGGTTCAATCCCTGGTCAGGGAACTAAGATCCCACATACCATGGGGCAATTAAGCCCACATGCCACAACTACTGAGCTCATGTTCCTCAACTAGAGAAGAGAAAACCAGCATACCACAACTAGAGAGAAACCCGCACACCACAAAAGATCCCACATGCCTCAACTAAGACGCAATGCAGTCAAAAATAAATAAATAATAAAATAAATAAATAAATGATAAATCTGTTTTTAAAAAATACTTCCTATTAAAAAAAAAAAAGAGAGACAAGGAGACCAAGAACTCTTGTTTTTCTATCTTAGCAAAGACCCCAGGCAACTGAAAAGAGAATATCAAAAAAACATCTTCCTACTGAAAAAAAATAATGAGGACCAATTCCATAAAATCTGGGAAAGTGGCAGTCAGGAAGCAGAAGAAAAGTCTTCTTAGTACTATTAGAATCAGAGGCCAAACATAACCTGGGTAATTTATTTAACTTACTGCTAATCTCACATCTAAATCATCTTGCAAAGAAAATGCCCTGCTGTTTGTTCATGTCTCAAGCAGAAAAAAAATTCACATCCCTAACAATTTAAAACTATTTGGGAAACTTTTGGAGTACATTGAGCTTTGTATGTTATGTAGACCTTCCCTCTAGTCTTTAAATATATTTATATCCTTAATGGAGTGCAAGAACACGTGGTTATGACCTCTATAGTATAACCATTTCTGATTTTGGTGACTACTACTTTCTTTCCTAAGTTGCTTGTCCAAGTGTTAAGTAAATGCAGTTCTCCTGACCTCTCTTCATATATGCCAAGTAGGTCCTTTAATCTCATGCATTTGAGTGGCTTGTCTTTGAATCCTGCCAAATATTTTATATCTTCATTTAGATGGGGAACCCAGATGTCATCAAGATAATGAGTATAAAGTTTATCTTGCATCCTCTATAAATAATGCAGCAATTACTTTAATGATGATTTTAATTTTAATATCTTTCTTTTAGGAGAGATTTATGAGGAAAATTAGACTCTAAATCTAACTCTCAAAGCAAACAAACAAAAGTTCATAATAGGTGCTATGGCTTTTGATTGATAGCTTGATGTATGCATTCAAAAATTAATCATGGTCTCTTGCCCTAATAGAATAACTGGTACTTGATTAGACCTCTCATTGTAAAAAACAAGAATAGTAGAGTAAATATATGAAACAATTGTTTTCATATTTCATATATATTCTATATATTGGACAACAAACATCATGGGATCATAATTCTGAGAGAAAGGAAACAAATAAAGTTAACCATACAATTGCCTGGACTTTTTGCCTGGAGACACATTCTGACTGCTGCATATAAAGGGAGAATACAAACAGACTATGGATGTGTCACTGGATTGAAGAGACAGACAGCAAAGTTATGAGAAACAAAGACTAATGTTAGCCAGAATTTAGAAAACAGAGTACCTGAGAGGAAAAAACCATGCAAAAGAGAACTCCAAAAATCTGCATAAGATACTCTTGAATCTTTGACTGGTTACAGAGCTGCACATAAGTTGGGAGTAAAACATATGATGCTAAGTAAAGAACAACTACTGGGAAAAAACAAGCATCAGAGCTTATACAAGGCTGAGAGATATCCAAATTTCATTCAGCCAGAGGGAGAAAGCTCACTGAACACCTGAGGCATTCAGGAGGGGCTCTAGAAAGGCCACACCTTAGGAGTAAGGCTAACCTAGCCCTAGTGTGAAGATAATTCTGGATACTTTCTAATAAATCTCAAAAAGAAAAAGAAAAAAAAAAAAAAAGCCCAGACAATCTAGCAGTTTTTCAAGAAATTACTGCATAACAAAGATCTTTTAAAGGATGGATACAAAATCTAAACACTCAACAACCAGACAACTGAAACTGAGATGATAGACAAACAGAAAAGGATTTTTAAGATGGTTATTAATATATGTTTAAAATGTAAAGAAAAACATAAACACAATGAGAAAAAAATAGAAAAAGAAGACCAATTAGAACTTCTTGAGATGGAAGATGTAGTATCTGAAATAAAAAATTCATTGAAATAAAAAATTCACCAAAAGAAATTAATTTTACTGTATATAAATTATATTTCAATATATCTGACTCCAAAAAAATTATTAGATGGAATTAATGGTACATTAAGTACTGAAGAAGAAAAGATCAATGAACTTGAAGACAAAGCAATAGAAAAAATACAACTGAAAAGAGGAGAAAAGAAAAAAAAAGAGTCTCAAGATTTGTAGGACAATATCAAATGGTCTAACATATGTGTAAGTGGAATCCCCAAAAGAAAAGGAGATTGTTTTTTAATAATATTAAAATATTATTAAGCCACAGAACCAGAAAACATAATGTACTCCAAGCAAGATAAGCACACACACCAAAAACAAAAGCCAACTACATCAAGGTAAAATATAATCAAATTTATAAAAACCTATGATAATAAGAAAGTCTTAAAAGTAGTTTGGGAGGAGAAGGGAAATAAAAAGATGCTCAACATCATTAGTCATCACTGTAGAGTAAGTTTAAACCACAATGAGGTACACCTACTAGAAAATGTAAAACCAAGCAGACTGACCATCCCAAGTGTTGGTGGATGTATACAGCAACCAAGGTGTTTATACTATATTATTTCTCAAGTGTAAAATGACACAAGCAATTTTTTAAAAGTTAAACATACATCTACACTATGACACAACAATTTCAATATTATGTATTTACCAAAAATACATGTCCCCAGGTTGACTTATTAAGAGAAAGTTCATAGCAACTTATTCTAAAAACTGAAAACCCCCCAAATATCCATAAACAGGAGAATAGATAAACATATTGTAGCACATTTATACAGCAGAATACTACTCAGTATAAAAAGAAATTAAGTACCGACACTGAAAACAAGGAAAATTCAAAACATTATGCTGACCCCCCAAAAAAGCCAGAGAGTAGATACAGTACGACTTCATTTACATAATGTTCAAAAATGGCAAAACTAATAAATGATTATAAAAACTATAGGTTGGGGCTTCCCTGGTGGCGCAGTGATTGAGAGTCTGCCTGCTAATGCAGGGGACATGGGTTCGTGCCCCGGTCCGGGAAGATCCCACATGCCGCGGAGCGGCTGGGCCCGTGAGCCATGGCTGCTGAGCCTGTGCGTCTGGAGAGACCACAGCAGTAAGAGGCCCGCGTACCGCAAAAAAAAAAAAAAAAAAAAACTATAGGTTGTGTTGGATGGGGTAGGGAGAAGGGAGGGATTGGTGTGAGGTGTTGCTCTAATAAATACTTGAAAATGTGTAAATGTCTTGGAATACTGGAAAAATTTGAGGAGCAAATGGAAGAATAAAAGGATAAGCTGCTGTCCTCTTTTGAACTGGAATGTTTATAACTGATCTCCTGTGCCTATCTCATCATCATATTTGGGAGCAGATAACTTGTTTCTTAAGTTTCACAAGTACACAGATGGTTAGGAATTATGTCCCAGGATGGACTATACCAATAGCCTCACTCATACTGGATTTAGCAAATATATATAATGAGATTTGGACTTTTGAGCTGATGGTATTTTAGACTTTGAGTTGATACTATAATTGAGATTTGAGGAGAAACTTGTGATGGGTTAAATGTATTTTGTGAGATGGACATAAATTTGACGGGTTACAGGGCAGAATGTGGTAGGCAAAGTAATGGTCTCTCCAAAGATGCTCATGTCCTAATCCTCTGAACCTGTGAATATGTTACATGGCAAAAGAGATTTTGCAGATGTGATTAAGTTAAAGTCCATTTTCCCCCCAGTTTCACTGAGGTAAAATTAGCAAATAAAAATTTTATATATTTAAGACATACAATGTGATGATTTTGATATATGTATCTAGCTGATCCTTGAAAAACACAGGTTTGAATGTCTACGCATGTCTACTTATATGCAGATTTATTTCAATAAATGTGCAGTACTGAATTACATAATCTTCAATTGGTTGAGTCTGTAAATATGGAACCGCACATAAAGAAGGCCAGCTATAAAGTTCCATCTATAAAGTTATACATGGATTTTCAACTGCATGTGGTTTGGCACTCCCAACCCCCGAGTTGTTCAAGTGTCAACTGTACATTGTGAAAAAATTATCACAATCAAGCTACTAAACACATCCATCACATCACATAGTTAAGAACACTTAAGATTTACTCTCTTTGCAAATTTCATTTATACAATGCAGTACTATTAACTCTACTCACTAGATCTTCAGAACTTATTCACCTTATAACTGAAACTGTGTACCTTTTGACCAACATCTCCTCATTTCTCCTACCCCCCAGCCCCTGTATCCATCATTCTATTCTCTGCTTCTATGAGTTTGATGTTTTAGATTCCACATACAAATGAGATCATACAGTATTTGTCTTTCTTTGGCTTACCTCATTTAGCATAATGTTCTCCAAGTTTATCCATGTTGTCACAAATGGCATTATAGTTGACCCTTGAAAAGCATGGGTTTGAACTGCACAGGCCCACTTATAAACTGATTTTTTTTCAATGAATACATACTATAGTACTACGTGATCCACACTTGGCTGAATCTGCACATGCTGAACTGAGGCTACAAAGGGCCCACTGTAAAGTTACACATGGATTTTTTACTTCACCCCTAAGTCCCTCACTGTTCAAGGGTCAACTGAGGGGACAGACCTTCAAGATGGCAGGGGAGTAAGACATGGAGATCACCTTCCTACACACAAATACATCAGAACTATATCTACATGTGGAACAACTCCTACAGAACACCTACTGAATGCTGGCAGAAGACCTCAGACTTCCCAAAAGACAAGAAATTCCCCACGTACCTGGGTAGGTCAAAGGAAAAAAGAAAAAGTAGAGACAAAAGAATAAGGATGGGACTTGCACCACTGAGTGGGAGCTGTGAAGGAGGAAAAGTTTCCATACTCTAGGAAGCCCCTTCACTGTCGGAGACTGGGGATGGTGGGGGGGAAGCTTTGGAGCCATGGAGGACAGCTCAGCAACAGGGGTGCAGAGGGCAAAGCAAACAGATTCCCAAAGAGAGGATCTGTGCCAACTAGGAATCACTAGCCCGAGAGGCTTCTCTGCTCACCCGCCAGCTGGGACAGGTGGGGGATGGAAGCTGAGGCTCGGGCTTCGGAGGTCAGATCCCAGGGAGACAGGGGTTGGCTGCATGAACACAGCCTAAAGGGAGCTAGTGTGCCACAGCTAGCAGGGAGGGAGTATGGGAAAATGTTGGGACATGCCTAAGAGAAAAGAGACAATTGTTTCGGGGTGCATGAGGAGAGGGGATTCAGAGCACCGCCTAAACAGGCTCCAGAGATGGATGCAAGCCGCAGCTATCAGCATGGACACCAGAGACAGGAATGAAACACGAAGGCTGCTGTTCCAGCCACAAAGAAGCCTGTGTGCAAGTACAGGTCACTATCCACACTTACCCTCCTGGGAGCCTGTGCAGCCCGCCACTGCCAGGGTCCTCTGATCCAGGGACAACTTCCTCAGGAGAACACACAGTGCATCTCAGCCTGCTGCAACATCACGCTGCTCTCTGCCACCACAGGCTCACCCTGCATCACATAACCCTCCTTCCCCACGGCCTGAGTGACCCAGAGCCCACTAATCAGCTGCTACTTTAACCCCATCTTGCCTGAGCGAAGAACAGACGCCCTCAGGTGACCTACATGCATAGGCAGGGCCAAGTCCAAAGTTGAACCCCAGGAGCTGTGTGGAAAAAGAAGAGAAAGGGAAATTTCTCCCAGCAGCCTCAGGAGCAGTGGATTAATTCTCCAAAATCAACTTGATGTACCTGCATCTCTGGAATACCTGAATAGACAACGAATCATCCCAAAATTGAAGGGTGGATTTTGGGAGCAACTGTAGACTTGGGAGCAATGTGGCTGACAGGGATATGGTGCTCCAGCTGGGTGTAAGGCCTGTGCCTCTGAGGTGGGGAGCCAAGTTCAGGACATTGGTCCACCAGAGACTTCCTTGTTCCAAGTAATATCAAACAGTGAAAGCTCTCCCAGAGATCTCCATCTCAATGCTAAGACCCAGCTCCACTCAACGACCAGCAAGCTACATTGCTAGACATCCTATGCCAAACTACTAGGAAGACAGGAACACAACCACACCCATTAGCAGAGAGGCTGCCTAAAATCATAGTAAGGTCACAGACACCCCAAAACACACCACCAGATGTGGTCCTGCCCACAAGAAAGACAAGATACAGTTTCATCCACCAGAACACAGGCACCAGTCCCCTCCACCAGGAAGCCTACACAACCCACTTAACCAACCATAGCCACTGGGGGCAGACACCAAAAACAATGGAAACTACAAACCTGCAGCGTGTAAAAAGGAGACCCCAAACACAGTAAGTTAAGCAAGATGAGAAGACAGAGAAAAACACAGCAGATGAATGAACAAGGTAAAAACCCACCAGACCAAGCAAATGAAGAGGAAATAGGCAGTTTACCCGAAAAAGAAGTCAGAGTAATGATAGTAAATATGATCCAAAATCTTGGAAATAGAAGACAGAAAATACAAGAAATGATTAACAAAGACTTAGAAGAACTAAAAAGCAAACAAACAATCATGAACAACACAATAGATGACATGAAAAATTCTCTAGGACGAATCAATACCAGAATAACTGAGGCAGAAGAGTGGATAAGTGACCTGAAAAATAAAGTAGTGGAAATAACTACCACAGAGAAGAACAAAAAAAAAAAGAATGATAAGAATTGAGGACAGTCTCAGAGACCTCTGGGACAACATTAAAAGCACAAACATTTGAATTATAGGAGTCCCAGAAGAAGAAGAGAAAAAGAAAGTGACTGAGAAAATATTTGAAGAGATTATAGTTGAAAACTTCCCTAATATGGGAAAGGAATTGGTCAATCAAGTGCACGAATTCCAGAGTATCATACACAATAAATCCAAGGAGAAACATGCCAAGACACATATTAATCAAACTATCAAAAATTAAATACAAAGAAAACATATTAAAAGCAGCAAAGGAAAAAGAACAAATAACACACAGGGGGATCCCCATAAGGTTAACAGCTGATCTCTCAGCAGAAACTCTGCAAGCCACAAGGGAGTGGCAGGACATATTTTAAATGATGAAAGGGAAAAACCTACAACCAAGATTACTCTACCCAGCAAGGATCTCATTCAGATTTGACAGAGAAATTAAAACCTTTAAGGACAATAAAAGGCTAAGAGAATTCAGCAACACCAAACCAGCTCTACAACAAATGCTACAGGAATTTCACTAGGCAGGAAAAACAAGAGAAGGAAAAAACCTACAATAACAAACAAAAAACAATTAAGAAAATGGTAATAGGAACATGCATATCAAAAACTACCTTAAGTGTAAATGGATTAAATGCTCCAACCAAAAGACATAGATTGACTGAATAGATACAAAACAAGACCAGTATATATGCTGTCTGCAAGAGACCCACTCCAGACCTAGGGACACATACAGACTGAAAGTGAAGGGATGGAAAAAGATATTCCATGCAAATGGAAATCAATGGAAAGCTGGAGTAGAAATTCTCATATCAGACAAAATAGACTTTAAAATAAAGACTATTACAAGAGACAAAGAAGGACATTACATAATGATCAAGGGATCAATAAAAGAAGAAGACATAACAATTGTAAATATTTATGCACCCAACATAGGAACACTTAAATACATAAGGCAAATGCTAACAGCCATAAAAGGGGAAATCGACAGTAACACAGTAATTGTGGGGGACTTTAACACCCCACTTTCACCAATGGACAGATCATCCGAAATGAAAATAAATAAGGAAACACAAGCTTTAAATGATACATTAAACAAGATGGACTTAAGTGATGTTTATAGGACATCCCATCCAAAAACAACAAAATACACGTTCTTCTCAAGTGCTTATGGAACATTCTCCAGGATAGATCATATCTTGGGACACAAATGAAAACTTGGTAAATTTAAGAAAATTGAAATCATATCAGGGATCTTTTCTGACCAAAATGCTATGAGACTAGATATCAATTACAGGAAAAACTGTAAAAAATACAAACACATGGAGGCTAAACAATACACTACTAAATTACCAAGGGATCACTGAAGAACTCAAATATGAAATCAAAAAGTACCTAGAAACAAATGACAGTGAAAACACAATGACCCAAAACCTAGGGAATGCAGCAAAAGCAGTTCTAAGAGGGAAGTTTATAGCAAGACAATCCTACCTCCAGTAACAGAAAACATCTCAAGTAAACAACCTAGCCTTACACTTAAAGCAATTACAGAAAGAAGAACAAAAAGCCCTCAAAGTTAGCAGAAGGAAAGAAAACATAAAGATAAGATCAGAAATAAATGAAAAAGAAATGAAGAAACAAGAGCAAAGATCAATAAAACTAAAAGCTTGTTCTTTGAGAAGATAAGCAAAATTGATAAACCATTAGCCAAACTCATCAAGAAAAAAAGGAAGAAGACTCAAATCAATAGAATTAGAAATGAAAAAGGAGAAGTAACAACTGACACTGCAGAAATACAAAGGATCATGAGAGATTACTACAAGCAACTCTATGCCAATAAAATGGACAACCTGGGAGAAATGGACAAATTCTTTGAAATGCACAACCTTCCTAGACGGAACCAGGAAGAAAGAGAAAATATAAACAGACCAATCACAAGCACTGAAATTGAAACTGTGATTAAAAATCTTCCAACAAACAAAAGCCCAGGACCAGATGGCTTCACAGATGAATTCTATCAAACATTTAGAGACGAGCTAACACCTATCCTTCTCAAACTCTTCCAAAATATAGCAGAGAGAGAAACACTCCCAAACTCATTCTATGAGCCCACAATCACCCTCATGGCAAAACGAGACAAAGATGTCACAAAGAAAGAAAACTACAGGCCACTATCACTGATGAACATAGATGCAAAAACCCTCAACAAAATACTAGCAAAAGAATCCAAGAGCACATTAAAAGTATCATACACCATGATCAAGAGAGGTTTACCCCAGGAATGCAAAGATTCTTCAGTATACACAAATCAATCAATGTGATACACAATATTAACAAACTGAAGGAGAAAAACCATATGATCATCTCAATAGATGCAGAAAAAGCTTTTGACAAAATTCAACACCCATTTATGATAAAAACCCTCCAGAAAGTAGGCATAGAGGGAAGTTACCTCAACATAATGAAGGCCATATATGACAAACCCACAGCCAACAACGTTCTCAGTGGTGAAAAACTGAAACTATTTCCTGTAAGATCAGGAACAAGGTAAGGTTATTCACTCTCATCACTGTTACTCAACATAGTTTTGGTAGTTTTAGCCACAGCAATCCAAGAGGAAAAAGAAATTAAATGAATCCAAATTGGAAAAGAACTAAAGCTGTCACTGTTTGCAGATGACATTATACTACACATAGAGAATCCGAAAGATGCTACCAGAAAACTACTAGAGATAATCAATGAATTTGGTAAAGTAGCAGGATACAAAATTAATGCACAGAAATCTCTGGCATTCCTATACACTAATGATGAAAAATCTGAAAGTGAAATCAAGAAAACACTCCCATTTACCATTGCAACAAAAAGAATAAAATACCTAGGAATAAACCTACCTAAGGAGACAAAAGACCTGTATGCAGAAAACTATAAGACACTGATGAAAGAAATTAAAGATGATACAAACAGATGGAGAGATATACCATGTTCTTGGATTGGAAGAATCAACATTGTGAAAACGACTATATGACCCAAAGCAATCTATACATTCAGTGCAATCCCTATCAAACTATAAATGGCATTCTTCACAAAAATAGAATAAAAAATTTCACAGTTTGTATGGAAACACAAAAGACCCTGAATAGCCAACGCAACCTTGAGAAAGAAAAATGGACCTGGAGGAGTCAGGATCCCAGACTTCAGACTATACTACAAAGCTATAGTAATCAAGACAGTATGGTACTGGCACAAAAGCAGAAATGTAGATCAATGGAACAGGATAGAAAGCCCAGAGATAAACCCATGCACATATGGTCACCTTATTTTTGAAAAGGAGGCAAGAACATACAATGGAGAAAAGACAGACTCTTCAATAAATGGTGCTGGGAAAACTGGACAGCTACATGTAAAAGACTGAATTTAGAACACTCCCTAACACTATACACAAAAATAAACTCAAAATGGATTAAATACCTAAATGTAAGACCAGACGCTATAAAACTCTTAGAGGAAAACATAGGCAGAGCAGTATATGATATAAATCACAGGAAGATCTTTTTTGACCCACCGTTAGAGAAATGGAAATAAAAACAAAAATATACAAATGAGACCTAATGAAAATTAAAAGCTTTTGCACAGCAATGGAAACCAAAAACAAGATGAAATCACGACCCCCAGAACGGGAGAAAATATTTACAAATGAAGCAAATGACAAAGGGTTAATCTCCAAAATTTATAAGCAGCTCATGCAGCTCAATATCAGAAAACCAAACAACCCAATCCAAAAATGGATAGTAGACCTAAATAGACATTTCTCCAAAGAAGATATACAGGTTACCAGCAAACACATGAAAGGATGCTCAACATCACTAATCATTAGAGAAATGAAAATCAAAACTACAGTGAGATATCACCTCACACCAGTCAGAATGGCCATCATCAAAAAATCTACAAACAATAAATGCTGGAGAGGGTGTGGAGAAAAGGGAACCCTCTTGCACTGTTGGTGGGAATGTAAATTGATACAGCCACTATGGAGAACAGTATGAAGGTTCCTT
The DNA here is from genome assembly GCF_003031525.2 of Neophocaena asiaeorientalis asiaeorientalis. Taxonomy (NCBI): domain Eukaryota; kingdom Metazoa; phylum Chordata; class Mammalia; order Artiodactyla; family Phocoenidae; genus Neophocaena; species Neophocaena asiaeorientalis. Next base: position 1,200,877 of record NW_020175082.1, read on the forward strand.
AAAAAACTAAAAGTAGAACTACCATATGACCCAGCATTCCCACTACTGGGCATATACCCTGAAAAAACCATAATTCAAAAAGAGTCATGTACCAAAATGTTCATTGCAGCTCTATTTACAATCTCCAGGACATGGAAGCAACCTAAGTGTCCATCGAAAGATGAATGGATAAAGAAGATGTGGCACATGTATACAATGGAATATTACTCAGCTATAAAATGAAACAAAAGTGGGTTATTTGTAGTGAGGTGGATGGACCTAGAGTCTGTCATACAGAGTGTAGTAAGTCAGAAAGAGAAAAACAAGTACTGTATGCTAACATATATATATATATGAATCTAAAAAAAAAGAAAAAAGAAAAAAAACTGGCTCTGAAAAGCCTAGGGGCAGGGCAGGAATAAAGACCTAGAGAATGGATTTGAGGACATGGGGAGGGGAAGGGTATGCTGGGACAAAGTGAGAGAGTGGCATGGACATATATACACTACCAAATGTATAATAGATAGCTAGTGGGAAACAGCCACCTAGCACAGGGAGATCATCTTGGTGCTTTGTGATCACCTAGATGGGTGGGATAGGGAGGATGAGAGGGAGGCACAAGAGGGAGGAGATATGGGCATATATCTTTATGTATAGCTGATTCACTTTTTTATACAGCAGAAACTAAGACACCCTTGTAAAGCAATTATACTGCAATAAAGATGTTAAAAAATTTTTTTAAATAAAAAACAAAAACCCACAAAGGATTGTTGTAGGGATTGAATAATGTAATTCGTGTTTAAAAAAAAGAAAGGGCCAACTTTATTTCCTTCTGTTTTATGGCTTAATGATATTCCATTGAATATATGTACCACATTTTCTTTATCCATTTATCTATCGATGGACACTTAAGCTGTTTCTATATCTTGGCTATTGTGAATAATGTTGCAATGAACAAGGGAGTGTAGATATCTCTTAGGGGTACTCATTTTATTTTCTTTAGATATATACACAGAATTGCGATTGCTAACTCATAGGTAGTTCTATTTTTATTTTTCTGAGGAATCTTCCTAATATTTTCTGTAATGGCTGTATCAGTTTATATTCTCAACTACAATGTACAAGGGTTCCCTTTTCTCCATACCCTAACCAATATTTGATATCTCTTGTCTTTTTTTTTTTTTTTTTTTTTTTTTTTTGCAGTACGCGGGCCTCTCACTGTTGTGGCCTCTCCCGTTGTGGATCACAGGCTCCGGATGCGCAGGCTCAGCGGCCATGGCTCACAGGCCCAGCTGCTCCACAACCTGCGGGATCTTCCTGGACCGGGGCATGAACCCGTGTCCCCTGCATCGGCAGGCGGACTCTCAACCACTGCGCCACCAGGGAAGCCTGGCTCTTTTCTTTTTAATTTGAATAAAATTCATTGAAAGATTTTAACTTCTTTGGAATGCCAACTGTATTGAAGTCATTTGTTACTGTGGGTTTTAAGGCCATGTTTCTTTGTGTAAAATAATGGTTTTGTCATTTGTTGCCTTCTATGCCATTCTTTACTGAATGTAGATAGAGGGAGACATGAGACAGCAGACTATCTATAAGAGACAATGAAATAAATGATTTTAAGAAATGAGATTTACAGCCCTTTAAAACTGAAAACCCTAGATAAAATGTTTAGAAAACTAATTCTGTCAGCTTCTACTAATTTCTAAAAGTCAAGTTACCCACTTCAATACTGGTCACGCTCCTTTCCAATTCTCTGAATAGACTACACACAAAGGTAGGAAACTGAAACAATAATCACAATTCCTTTCCAAAGAAGAACCCAAATGAAAAAACTTGGTGTAAGAGTTATCACTCCACCCAGATTAAAAAAAACAGAAAAAGAGGGAGAGAGAGAAAGAATCAGAGTGAGCACACCATGTCACTGTCAAGAATCTAATTACCTGACAGAAACCTTAAGAATCCATGTACCCATTCACTTGTGTTGCTGATGATTAGAACCTGTCTCTGGAAATCTGTTCACAGCTCATTGTATCATGAGAGCAATTTTCTCCTGACTGGAAACCAACCCAAAATATTGTAAAAGGACATTGCAAATTAAATCATAAGGTCATGAAGCACAGTGTAAATAACATGGACTTTGGAATTAAACAGACCTGGGCTTGAATCCTAATCCCAATCCTTATTAGTTATGACCAAGGCAGTTCCTCCACTTCTGAGTCCCATTTTTGTTTTTGTCTGTGAAAGACCTATAGTAATACTTACTAAAAACTATAATACTATTTACTACAGTAACATTTACTAGAAATATAATAATATTTACCAGAATATTTATTGTAAATAATATTTGCAACTGGATAACTTGCAAGAAGATAAGACTCAGTACAGTATGAAATATACTTCTATCCACTCCAAGTCATTTCTTCCAGCTCTTCAATAATCATAATCTGTAAGAATCATGTTCTTCACAATATAAATGGTATCGTGGAAAAAAAGAACAACAGACCAAAACTTCTAAAATATTTAATATATGTTTAACTTAATGTTAAATTAAATATAGACAAATAATGTTTGAAAGACTTCTTCAGCTTAAATATCAAAAATATAGATCCTAAAAGTCTTAAGATGCTTTATTTATTTAGCAGGTTTATATACATTATAGTTATAAGGTAAGTACCTTTATTCTTAATACTGACAAGATCCTCATTCAAAAACCATGTTCAGTTTGAGTCTTTCATGTTTAGGAACAATGAGGAAAGGCAAGAAAATTTGGCATTATATGGCCTAAAAAGTAAACAATATAAGGATAATATGTAGCTATTTTCCATTATATTTCAACTCTAAATTGCTGATTTCTGTGGGTACATCTATTAAGATCCTTTTTTTTTTTTTTTTTTTTTTTTTTTTTTTTCAGCGGCATGTGGGATCTTCCCGGACCAGGGCTCGAACCCGTGTCCCCTGCATTACCAGGCGGATTCTCAACCACTGCGCCACCAGGGAAGCCCTATTAAGGTTCTTTTTATTCTTTTTTTCCTTCCAATTTCCCAAGAGCTGAACAAGAAGATTTTAAACTAAAGCATTAACTTTCTTCCCAACCACTACAAAAGCAGGGAGAAATGTCTGCTTTGTGTCTACCACTCAGAGTATGAAGCAAGGGAAAATTCTATGTCTGAGAACTAGATAAGCAAAATTCCTGACCCTTTAAGCTGAGCTTTCCTCTTTCCTTAAAGAACGGATTCTTGGGCTTCCCTGGTGGCGCAGTGGTTGAGAGTCCGCTTGCCGATGCAAGGGACACGGCTTCATGCCCCGGTCCGGGAAGATCCCACACGCCGTGGAGCAGCTAGGCCCGTGAGCCATGGCCGCTGAGCCTGCGCTTCCGGAGCCTGTGCCCCGCAACGGGAGAGGCCCCAAGAGTAAGAGGCCCGCGTACCACAAAAAAAAAAAAAAAAAGAAAGAAAGAGGGTTCTTAAATCCTTTAAGAAAATTTCCATAGAATCCCTTAAGAATTCCTTAAGAAAATAGGAACCATATTTCCTATTTATTCATTCTAAGAGCTGATTGTATGAGGCAGAATGAACAAAATATTCTTTAAAAGATCTGCCTAGTTATATGATTTACATAGCTTAAGATTCCCAAAATTTCTAGTCCCTTGATTTCCATATGAAAAAGAAATACCCTCCTTAAAGTTTGCCATTATTTAAGATATCTTCATATTGATGGGACCACATATTTTTCACTTACATTACAGAAAAAAAAGTGGAGGAAGGGGAAAATGAAAGAAAAATAGAGAAAAGAATAAAGAAGGAAAGGGAAAGGAAGGTAACCTCCAATTTTGTAACTACCTTGTTCAGCTACCCTTATCCAAGGTATAAGAAGAAAAAGATAGGAGCTCTTGCCTTCTTTTACTATTCCAAGTACTTAGAAAAACAGTTCTTTTGTTCATGAATGTTACTTGATTTGTGTTTTGTTAGAACCTCTTTTTCACGAAACAAAATAAGATCTGACCCTTTTCTAGCAGTGAGGAGAGGGAGCCTGGTAAATACCTACCTTCTCAGATTTGATTCTTGGACCCATTGTTTACAGTGGTTATTTTAGTCTGATAGTCTGCCACTTGAGGGGATAAATATTTTTCTTTCAAACATGCAGTGGAACATGAGCTTTGTGTTTTTTCCTTCAAGATAACAAAATTGTTTGTAAAAATGTTTTTTGATTCAGTACAATCGCCCAAGATATGGTCCTGTTGTGTTTTCTATTTGTCACCAACAGTTTCATTATATTTTATAATGGCCTTGGCACACCAGTTATTGCTTAACCCAGTTTTGAACAAGATAGAATTGTCAATTGCTTGCTTAACCTTATTCTTCCACATCTCTACCATTCTTTCATCCACATTCAAAGGAGCCTAATGTAAATATTTCAATTGAATACTGAGAAATCCTTTTTAAGAGAGCCATGTTTCAATATTCCTATTAAATCTAAGGCCTTGGCCCCCCTTACTCAGCAGTTTTTTATCTCCCTCCACCCCGCCCCCTTTCCCCATATTCATGGTAACAATCATGTTAACAGTGATTTTAACCTTTTGTTTCATTTCATCCTTTTAAGAGCCTTCTCAAGGAGTTACTTAAGCCTATTAGTTGCAAGGAACAGAATCCACTTCCAACAACCATAAATATATAGGGGGAATTTATGGGAAAGTTAGTGTCTCACAAAACCAAGGGGCAGGAGATGAGGCCTGGCTCCATAAAAGATAGGGACTGAGCAAGGAAACCAGTAACCCTGGTCACCACTCTCTTTTTTTTGCCTTCATCTGTGCATCTACTCCTTTTATCTCTCCCTCTTCTCATACCTGACTTCACAGAGTCAGCCTGCACATGGACCTTAACTGCCTCATTTCCAGTTCATAAGGCCAATTAGTGTTTTTCAAATCAACTTCCAAATTCTGAGAATTGAGAACTTGATAGTTTTCCATCCTAGTCTGTTGACTATAACCAAGGATTCAGAGTCATGTAATTCAAATGTGGCTATGGTGGTCCCATCCTGGGGGTACCAGGTTATCAAAGAAAAGGGATAAGTGTTAGAAAGATCCACCCAAATGTTTTTACTACTAGGACACAGGTTCTGTTGAATTAGCCCCATTTTAAGATGTGAAAACTAAAGCAGTCTTGTCTTAAAAGACAGGTTTTGGCCTTAGCTCTGCCACTAACAAGATTTTGAACTAAGTCAAAATCACTTCAGACTATATAATTTGCAAGTTTCCTTCCAGTATTAAAATATAGTAATCCTATGTTTACCAGAGATCGGTCATTTAAATAGTCAATGCTCCTGTATAGATAATATTTTATAGCTTAATAGTGTAACTTTCCCTGAATATGTTACTCTGGACTAGGCACTATTCTAAAAACCTTATATATATTAACAATACAATTCTGACACAAACTTCACAGATGAAGGGCACAGTACCCCATAATACTGCTCTTACTTCACTTTCCAACCGCAAGCTTGAAGATTCCCGAGCTACCCTGCACATCTGACCAACTAGATATAAATTCAGTGTTCCCACAACCCCTCAGGTTTGATAACTCTCTAAAACAACACACAGAACTCAGTAAAGCACTATACTTACAATTGCAGTTTTAATTATAAAGGAAACAAATCAGGGCCAGCCAAAAGAAGAGATGCATAAGGCACAGTCTAGGAGGGTCTTAAAAATAAAGCTTCTGAGTCCTCAGGAAACATCATGCTCCTGCCACATTAATACATGATACCAACTAGGGAAGTTCACCCATACTTCAGGGCGTCCAGTGTTTTTATTGGGTTTCATTACATAAGTATGGTTGATTCAATCGCTGACCATATAATTGAGCTCAATTCCTAGCTTCTTTCCCCAGGGGTTAGGAGGTTGTACTAGTATCACATGGCTCAAAGCCCCAACACTCTAATCATACAGTTGGTCTTCAGCATGACCAACCACCATCCTGAAAATATCCAGGATGAGTTACCTTGTTAGTATAGTTAGTATAAATTCAGGTGTGGTCTAAAGGTCCCACCGTGAATAACAAAGACACTCTTATCACTAGGGAAACTCCAAGGAACCAGGATCAAAGGCCAGCTAAATTATTTATAATACAATATTAACTCATTTAATTCTCATAACAACCCTTTGAGGTATGAACAATTATTTTCCACAATTTTACAAGGCAGAGGGTTGTTAAGTAACTTGCCCAAGGTCCACACAGCTAATGAATGAACAGAGGATCTGACTTCAGAGCCTGTGTTTTTTCATGACACAGACTTTCTCTTCAGTTATTTGGCTTTTGTTTAGAAATCTGATCAAGAAACTCCAAGCCGCAAATTATGGATAGCTCTTCTCTGACTTACCATGTCATATTTGCTAACCTAGAGATAATGACATTCTAGTATTTTGTGTTTTCAAAAGAAAAAGTATCTTAAATCAATGCTGTTTGTCATCTTCTTCCCTTTAAAACCACAAAATTACTGAGTCATATATCTTTGGGAAATGTGAAGATATGATAGCTTCACAGCCATTATCTTCAAAGTGACTAGGTACAGAGAATGTGGTAAGCATCTTTATCCAACAATGGTTTCTAATATGACATTTGTCAAAGTGGTTAATTCTAGTTACGGCAATAAATGGCCCAAAATCTCAGTGGCTTAACACAATACAGATTTCTTTTTTACCCACTTGAAGTCAGACAAAGGCTGGGCAGCACTCTTCCAGCTGAACTTCAAGGATCTGTGTTCCTTCTACCATGTGATCAAGCCGTTCTAGAGCCCTTTTCTTCCAGACACACAAATGAAAGTGAGAAAGAATACTTGGGGAAGGTGAGCCAGATACTAGATCCTTTAGCCCAGAAGTGGAATATGTCACTTCAGATCATATTGCATTGTCCAGAACTAGTCAGATGGCCAACTTAATTCCAAAGGAGGCTAGAAAATGGAGGTGCAACACATAGACATTGCTCAGCATTGTTAATGGCCTCTGTCACAATCTGCCCTTTAGTAACAAAATATCTATTTGAACCCTCCTTCCTACTTAAGAGAAAACACTCCTCCCCAGTTAGCCAATTCAAAGACCCAGTGAGCTTATTTCCAGTGTTCTTCCACTAGCTTTGGGCATGTTACTTACCCACTCTCTGCTCTGCAAAATCGGGAAAATCTTTGTTCATACCTTAAAGAGGTTTTATGAGAATCCAGTCTCCAAGTCTTATCCATTAGATACAGATGTGATACTTCCAGATGTTTTTTATGAACAAAAATTCAGGTTATATCCCTTGGCATACACTCAGTATACAATGGTGGTACAGAGATAGGACATTGGCAATGGATGCTCCTTCAGAAAAGAGAAGAATGGAAAACTGAAAGTACTCACTCATCTATAGTAATTCTGAATTCTGAGGGGAAGACACTGTGAAGTCTCTCTGCCATGGCAGGCAAGAAACTTGCAAACTCTGGTATTGTTGTCTTCTGCAAAGAATTACTGTGTCTGTGTTTCTCCATGATCCTAGGGCTCTACCCTCTGGGAGGTCCCCTTAGTCTGATGGTCTTCTTGTGAGGAGTACAGTTGTCAAAGCTACCTTCTCTTTATAGAAGGTTGGGGACACAAGAATTATTTTAAGTTGTGAACAGAAAAGGGCTCTTTATTCCATGTTCTGAGTTTCTTTGGCAATATAACTCCTCCAAAAAACTAGTAGGCTTCATAGTTCTGATTGTAATTAATAGTTCCATATGCCAGTAGCCATACTCAAAGTTTATCTTGGATATAATTCTCAGCCTAATTTAGCCTATTCTTCTCCCCCAGGTTCCTTCCATATCTCTCCTAACAACCTCACTGTGACTACTTGAGACTATCTATCACATCCTCTGACTCCTCTTTGCACTGAGTCACTTAATTCAACTGAAAAGTTTACAAGGTCTTTGTTTCTCATACTAGGGGGTTCTAGAAACAATTAGCTCTCAATCCTTGAAGGCCCTGAATTACCAGACTCTCTTTTCTCTCCCTTTTTGAAAAACTGAGGTATGATTGACATATAATATTATATTTGTTTCAGGTATACAACATGAGTCAATATTTGTATATATTGTGAGATGATCACAATAAGTCTAGTTAACATCTATCACCATACATAGTTAC
>NW_020175083.1:0-114480 GCF_003031525.2 Neophocaena asiaeorientalis asiaeorientalis
TTTTATTTATTTGAGTCCTCTCTCTGTTTTTCTTGGTGAGTCTAGCTAAAGGTTTGTCGATTCTGTTTATCTTTTTGAAAAACCAGCTCTTGGTTTCATTGATCTTTTCTATTGTCTTTTTGGTTTCAGTTTATTTCTGCTCTGGTCTTTGCTGTTTCCTTCTTTTTCCTAGCTTGGTCCTCATTTGTTTTTCTTTTTCTAGTTCCTTGAGGTGTAAAGTCAGGGTGTTTATTTGAGATTTTTCTTGCTTCCTGAGGTAGGCATTTACCTCTATGAACATTCCTCTTAGAACTGCTTTTGCTGCATCCCATAAGTTTCAGTATGTTGTATTTAAGACTATAAGATATTGTTGAAAGAAACTGAAGGAGACAAAAATACATGGAAAGATATTCTTTGCTCATGGATTAGAAAATTAATATTGTTAAAATGTCCATACTACCCAAAACAATTTACAGAGTCAATGAAATCCCTATCAAAATTCCAATGGCATTTTTACAGAAATAAAACAAACAATACAAGAATTTACATAAGACCATAAAAGACCCAGAATAGCCAGAGCAAACTTAGAAGAAACAAAGCTAGAGGCATCATCCTCCCTGACTTAAAACTGTATCACAAGATACGGTAATTAAACCAGTATGGTATTGCCATAAAAACAGATAAATAGGCCAATGGAACAGAATAGAGTTCAGAAACAAACCCACACTTATATGGTCAATTAATTTACAACAAAGGAGCCAAGAATATGCAATGGGCTAAGTATGGTCTCTTCAATAAATGGTGTTGGGAAAAGTAGACACCCACATTAAAAAAAAAAAAACCTGGACTATCTTATACAAAATTAAGAAAAAAATGTACAAAATTAACAATGCACAAAAATTAATTCAAAATGGATTAAAGAGTTGAACACAAGACCTGAAACTATAAAGCTTCTAGAAGAAAAACAGGCAGTAAGCAAATTGACATCACTCTCAGCAATGATTTTTTGGAACTCACATCAAAAGCAAAGGCAACGGGCAGAAGACCTAAACAGACATTTCTCCAAAGAAGATATAAAGAATGCCAACAAACACATGAAAGAATGCTAGGCAACAAACGTAAAAATAAACAAGTGGAACTACATCCTACTAAAAATCCTCACAGCAAAAGAAACCATCAACAAAAATGAAAAGACATCATACTGAATGGGAGAAAATATTTGTAAATCATATATCTGATAAGGGGTTAATATCCAAAATATGAAAAACTCATACAACTCAATAGCAAAAACAAACAAAAAAATAAAGAACAAAAAATCTATCCAATTAAAAATGGGAAATATATCTGAATAGTTATTTTTCGAAAGAAGACATACAGATGACCAAAAGGTACATGAATAGGTGCTTAATATCACTAATCACCAGGAAAATGCAAATCAAAACCACAATGAGATATCAACTCACGCATGTCAGAATGGCTATTATCAAAAAGACAGGAGATAACTGTTGGTGGGGATGTGGAGAAAAGGGAACACTAGTGCACTGTTGGTGGCAATGTATATTGGTGCAGCTACAATGGGAAACAGTATAGAGGTTCCCCAAAAGTTAAAAATAGAACTATCATATGATCTAGCAATTCCATTTTGGTGTATTTATCTGAAGAAAATAAAAAACACTAACTTGAAAACATATATGCACTCCCATGTTTATTGCAGCATTATTTACAACATACAAGATATGGAAAAAACTTAAGTTTCCATTGATAGATAAAGGAATAAAAATATGTGCTGTACAATGGATTATCTAGCTATAAAAAAGAATGAAATCTTGCCATTTTTGACAACATGGATGGACCTTGAGGGCATTATGCTGAGTGAAAGAAGTCAGGAGAACAATAAATAACATATGATCTCATGCATATGTATTATCTAAAACAAACAAAATAAAATGAGATCATAGCAAGAGAAAACAGATTCCAGAAACAGGAGGGTGGGGAGTAGGCCAAATGGGTGAAGAAGTCAAAAGGTACAAACTTCCACTTATAATCTAAATAAGTCATGGGAATGTAATGTACAACATGGTGACTATAGTAAAAAAAGTTAACAGTAATACTGCATTGTATATTTTTAAAAAGAGAGAAAATCTTAAAATAAGCTCATAAATAAAAAGACAATTTAAATCTTCTGTATGTTAATGTAAGAAATACAGTGTTCTTTTCATTAGAGGATAGTGAAGCAATGCATTCAAACTGTAAAAATATGTCAACCTAGATATCTTTATTAAGCAAGAAATATCTTTCAAAAATAATGGAAGGAAAAATCATTTTTTTAGACACACAAAATCTGACAATGTCCATCCTCAGCCATACTGCACTAAAAGAAATGATAAAGCAAGTCATTAAGCCAAAGGAAAATGATACCAAATAGAAATGTGGGACAAGGAAAAGTAATGAAGAACATCAAAAATACTGAGTACATGTGGAGTTTTTTTCCATATTATTGAAATTTTTAAAAAAGATAATCAAAGATTTAATGGGAAAAAACATAATGAATTGTATGATTTATTATATATATAGAAATGTAATGAATGACTATAATAACAAAAGGCCAGCAAAAAGCTTATTTTTCTATGGATGAATTATATCATATGAAGGCAGACTGTGGTAAGTTGAAGATATATGGCAAACCCTGAAGCAACCACCAAAGTATCACAATAAAGTATTAGAGATAAATGCTAGTAAGCCAAAAAGGAAAGGAAATGAAACTATAAAAATTAAGCAATTTATAGAAAAGAGAAGGAGAGGGAAAAGGAAAGGAAGGAGATTTGACAAGTGAAAACCAAATAGCAAGAACATAGATTTAAATCCAACTATTTCAATGATAACATTAAATATAAAGGTATAAAACCCCCCATTTAAAGCAAAGACTTTGATAATAAATATAAAAGCAAGATCATCTCTATACTCTTTAAGAGAAACTCAGATTAAAATCACTGATTTTTTTTTTGATGGAAGAGGGTTTGTCATGCTAACACTAAGTTAAAATCTAAGGTGGCTATATTAATATCAGACAAAATAGGTTTTAGAGCAAATACTATTACCAAGGATAAAATTTACTCATTGACTAAGGCAAAAATTTATATGTGGGGATATATAAGTCTACAATTATTATGTACATAATAACTGAGCTTCAAAATAAATGAAACAGAACTGATATCTCTGCAAAGAAAAATAGGTAATTCTACAAGTATACTCAGGGATTTAAAAAAATCTCAATAGTTGATAGATTAGAAAAAAATATCAGTAAGGGATATATAGAAGTCTTGAACAACATTTGAAACCAACTTGGTACAACTGACATTTATTGCACACTCCACCTCAAACCCAACACCAGCAGAAAATACGTCTTAATATATATATAAAAGCATTAAAATTATGCACACCCTATTTTCCACAATAAAATTAAACTAAGTAATCAATATCAGAAAACTACTTGGGATATTTCTAAATATTTCAAAACATAATACAATTCTAAGTGACATATGGATCATAGAAGAAGTTTAAAACAATAAAATATTACTCAGCCATAAAAAGGAACGAAATTGAGTTGCTTGTAGTGAGGTGGATGAACATAGAATCTGTCATACAGAGTGAAGTAAGTCAGAAAGAGAAAAACAAATACCATATGCTAAAGCATATATATGGAATCTAGAAAAATGGTACTGAAGAACTTAGTGGTAGGGCAGTAATAAAGATGCAGACGTTGAGAACAGACTTGAGGACACAGTGGGAGAAGGGGAGCCTGGGACGTAGTGAGAGAGTAGCATTGACATATATACACTACCAAAGGTAAAACAGATAGCTAGTGGGAAGCTGCTGCAAAGCACAGGAGGATCAGCTCTGTGCTTTGTGACAACCTAGGGGTGGGATAAGGAGGGTGGGAGGGAGGCTTAAGAGGAAGGGGATATGGGGATACATGTATGCATATAGCTGATTCACTTTGTGGTACAGCAAAAACTAACACAACATTGTGAAGCAATTATACTCCAATAAAGATGTATTAAAAAAAAGAAACTGGAAATTATTTTTGAGTAGAATGAAACTGAAAACGATATATTGAAATGTATGAAATGTTACTAAGGTAGTTATTAGAAGATAATTTGCAACAATAAGCCCTGTTTCAGAAAGGAACAGTGATCTTAAATCAGTGACCTCAGCCTCTACCTTGAGAATTTAAAAAATAAAACAATATAAGCAGGAAAAAAATGAAAGATCAGAGCAGAAATTGAAGAAAAAGAAAACAAAAAATAGATAAATTATACAATATTTTTTTCAGGAGATCAATTAAATCCATAATTCAGAAAAGGATATAAAGACACCAATTAGAATGTCATGAACGAGACAAGTGATATCACTACAAGCTCTCTATATATTAAAAGTATATTAAGAGGGTATAATGCAAACTATTCAAATAAGTTTGACAATCTAGATTTCTTAAAAGACACAAAGCATCAAAGCTCATTCAAGAAGAAATAGGAATTGCTCAGTACTACTGAATACATCATATTTCTTATAAACAGAACAAAATAAAGCTTCCAACAAAATAGTTTGAGGCCTTGATGGCTTCACTGGAGAATTTTTCTAAACATGTAAGGGAGAAACACTAATAAATCTACAGAGAATCTCCCTGAATATTAGAGGTAAGGAAATACTTTCTAGTTCATTCTATGAAGTTCACATCACTTTTGTACTGATATCAGAGAAAGACATTAAAATAAAACTACAGACCAATGTCCCAAATTAACATGAACATATAAGTAAAAATTCTAAACAAAGTTTTACCAAACTGAAATCAACAATACATCATGTCTAAGTTTTGTTTCTCCCAGAAATATAAGGTTGAATTGACTTTCCAAATTGTCTAATGCATTTCACCATATTAACAAACTAGAAAAGAAACACATACTAATTGATGAAAAGGCATTTGGTGAAATTCCACATCCATTCCTGATAAAAATCAGAGAAAATGCAAAGTAGAAGGGAACCCCATCAATGTGATAAAAGTATTTACAAATAACCCTACAGCTAGTGTCATATCTAATGGAGAAATACTAAAGGAATTCCCCTGATATCAGGTACAAGACAAGAATGTCCATGTTTATCACTTCTCTTCAACAAGATCTTGTAGGTTCCATTCAATGAAATGGGGAAAATTAAAGAAAGAAAAATGTCCAGATTTGAAAGGAAGACGTAAATGTTATTCATAGAACACAAGATCATCTATGTAGAAAACATAACAGATCCTACAAGAATGCTACTATAAACAATAAATTTAGCAAGGTTGCACAATAAAAGATCAATATATACACATCAATTATTTTCTATATAAAATAATTACAAAGGGAAAACTTAAAATGTCATCAAAATCTGAAATACTTAAGTATAAACTAAAGATGTATAAAGACTTGTATACTGAAAGCTACAAAAAAATTGCTAAGAGAAATTTTCATCAATCAAAATATTCACTATCATTTACATGCCAATTCTGACCTAATTTGTCTACAGGTTTATCTACACATTCAATGCAATTCCAGTCAAAATCCCAGCAGGCTTGTTTTTTTAACCAAATGACTAGTTGATTCTAAAATATATATGTGACTGTGTGAGTGTACGTGTGTGTGTGTGCGTGTAAGGACCTTAAACCCTTTTTTTTCACATAACAAAAAACACATTTATTGCTCTTACCACAGAAAATCCCAAGGGCTTTAGGAGTTCTGTACCAGTAAAGATGAAGACAAATATTTATATTTTATCAAACGTCACAATACCACACATGTATTTATGATTTTTGCCTGAATCAGTCATTACTATGATGACTAAAAACTGATATTAATACATTTATTTTCACTGTCCTCAAGATCTGCTGAACTCTAGAGCCAGGCTCAGTCAGTAGGGTTGTGTGGTGCTTTTAATCTGCCTCTGCCTCTGCCTCCTGAAGTCCTCTTTACCATCTCCAGAAGGCTCTGCCTCTGGAGAAGCTGAAGGTATGTTTAGCAGGGTATGTTCCCAGGAAGACTGAAAAATTTGGATCCCAGGCTGATAACATAAAATACGCTGAATCTGTCTCCCTTTTCACCCTGTTCTGACTCCAGAGAAATAAGATAGTTGTCTCTAATGAGATTGGTACCATTCTACATACTTTCTATACCTTCAAGGCTCTCATCTCAGAGATCTTGTCCCTGGTTTTGTCTTTGTTCTAAGCCCTCATTAGCTTCTGTTTTTCTTTGGATACAGCAACTAGATCTTTGATTTTGAAACCAAACTTTAACTCTTGACTCTGAGACCCCAATTTCTTTTGCAAGTTTCTCTATGGAATCCCTCCCAGGATAATTGTTGCCTATAAATGCTTTGTTGAGGGTGTGTAATTGGGACCAAGTGTACTTGATGCGAGGCTGTCTGTCATTTCTACTTTGAATCTTCTCTTCAGTGTGATCTCAGTCCTGGCTTGATTCTACGTGCTTCTCACGTTCTGATTTTTTCTGGAATCCATGCCTAGTTCTTTGATTCTGAAAGCAATACTGGATTGTAAACTATTCAGTGTTGGTTTCTAGAGCAAGTCTTTGTCTGGTAGCATAACCTATGTAAGGGGTTTTGTTGAATGTGTCAGTGAGGATTTTCAAATGATCTTCTGTGAAGCTGGTGCATCTGCCTCTACGCTTTGTTGCTATGGTCTTGTTTGAAGAGTTATCTTGGGCCATGTTAGAAGAGAGTCATGGATTCTAAGGATTTGTATAGGAGCCTAAATCAACTTTTAAAAGAAGAACAAAATTATATGACTATACTAGCTCACTTCGCATCATATTATAAAGCTATAAATCAAGATAGTTTGGTGGTAGCATCAAGATAGGCAAATATATCAGTAGAAAGGAATATGAAGTTCAGAAGTGGATCGACACGTCCATTTTTGTCAATTAATATTTGACATGGTGTAAAGGCTATTCAATGGAGAAAGCAAGAAGGTTTTTTCTTTTTAATACCAAATGGAGATAGAAAAATTGTAAATTTATTCTGAAAAAGGAATCTAAGTTTTAATCTATACAGAAAATAGGAATGTAAGTTTCAATCCATAACTTGAGCCAAATACAAAATTTAAATCAAAATAGATTTCAGGAATCTATGAAATAGATGTGAAAACTTAACTATAAATGTTCTAGAAGAAAAAATAAGGAGAAATCTTTATGACCTTGGGTAGCTTACATAATCTATTATCTAATAAAGATCTATTATTTAGCAGACAATTTAATTATGTATAGATTATCTAGTATTAAATTTCTTACATAAAACATTACAGTATAATCCATCAATAAAATAAAATTGGATAAATTTAACTTTGTTAATTTTTTTTGTTTTGCTTGAGAAAGACACTGTTAAGAGAAAAGACTAGCACAGACTAGACTGCATTGTTTATTTTTCTTCTACACAAGTAGTTTTAGATTTCCCTGAGTTGTTACTACAAACACATTTTCATCATTTACGGTTAAGTGTGGACATTCCTGACATTTCTACTCTTTTAAAGTCATATTGATTTAAACTCTGAGGCACATAACCATAGGATTTTATGACATCTCTAGAGTTTAAGCCTTATCATTCTTTATTAACACTTACTCACTATAGTTCAGCAGATTCCCTTGCTGGAAGTCTGGGTCTAAGATGTCTTTGGCAGTTATTGATTCCAGAATCAAATGCCAGATTTATATTGATTATTACCATGAAACCACTTACGATATTTCCTACAACATGTTGGTTAATTTTGTATGGCATATCATGCTAACCAAGAATAATGAGAAGTGACAGCCTGTCTGGCTCAAAGTGATTGTTTCATCTCCAATATAGTGAAAGATAACAGCTGTCACTGCTGTAGTGAATTAGGTAATATGGTAGAACCAAGGAGTTTGGATTAAACCAAGGCTGTAGGTCAAGGTTAGAAATGGCTGTGAGAATGGTGTATCATATGTTATGACTTATTAAATTGTAGTTAAAAAATTAGCAAATAGCTTTATTATTAATTTCAAATAAATCAAACGCTTATTGATACTGTTTTCAATACTGTTTCATGACTGTATCAGATGTTTTGCAGGTAGTTGGAATGTTGATTATCAAACTAAGTATTTGCATTTATGTTCAACAAGAATAATGTACTAATCTTTAAGTGTAGGATGATTGTTTTTAATAAAGATTAATAACATTGGGCATGAAATAAACCAATAACCATTATCCAAATAAGTATACCTTGTATTCTAGACAGTGATTGTAGTATAAATTAAAAATTTTTAAGTTTTGGAATTCTAACCCTTGAGAGATGCTAGCATAACTGAGCTCAGGCATCATCTCTTCAGTCTAGGGCTCCCTTATGTCCTCAGACAGAAATAGGGCTCCTTAGTCAATGCCACTCTTTTAACATATGTTAAATTGATTTGAAACTGTCTATCTCCTCTACTTATTTGAGACCCCCTTGAGAAAACAGATTTTGTGCTATTTTGTTAAATGTTCATAGCATTTAACACAATTCCTGGGACATTTTCTCTAAAATAAATAAATATACATCCAGAACCTGCCAAAGGGGGGATAAAGTAAAGAATTCTAAAGGGACTTGAAAATACAATGCTAAAATAATTATTCTATAAGTAATTGAGGACTTCTAGAAGAGATATACTGAGGGTATTTTCTAAGTAGTACAAACTGATTGTATAAGTTAATACAATACATTGATTCTGGATATGATTATGTGCAGAAACAAGAAAAATAAAAACAAACAGAAGTAAAACTACGGAAAAGTGTATTATTTAAATATAAATTCAGGAACACCTGTTCTCTGAGGGATAAAAAGCTGCAAGACAATGTCTTCCATTCTAGTAATAAAATAAGCTAGTTTATTAAATCATTGGTTTTGAGCCCAACAGATATCTGAGGTCACAAGGTAAGCATGCTAACTGAAGTCCAAAGGTTGATAAACATCTCTGTGGAGATTAGGCATACAAACAGATTCACCTTTGTCAGAACATGAATAGGAGTCCATCATGGAAGATAGTTAGAAGAAACAGATGAATTTTTTTTTAATCTTATAGAGAACTAGTATGGCATTTTAAAGTCACTGGAAACCTTGACTACAAAGTTAATCTGCACCTTATTATTATTTTTCCCCAAGGTCTCATGAGAAACAATAATGTAGGGTTGGAGACTTGATGGACTACTGCCCCCCATGGTGCACGTCTGCAGGGCTTGCCAAGATTTGAAGGGGAACAGGAAAATCTGAAGATCCCTAGAAGCACTAGAAGACTCTAAGTTAGTATAAGGTAACTGGTGAGTACCAGGGAGGAAAGTCATCAGCATACTGACCTTTCTCTGCTACAAAGCAAAGATTATCATGGTAACAATTCAAGAAAGATTCCCTTATGGCTCTGATACAGGAAGGGGACTAATAGTACTTGTGAAATATACTCCAAGCACCTTCTTCATAACAAAGGCGTAATCTCCAGAGCCTGATTCCACCTGGGGACAGGGCATTTCTCCCATTCTCGCTCTGTGTAGCCTTGTGAGTGGAAAGTTAAGAAACACTTGTTAAGGTCACAGCCAAGGACACATAGACTCATTAAAATAATGAAATTTGGGCTTCCCTGGTGGCGCAGTGGTTGAGAGTCCGCCTGTCGATGCAGGGGACATGGGTTCATGCCTCGGTCCGGGAGGATCCCGCATGCCACGGAGCGGCTGGGCCTGCGCGTCTGGAGCCTGTGCTCCGCAACTGGAGAGGCTGCAGCGGTGAGAGGCCCGCGTACCGCAAAAAAAAAAAAGAAATTTAATCAAAATATTTTAGAATGCTTCCCTGCCCCCACACCTTACCACCAAACCAGCAAGACTCCAGTGTAATAACAGTGGAGTATAGACCAAAGAGTTATGAAACACAGATCGACTTGGAGTATAAGTATTTAGGGAAGTCCAGTACGTATTTAGGGAAGTCCAAAGTTAACAGGGGAGACAAAAACCATAAAAACTAGATGAATTTGAAGTCTCTGGCTCTCATAGCTAACATTACAAAGTAGCCCAACTCCTAACTAGATTTACATAAAGCTCTAATTATACCTCAGTCTCTGTTACTCAGTAATCATGTCCAGCTTTGAACAAAAACAATTATAAGCCATTCTAAAAGGCAAGATGAGGCAAAGCAAACATGAGAACCAGACTGAAATATGACATAAAACTATTATCACAAATCTAATTTAAATATCATTTATATGTTAAAAAATGTGCACTATACAATAAAATATAGGTAATCTAAAAGATAGAAACTCAAAAAAATCTAAAACACTTTAATTTTTTAAAAAACATTGTAAAAAAGTTGAAAAATCCCTTTGATAGGTTTATAAATAAAGTAGATATGTCCAAGGAGAAAATCAGTGAGCTTGAAGATAGGTTAACAGAAACTTCCCAAACTGAAATACAAAAAGAAAAACTGAAAGAAAGACAACAGACAGAACAGCCAGAAACTAAGGGACCATTTCAAAAGCTTAACATAAACACGACTCTCCAGAAGACAGAGAATAGAGCAGAACAAATACTAGAACTAATAATTGTAAAGAGTTATCTAAGGTTAGCAGACATTTGGTCCTTTCCAAAATGTCCATATTTATCCACGTGAAAATGTCCCTAAAGTTTGGTCCTATCTAAAATGTCTGTGAGCATTTTTGGTTCATTCCAAATGGTTTTGGACAGAACCAAATATCAAGGACTTTTCACATAGACCAAATGTCTTATGGACATTTTGGACAAGTCTAAATATGATTAAATGTTAAGTACTTTTTGGTATGGTCCAAATGTCTTATGGATGTTTTGGACAGGATCAAATGTCCTGCAAGTATTTTCCAAAGTTAACAACAAGCATCAAACTACAGTTCTACAAGGAGCATCAGGCAGAATAAGTACCAAAAAAATTCTGCATTAGGCATATCATAAGCAAACTGCAGAAAACTGAAGACAAAGGGAAAGTCTTAAAAGAAGCTGAACAGGTAACAAAAAACACCCTACCTATACAGAAAAAGAGGAAAAGAATCGCAACCAACTTTATGTCAAAACCACGCAATCAAGAAGAAAGTAGAGTAAAATATTTAAAGTGTTGAAAGAAAAACATCCACCAATATAGAACTCTATGTCCAGAAAATTTTTCAAAAATGAAAGATAAATAAATCCTTTCTCAGGAAAAAACAAACAAAAAAGGATATTCAAGGCTAGCAGACCTGTCCAGAAAGAAATAGTTTCTTTTTAAAATTCCCATGGAGAAGGAAAATGATATAGATCAGAAATTTGTATCTACATAAAGAAAAAAATAGCACTGGAAAATTAATAAATGAAGATAAATATTTTATTTCTCTATTCTTAAATTTATCTAAAATAACTATCTGTTTAGGTAGTAATAAAAATATATTGGGTATTCATAACATGTGACTAAATGAAATGAATGATGCTATGTTACAAGGGACATGTGAAGTAGTATTGTGTTATTTTAAGACAGACTTAAAAATAGTTAAAATATATATTGCAAAATCTAAATCAACAGCTAAAAGTACTATATAATTGATATGCTCAAAAAAGAAATAAATGAAATCATAAAATACTCAAGTAAAAACCAAAGAATGTAGAAATAAAAGAAACTAGGAGTAAGTTAACCAAGATAAAGCAGTTACAAGCATGGCAGACATTAATTCAACTACAGCAATTATCACTTTAAGTGTGAATGATCTAGATAAACTGATTAAATACAGAGATTGTCAGAGAATATGAAAATCAAGACCCAACTGTATCTGTTGTCTAAAGAAACCCACTTCAATTTTAAGGACTCTATAAAGACTTACATATTAAAAGAATTGAGAAAGATGTACCATGCTAATACTAATCAAGGAAAAGCTGAAGTAGCTGTACTACATTCAGACAAATCTGACTTCAGAACAAGGACAATTATGGGGATTAATATGAAAATTACATAATGATAAAGGGGTTAATTCTCCAAGAAGCCACAACAATCCTAAGTGCATATGCACCTAACAAAAGAACTTCAAAGTTCATGAGGCAAAACTGCTAGAACTACAGCGAGAAATAGACACATCCACTATTATAGTTGGCAATTTTAATACTCCAATTTCAATAATTGACAAATCAAGCAGTCATAAACTTACTTAGGATGTATTTGGCTTGAACAGCATTTTTTAAATGATTCAATAGATATTTATAGAATACTCCAAAAGGCTTGCAGAACACACATTCTTCTAAAGCCCATGTAACATTCATCAAGATAGACCATATTTGGGCCACACAACACACTGCAACAAATTTAAAAGAATAGAAATTTCTTTTAAAGTAATATTAAAGAATAGAAAAGATTATTAAATCTTTTCTCAGGTCACAGTTGAATTCAACTAGAATCAAGAACAGATAGTTGGAAAATCCTCAAATATGTGGAAATTAGGCAATATACTTGTTACGATGTATGGTTTAAAGAAGAAATTTTAAGAAAAATAAAAATACTTTGAAGTATAATGAATATACAACTTATAAAAATTTGTGCAATGTAGTAAAAGCAATGCTTAGAGGGAAATTTATAGCGTTGAATGAATATATTTTAAAAATATCTAAAATTAATAATTAAAATTCTACTTTAGGAAACTAGGGAAATAATAGCAATTTAAATCTAAACAAGTAGAAGGAAATAAAAATTGGAGGAGAAACCAACGAAATTAAAAGCAAAAAAAAATTGGTATAATGAACAAAATCAAAGCTGTTTCTTTAAAAAGATCAATAAAATTGATAAACTCAGCCAGGTTAATTAAGAAAGAAATACAGGAAATACAAATAACCATTATCAGAAATAAAAGAAGGGTTATCAATAGTGATCCCATGGGCACTAAAAGTATAATAAAAACTTACTATTAACAACTCCATGCCCGCATATTTGGTAACTTAAATCAAATTAACTTAATTTGGATCTATTCATTGAAAGACACAAACTACCAGCACTCAAATTAGGAGAAATGCATAATAAGACTAGACCTTTATCAATTACATAAAGTCAATTATTAATAACCTTCAAAAATAAAGCCATAATTATCTTCCAGAACACAGAAGCAGAGGTAATAGTTTCCACTTCCAAACTCATTTTGTGAGTTTAACATTACTCCAAATACCAAAACTTGATAAAGACATTGAAAAAAAGCATACTACAGACCAGTATCTCTCATAAACTTATACTCAAAAATCCTCACAAAGTATTAATAAATCCAATCCAAAAATGTATAAAAAAATTATACATCTCAATCAAGTGAGATTTCTTCCAGGTATGTAAGGGTGATTCAATATTTAAAAATCAGTATAATTCACCACATTATGGGATAAGGAAGAAAAATTGTATGATCCTATCAATTCAGGCATAAAAAGCATTTAACAAATTCCAACACTCATTCTTCATTAAAACTCTCAGCAAACTAGAAATAAAGAATTTCCTCAACTTGATAAAGTACGTCAACAAAAACCTACAGCTAACAGTATACTTAATGGTAAGAAACTGGACATTTTAATCTTAAGGTCAGAAAGTAGGCAATTATCTCTACTGAATAATCGTATTCAATAACACACTGGATTTTCTATTTGTGCAATAAAACAAGAACAGAAAATATAGCACATATGGATATGAAAAGGGATAAGTCTGTCTTCATTTGCACATGACATGATTATCTATGTAGGAAATCATGAAAACATTATGGTACTGGTGACAGAATAGACCCATAGGTCAATGGAACAGAATAGAGATGTCAGAAAAAGACATACAAACATAGTGAACAGAGCTTTTTGACAAAGGAACAAAGACAATACAAAGTAGAAATGATAGCCTTTTCAATAAATGGTGCTGGAACAAGGATGTCCATATGCAATGAAATAAAACAAACAAACAAACAAAAAAACCAAACAGACACAAACCCAAAGGTACAAAAAGGAAAAATAAAATGACATAGACACTGACCTTACACTTTTTATAAAAGTTAATTCAAAGTGGTTCATAGACTTTAATATGCAACAAAAACAAAAAATTCTGGAAGAAAACATAGGAGACAATCTGTGTGATTTTGTATCTAAGATTTCATTATTTAATTCAACACCAAACTACGAAACATAGAAGAAAAAATGACAATTTGAGCTTAATTAAAATTAAAAACTTCTGCTCTGTGAAAACAGTATCAAGAAACTTGAAAGCGAAGCCACTTATGTAGAGACAACATTTGCAAAATACATACAAATATACAGAGAATTCAAAACTCAAAAATAAAAACAATCCAATTAAAATATAGACAAAGGATCTAAAAAAATAAGAGTGGTTATATGTACATATATAACTGATTCACTTTGCTATACACCTAAAACTAACACAACATTGTAAATCAACTATACTCCAATAAAAATTTTAAAATAATTGCACAATAAAAAATATGGACCAAGTATCAGAACAGGTATCTCACCATGATGTATACAACATTTACAGCATATGCCAGAAAGCATATAAAAAGATACTCAACAACATATGGCATAAGGAAATTTTAAATTAAAGCAACAGTGAAATATCACTACACGTCTATTAGAATGGCTAAAATCCGAAATACTAATAATACCAACAGCTGGTATGGATGAGAAGCAGCAAAAATTCTCATTCATTTCTGCTGCGTATGTAAAATGGTACAGGCACTTTGGAAGACAGTTTGGCAGTTTCTTAATAGGTAAATATAGTCTCCCATATGATAAAACAGTATCACTCCTAGGTATTTACCCAACTTACATGAAAACTTATGTCCATACAAAAACCTGCAAACAAATGTTTACAGCAACTTTGGAATCACCAAAAAACTAGAAGCAACGGAATCAACTAAGAGGACCTCCAATAGGTGAAATGGATAAACTCACAATGTTTTAATCTATCCAATGGAATACTATTCAGCAATAAAAAGGAATGCTATGGAAATACCAAGCCATGCAAAGCCACTGATGAGTTAAAAATGCATACTGCTGAGCAAAATAAGCCAGTCTAAAAAATCTACCTACTGTATGATCCCAATTATATAGCATTCTGGAAACGGCACAGCTACAGAAACAACAAATGATCAATAGGTTCCAAGTGTTTTGGGAGTAGGATGAATAGGATTGAATATGTAAAACATAGGAAAATTTTTAGGGTGGTAAAACTATTCTGTATGATACTGTAATGATTGATACATTACACTATGAATTCGTCAAAATCCATAGAATTTACAACACAAAGACTGAACTTTATGTATGAAACAAAAATCAATTAGGATGTTGGGAGGTCCCGTGAAGGAATGTGAACTATTACAAAAACAATTTAACTATATTATAAATGTATGAAACACTCTCACTGAAGTGGATGGGGGAGAAAATTGCATGTTCCATTCACTTTCAAAGTTACTTAGGTTAGCAAGAATAAAGGCAAAAGAAGCTGTTCATAAGAATTGAATTCTAGTTGATTACTTTTCTTGCCTATGGGGACATAGGTTAAAATTTTTGATACCACTGTATCACTTTTGGAATGGGAGTTCACACACAAGCAAGGCGGAGAGGCTAGAATGATCTATACAGTAGGGAATTAGAACTGGAGATACCAGTATGAATCATCTCTAGCTTATATAGAGAAATATTTATAGATATATGTATATTTATGGGTTAGCACACACACATATATTTCTTTGCTCTATCAGCCAAGATGCCCTAGAAACAATGATACTACAGAAATGACAAGCACATCTAGCACCCAAATCTTAGTTTCAAATATCATCCTCCAATAAAATGAAACTGAGCTCCTGGAGAAGTGGCTGATTCTAGGATTGAATAGGAAGTGTACCAGATGTTCCTGAATCATCCTGTAGCACCAGAAAGTAAGAGAGTGCTAAAACAACAAAACAACTCCTCCAAAACACACACAATAATAGGAGGGGGTAAGTAAATAGGATTAGAGAAGCCAACTGAAAGAGTTTCCAATGGCAAAAAACTGGAATATTTTGAACCATAAAATCAATAAAATAGTATTGGATGCTAACCAAAGTATAAAATAAGTATCCATGAATCCATACTGATACAATTAGATGATTAAATTAATAAATGGGGCAGAGATAAGAGACTTATGTCCCATGAATAAGGATTCCAAATAATTTATCTAGATAATCCAGTACCACAGAGGTAAAGCCTAACTCCCCACTGTTTAGGTATGGACTGTTGATGGTGAACTCCTTTCAGATAGTACAGTACTGAAAAATGGTGATAAAGAACAACTTTAAAGTAGAGAAAGCTGACAAACACTAACTTAGGCAGGTGATTAAGATCAACATCAGCAGTCATTACTTACCTTGGTATTGTGCTCTGTTGATATGATGTGTTGAAAATGACACTTTTACCTCAGTGGTCTTTCTTGTATAACACCAGTCTAAAAATGAGAAAAATATTCAGTTATAATTGAGACGCTTTCTACAAAATATATGACCAGTATTCTGAGATTTTCAAGTTCACTGAAAACAAGAAATGTCTGGGCAACTGTTACAGCCGGGGGTTGCCTAAGGATACATGATGATTAAATTCAGTATGCTATTTTGGATTAGATCCTGGAACCGAGAAAGGACATTAAGTGCATGTTAAGAAAATCTGAATAATACATCGACTTTACCAAATAATCAATACTGGTTTTTAGTTCTAACAAGTGTATCATACAATTTAAATATAAGGGAAACTGGGTGCAGAGTTTATGGAATCTGCTTCCACTCTCTCCACATTATTTCTGTAAATTTAATTTTGTAGTAAAAGTTCTCAACCGTAAAGTTGAAGTATAGGTTTTTCACATGTAAGCAGAGATAATTTGTCTCTAGTACACGTAAACCCTGGAGATATTGCAGGTTCGGTTCCAGACAACACCAACTTAAAGTGAATATCTCAAAAAAAAGTCACACAAAGTTTTTGATTTCCCAGTGCATATAAAAGTTATGTTCACACTTCACTGTAGTCTATTATGTAGACTATTATATGTACAATAGCATTATGTCTAAAAAGTTAATTTAAAAACCTTCATTTAAAAATACTTTATTGTTAAAAAATGTTAATGGTCATCTGAGCCTTCAACAAGTCTCAATAGTTAACATTAAAGAGCAATGATCATAGACCACTATAACAAATATGGTAATAATGAAAAGTTTGAAATATTATGAGAAATTTCAAAATATGACAAAGAAACATGAAGTCAGCAAATGCTGCTGGAAAAATGGCACCGATAGACTTGCTATATGCAGGCTGTAAAAAGCACAATTTGTGAAGTGCAATTACACAAGATATACCAGACCTGTACTACATGAGGTTTTAAGGGAATCTATGAGGCTTTATAACAAGTATGTCTGTAAAATATTTGATATCAAGAAAAGAACTTTTTATTTGAAATGATTGTTGTAAGATTCGTATATTATAAATAAAGTGGTAAGTATCAATTCAAGCTAAAGACTGATAAATTAAGACTGCCTATTTTGTTCTCTAAAGAAATCCCTAAAAATAACAAAAAGCAAGACAGTTGAAATGTCAACAGAGGAAACAGAATGGCATAACAACAAAATTTCTTTGATTTTAAAGAAGACAGAAAAGAAGAAAAAATGGAAAGTATGTAACATAATGACAAACATAAAACCAAATGTACCAAGAATTATGTTAAATATAAGTGAAGTAAAACCTCTAATTACAAGCAAAGATAGCCCAGCAGGATTAAAAGAGCAAGGTGAAGCTGTAAGCTCTTTAAAAGAAATGAATTTTAAGTATAAAGACACTAGCACATTGAAAGTAAAACATTGGAAGAAAAAGTATAGACAGCTGTTTGGCTTTATTAATTACAAATTAGAAGTCAAACTGAGAAGTATTAACAGACAGAAAGAAGGTAATTGTATAATAAAAAAAAGGGTCAGCAAAGAAAATTAAATATCCTCAAATGTAACTGTATCTAATTAAAAGTAATTCAAAAATACATCTACTTAATACCCTCATCCAGCATTGTATTTCAGTTTCCTCTCTTTTTTTTTAATAGATTGAACTGCATTACAAGTTACTAAAAAATAATGGCTATAATTTACTATTTTGTACAATATATCCTTATTGCTCATATATTTTACATATAGTAGTTTATACCCCAGCATAATCTCTTTTGTTTTTAACCATCTTTACTGGAGTATAATTGCTTTACAATGGTGTGTTAGTTTTTGCTGCATAACAAGGTGAAACAGACAAACATAAACATATAGCCCATATCTCCACCCTCTTGCATCTCCCTCCCACTCCCCCATCCCACCCCTCTGGGTGGACACAAAGCACCAAGCTGATCTCCCTGTGCTCTGTGGCTGCTTCCCACTAGCTATCTATTTTACATTTGGTAGTGTATATATGTCCATGCCACTCTCTCACTTCATCCCACCTTACCCTTCCCCCTCCCCGTGTCCTCAAGTCCACTCTCTATGTCTGTGTCTTTATTCCTTTCCTGCACCTGGGTTCTTCAGAGCGATTTTTTAAAAAATTTCATATACGTGTGTTACAATATGGTATTTGTTTTTCTCTTTCTGACTTACATCACTCTGTATGACAGTTTCTAGGTCCACCCATCTCACTACAAATAACGCAATTTCATTACTTTTTATGGCTAAGTAATATTCCATTGTATATATGTACCATATCTTCTTTATCCATTCACCTGTCGATGGACACTTAGGTTGCTTCCATGTCCTGGCTATTGTAAACAGTGCTGCAATGAACACTGTGATACATAACGTTTTTTTTTTCTTTTTTTGCGGTATGTGGGCCTCTCACTGTTGTGGCCTCTCCCATTGCAGAGCACAGGCTGCAGACGCGCAGGCTCAGCTGCCATGGCTCACGGGCCCAGCTGCTCCATGGCATGTGGGATCTTCCTGGACCGGGGCATGAACCTATGTCCCCTGCATTGGCAAGCGGACTCTCAACTACTACTCTACCAGGGAAGCCCCAATACATGAATTTATGAATTATGGTTTTCTCAGGGTATAGGCCCAGTATTGGGATTGCTGAGTTGTATGGTAGTTCTATTTTTATCTTTTTAAGGAACCTCTATACTGTTCTCCATAGTGGCGGTATCAATTTACATTCGCACCAATAATGCAAGATGGTACCCTTTTCTCCACACTCCCTCCAGCATACAATTTACATTCTCAATTTACACTCAAATGTTCTCAATTTACATTCGCACCAATAATGCAAGATGGTACCCTTTTCTCCACACTCCCTCCAGCATTTATCGTTTGTAGATTTTTTGATGATGGCCATTATGACCAGTGTGAGGTCATACCTCATTGTATTTTGACTTGCATTTCTTGAATGATTAGTGATGTTCAGCATCCTTTCATGTGTTTGTTGGCAATCTGTATATCTTCTTTGGAGAAATGTCTGTTTAGGTCTTCTGCCCATTTTTGGATTGCATTGTTTGACATTGAGCTGCATGAGCTGCTTGTATATTTTGGAGATTTATCTTTTGTCAGTTTCTTCGTTTGCAAATATTTTCTCCCACTCTGAGGTTGTCCTTTTGTCTTGCTTATGGTTTCCTTCGCTGTGCAAAAGCTTTTAAGTTTCATTAAGTCCCATTTGTTTGTATTTGTTTTTATTTCCATTTCTCTAGGAGGTAGGTCAAAAACGATCTTGCTCTGATTCATGTCATGGAATGTTCTGCCTAAGATTTGCTCTAAGAGTTTTATAGTGTCTGGCCTTATATTTAAGTCTTTAATCCATTTTGACTTTATTTTTGTGTCTGGGCTTAGAGAATGTTCTACTTTCACTCTTTTACATGTAGCTGTCCAGTTTTCCCAGCACCACTTACTGAAGAGGCTGTCTTTTCTCCATTGTGTATTCTTGCTTCCTATATCAAAGATAAGGTGACCATATGTGTGTGGGGTTATCTCTCAGCTTTCTACCCTGTTCCATTGCTCTATGTTTCTGTTTTTGTGCCAGTACCATACTATGTTGGTTACTGTACCTTTTTAGTATAGTCTGAAGTCCGGGAGCCTGATTCCTCAAGCTCTGTTGTTCTGTCTCAAGATTGCATTGGCTATTCGGAGTCTTTAGTGTTTCCATACAAATCGTGAAATTTGTTGTTCTAGTTCTGTCAAAAATGCCATTGGTAGTTTGATAGGGATTGCATTGAATCTGTAGATTGCTTTGGGTACTATAGTCATTTTCACAATGTTGATTCTTCCAATCCAAGAACATGGTATATCTCTCCATCTCTTTGTACGGTCCTTATTTCATCAGTGTCTTATAGTTTTCTGCATACAGGTCTTTTGTCTCCTTAGGTAGGTTTATTGCTAGGTACTTCTTTTTGTTGCAATGGTAAATGAGAGTGTTTCCTTAATTTCTCTTTCAGATTTTTCATCATTAGTATATAGGAATGCAAGATATTTCTGTGCATTAATTTTGTATCTTGCTACTTTACCAAATTCATTGATTAGCTCTAGTAGTTTTCTGGTAGCATCTTTGGGATTCTCTATGTATAGTATCATGTCATCTGCAAACAGTGACAGTTTTACTTCCTCTTTTCTGATTTGGATTCCTAAATTTTATTTCTTTTTCTTCTCTGATTGCTGTGGCTAAAACTTCCAATACTATGTTGAATGATAGTGCTGAGAGTGGGCAACCTTGTCTTGTTCCTGATCTTAGTGGAAATGGTTTCAGTTTTTCACCACTGAGAACAATGTTGGCTATTGGTTTGTCATATTTGGCCTTTTTTATGTAGAGGTAAGTTCCCCCTATGCCCACTTACTGAAGGTTTTTTTTTTTTAATCACAAATGGGTGTTGAATTTTGTCAAAAGCTTTATCTGCATCTATTGAGATGATCATACGGTTTTTCTCCTTCAATTTGTTCTGGCTTGCAGAGTTTCTGCTGAAAGTTTAGCTGTTAACCTTGTGGGGATTCCCTTGTATGTTATTTGTTTTTCCCTTGCTACTTTTAATATTTTTTCTTTGTAATTTTTGATAGTTTGATTTATATGTGTCTTGGCATGCTTCTCCTTGGATTTTTCCTGTATGGGACTCTGTGCTTCCTGGACGAGACTGACTATTTCCTTTCCCATATTAGGGAATTTTTCAACTGTAATCTCTTCAAATATTTTCTCAGTCCCTTTTCTCTTCTTTGACCCCTATAATTTGAATGTTGGTGCATTTAATTATGTCCCATAGGGCTCTGTGACTATCCTCAATTCTTTTCATTATTTTTTCTTTATTCTTCTCTGCAGTACTTATTTGCACTATTTTATCTTCTAGGTCACTTATCCGTTCTTCTGCCTCAGTTTTTCTGCTATTTATTCCTTCTAGAGAATTTTAAATTCCATTTATTATGCTGTTTATCATTGTTTGGTGTTTAGTTCTTCCAGGTCTTTGTTAAATGTTTCTTGTATTTTCTCCATTCTATGTCCAAGATTTGGATCATCTCTACTATCATAACTTTGAATTCTTTTTCTGATAGACTGCACGATTTCCTCTTCATTTGTTTGGTCTGGGGGGTTCAGACCTTGCTCCTTCATCTGATGCGTATTTCTCTGTCTTCTCATTTTGTTTAACTTTCTCTGTTTGGGGTCTCCTTTTCTCAGCTTGCATGTTCGTAATTCCCACTGTTTTTGGATTCGGCTCCAGTGGGTAAAGTTGGTTCGGTTGGTTTTGTTGGCTTCCTGGTGGTGGGGACTGGTGACTGTGTTTTGGTGGATGTGGCTGGATCTTGTCTTTCTGGTGGGCAGTACTGCATCCACTTGTATGTTTTAGGGTGTCTCACCTTATTATGATTTTAGGTAGCCTTTCTGCTAATGGGTGTGGTTGTGTTCCTGTGTTTCTAGTTTTTTGGCATAGGGTGTCCAGCACTGGAACTTGCTGGTCATTGAGTGGAGCTAGGTCTTAGCAATGAGATGGAGATCTCTGAGAAAGCTTTCGCCATTTGATATTACGTGGGGCTGGGAGGTCTCTGATGGACCAATATCCTGAACTCAGCTCTCCCACTTCAGAGGCTCAGGCCTGACACCTGGCCAGAGCACCAAGACCCTGTCAGCAACTCGGCTCCAAAGAAAAGGCAGAAAAGAGAATAGAAATAAAATAAAATAAAACAAAATAAGATAATTAAGATAAAAAATTTTTCGTTATTGAAAAATATTAAAAAGTAATAAAATAAAATAAAAAGAGAAAAGAGAGCAACCAAACCAAGAAAAAAAAATCCAACTGATAGCAAGCACTAAAACTATAGTAAAGAAAAAAAAAAGTTTTTTTGTTTATTTAAGATATTTCTTGTTTCTTGAGGTAGGATTGTAGAAGACAGACAAATACCCTAGGACAAATGGTGAAAGCAAAGCCATACAGACAAAATCACACAAAGAAGCATATATATACAAAGTCACAAAAAAGGAAAAAAATATACATATATATATAAAAATGTGGGAGACTTTCAAGATGGCAGAGGAGTGAGACCTGGAGATCACCTTCTTCCCCAAAAGTATATCAGAAATACATCTACATGTGGTACAACTCCTACAGAACACCTACTGACTGCTGGCAGAAGACCTGAAAATACCCACAAGGGTCCAAGCTTTAAATGAGACATGAAACGAGATGGACTTAACCGATATTTATAGGACATTCCATCACAAAACAACAGAATACACTTTCTTCTCAAGTGCTCATGGAATATTCTCCAGGATAGATCATATCTGGTGTCACAAATAGAAAATATAAACAGACCAATCACAAGTACTGAAATTGAGACTGTGATTAAAAATCTTCCAACAGACAAAAGCCCAGGACTGGATGGCTTCACATGTGAATTCTATTAAACATTTAAGGAAGAGCTAACAGCTATCCTTCTCAAACTCTTCCTAAATATAGCAGAGGGAGGAAAAACCCCGAACTCATTCTATGAGGCCACATCACCCTGATACCAGACAATGATGTCACAAAGAAAGAAAACTCCAGGCCAGTACCGCTGATGAACATAGATGCAAAAATCCCCAACAAAATATTAGCAAACAGAATCCAACAGCACATTAATAGGTTCGTACACCATGATCAAGTGGCGTTTATCCCAGGAATGGAAGGATTCTTTACGCAAATAAATCAATGTGATAAACCATATTAACAAATTGAAGGGGAAAAACCATATGATCATCTCAATAGATGCAGGGAAAGCTTTTGATAAAATTCAACACCATTCATGATAAAAACTCTTCAGAAGGTAGGCATAGAGGGAACTTAACTTAACATAATAAAGGCCATATATGAAAAACCGACAGTCAACATCGTTCTCAAGGGTGAAAAACTGAAACCATTTCCACTAAGATCAGGAACAAGACAAGGTTGCCCACTCTCAGCACTATCAACATAGCTTTGAAAATTTTAGCCACAGCAATCAGAGAAGAAAAAGAAATAAAAGGAATCCAAATCAGAAAAGAATAAGTAAATCTGTCACTGTTTGTAGATGACATGATACTATATAGAGAGAATCCTACAGTTACTACCAGAAAACTACTAATCAATGAATTTGGTAAAGTAGCAGGATACAAAATTAATGCACAGAAATCTCTTGCATTCTTATACACTAATTAAGAATAATCTGAAAGAGAAATTAAGGAAACACTCCCATTTACCATTGCAACAAAAAGAATAAAATACCTAGGAATAAACCTTCCTAAGGAGACAAAAGACCTGTATGCAGAAAACTATGAGACACTGATGTAAGAAATTCAAGATCATACAAACATGATGAAGAGATATATCACGTTCTTGGATTAGAAGAATCAACATTGTGAATATCACTACCCAAAACAATCTACAGATTCAATGTAATTCCTATCAAACTACAAAAGGCATTTATCACAGAACTAGAAAAAAAAAAATTCACAATTTGTATGGAAACACAAAAGACCCTGAATAGCCAAAGCAATCTTGAGAAACAAAAACGGAGCTGGAGGAATCAGCTTCCCAGACTTCAGACTATACTACAAAGCTACAGTAATCAAGACAGTATGGTACTGGCAGAAAAAGAGAAACATAGGTCAATGGAACAGGATAGAAAGCCCAGAGATAAACCCACCCACATATGGTCACCTTATTTTTGATAAAGGAAGCAACAATATACAATGGAGAAAAGAAAGCCTCTTTAATAAGTGGTGCTGGGAAAACTTGACACCTACATGTAAAAGAATGAAATTAGAACACTCCCTAACACCATACACAAAAACTCAAAATGGATTAAAGACATAAATGTATGGCCAGACACTGTAAAACTCTTAGAGGAAAACAGGTAGAACACTCTAGGACATAAATCACAGCAAGATCCTTTTTGACCCACCTCCTAGAGAAATGGAAATATAAACAAAATTAAACAAACGGGACCTATTGAAACTTAAAAGCTTTTCCAAGACAAAGGAAACCATAAACAAGATGAAAAGGCAACTCTCAGAATGGGAGAAAATATTTGTAAATGAATCAACTGACAAAGGATTAATCTCCAAAATTTACAAGCAGCTCAGGCAGCTCAATATCAAAACAACAAACAACGCAATTCAAAAATGGGCAGAAGACCTAAACAGACATTTCTCCAAATAAGATTGCTAACAAACACATGAAAGAATGCTCAACATCACTAATCATTAGAGAAATGCAAATGAAAACTACAGTGAGGTATCACCTCACACAAGTCAGAATGGCCATGATCAAAAAATCTACAAACAATAAATGCTGGAGAGAGTGTGGAGAAAAGGGAATCCTCTTGCACTGCTGGTGGGAATGTAAATTGATACAGCCACTATGGAGAAGAGTATGGAGGTTCCTTAAAAAACTAAAAATAGAACTACCATACGACCCAGCCATCCCGCTACTGGGCATATACCCTGAGAAAACCATAATTCAAAAAGAGTCATGTACCACAGTGTTCATTGTAGCTCTTTACAATAGCTAGGACATGTAAGCTACCTAAGTGTCCATCAACAGATGAATGCATAAAGAAGATGTGGCACGTATATACAATGGAATATTAGCCATAGAAAGAAATTAAGTTGATTTATTTGTAGTGAGGTGGATGGACCTAGAGACTGCCATACAGAATGAAGTAATTCAGAAAGAGAAAAATAAATATCGTATACTAACACATACATATGGATCTTAGAAATAAAATGTTTCTGAAGAACCTAGGGTCAGGACAGGAACAAAGACACACATGTTGAGAATGGACATGGGGACATGGGAAGGGGGAATGGTAAGCTGGGATGAAGTGAGAGAGTGGCATGAACTTATATATACTACCAAATGTAAAATAGATAGCTAGTGGGGAGCAGCCACATAGCACAGGGAGATCAGCTTGGTCCTTTGTGACCATCTAGATTGGTGGGATAGGGAGGGTGGGAGGGAGACACAAGAGGGTGGAAATGTGGGGATATATGTATACGTAAATCTGATTCACTTTGTTATAAAACAGAAACTAACACACCATTGTATAGCAATCATACTCCGACAAAGATGTTTAAAAAAAATGGAGCAACCAAATCAATAAACAAATCTATCAGTGATAATAAGCTCTAAATACTAAACTAACATCAACCTAAATCCAGAAACAAACTCGTTGCAGAAAAAAACCCCCAAGTCTACAGTTGCTCCCAAAGTCCGACTCAATTTTGGGATTATTTGTTGACTGTTCAGGTATTCCACAGATGCAGCGTACATCAAATTGATTGTGGAGATTTAATCCACTGCTCTTGAGGCTACTGAGAATTTCCCTTCTTTGTTTGCACAACTCCTGGGGTTGAGCTTTGTATTTGGCCCTGCCTCTGCATGTAGGTTACCTGAGGGCATCTGTTCCTGCCCAGAAGGACAGGGTAAAAGTAGCAGCTGATTAGGGGGCTCTGGCTCACTCAGTCTGTGTGGAGAGAGGGGTACGGAATGCGGGGCGAGCCTGCGGTAGCATGAGATTGCAACAGCCTGAGAAACTCCGTGTGTTCTCCCGGGACAGGTTGTCTCTGGATCATGGGGCCCTGGCAGTGGCAGGCTGCATAGTCTCTCGGTAGGGGAGGCGTGTATAGTGACCTGTGCTTGCACACAGGCTTCTTGGTGGCTGCAGCAGCAGCCATACCACTTCACGCCCATTTCTGGTGTCAGTGCTGATAGCCGTGGCTCACACCCATCACTGGAGCTCGTTTAGGTGGTGCTCTGAATCCCGTCTCCTCACGCACCCTGAAGCATTGGTCTCTTGCCTCTTAGGCAGTTTCAGACTTTTTCTTGGACTCCCTCCCAGCTAGCTGTGGCGCACTAGCCCCCTTCAGGCTGTGTTCACGCAGCCAACCCCAGTCCTGTCCCTGGGATCCGACCTCCGACCTCTGAAGCCTGAGCCTCAGCTCCCAGCCCCTACCCGCCCCGGCCGGTGAGCAGACAATCCTCTCGGGCTGGTGAGTGCCGGTCGGTACCGATCCTCTGTGCGGGAATCTCTCCACTTTGCCCTCCGCACCCCTACTGCTGCGCTCTCCTCCGCGGCTCCGAAGCTCTCCCCCTCCGCCACCCACAGCCTCCACCCGCGAAGGGGCTTCCTAGTGTGTGGAAACCTTTCCTCCTTCACAGTTCCCTCCCACTGGTGCAGGTCCTGTCCCTATTCTTTTGTCTCTGTTTTTTCTTTTTTCTTTTGCCCTACCCAGGTACATGGGGAGTTTCTTGCCTTTTGGGAAGTCTGAGGTCTTCTGCCAATGTTCAGTACGTGTTCTGTAGGAGTTGTTCCACATGTAGATGTATTTTTGATGTATTTGTGGGGAGAAAGGTGATCTCCACTTCTTACTCCTCCACCATGTTGAAGCTATCCCCCAGCATTTTCTCTTGAAAATTATTTAAAAGTCTCAGATATTTGATATCTTTTTAAGATGAATGATATTGTATGACATATATTTGGTTAGAAACTTGATTATATCATCCGTTTTATATGCATACATACATACATTTATATGCATGGAAAGATAGATACATATCTACTTTGCTTCTTAGCATTGAATATATGTAGTTTCATAAAGGATGACACTGAAACTCTTATTTATGTCTTTTTTATGCTCCCATAGCCTGGAAACTTATATTCTCCTGTCTCTGTCTGCAACAAAACTCATTTTGGTTAGTTTTAATTTCTATATACCAAGGGAGCACAATGTGCTTAATTATAAAATGATAAAATTTTTTGTATTTGTCTTTTTACTTTCTAAATTATTC
Organism: Neophocaena asiaeorientalis asiaeorientalis; assembly: GCF_003031525.2. Taxonomy (NCBI): domain Eukaryota; kingdom Metazoa; phylum Chordata; class Mammalia; order Artiodactyla; family Phocoenidae; genus Neophocaena; species Neophocaena asiaeorientalis. The sequence continues at coordinate 27,332 of NW_020175083.1, forward strand.
TATTTTCTATAATCTTCTTTTCAGGGAATATTTTATTATTCTTTATATTCCCCAAACCTGGAACTGTTGGCAAAATAAACACTTGTTAAATGAATGTTAACTAACATGTAAGAATAAGTTCTATTTGCTATGAAAGGAAACTGAACCTCATAGTTTAGAGGTCCTAAAAATATGAGATTTACCTTTCTTTTATTTCTAAAAGTAAGTACCACAGAGATACTCTTCATCTCAAATAAATTAAGGAAGCATTTCAAATAAATTAATTCATATCTCCATTCCACAAATACATTTATGGAGTACATCCAAGGTTTTAAAACATGAAAAAATTATAGGAGACAAAGGGTCTAATTAGGTGGTTGGGAAGTATTAGCATATCATGGAATAATATATTATACAGAAGTTAAATTTAAATTGAGAAAAAGATAACTATGGGTGTCAGAAAAGACCTGAGGTGTGAAAGAGCCACTAGAGGAAGAAAGTTGAGTGGAGTCTAAAAAGGAAGAAAGAAGTGACAAGGATATTTCAAAAGCTGCACAGTGGAAAGGGAGAAAGTTTATTTGTAAAGATAACAATACTGGGTAATTGATGCATCACTAAGGACCACAGTCTATACAAAAATAATTTTGGATATCATGAGAAACATAGTATGTGGAGAGATTAAAAATTAATTCTTGGAAGTAACACTGAGGAATTTTGCTATGATACCAGAGAAAGCTTCTTATGTTTTGAAGGGTAAGTGATTTCACCAGAGTTAAACATAAAAAAATAAACACTGAGCATTGGAGAAACTACTAACTCTTAGCCAGCTTTAAACACTGCAATATTTACTCATATTAAAATTACTCTTTGTTTCTGAGAAAGATCCATTGCAAATAGAGATTTGTAAGATTTAATCCTGTGTACTGAAGCTTTGCTAAGAGAAAAACTCTAATAGATTAATCAGGATCATTATTAGTCAATGTAGTTGCAACTGGGTGGAAAAGCTGACCCATTTATAGTGAGAGAAGCAAGAATTAAACTTGTAAACAATCTAGAGTTAAGCACCAAATGGACAGGAAAAAACAATAAATCTTTTTATCATTTCTCCAGCTGCAGAAATTTAGAATGAGTTTACAGTAAATGCTCTAGTTATACTGACAAAAAAGCAAAGTATGAGACAAGAAGATCAATTTGACATAAAATTTGCTGAAAGCACAGATTTGCTTCCACCTTGTAGTTCTTCAGTTCATTAAATTTAAACACTGAACAAATCTCAGATTTTAATATAAACATTACTTCTGCACATGGTCTTTTAATGTTATATCATACATTTAAAATGCTTTCAATTTGGCTGTAATTGGCTTACTTAAACATAGCTGAGCATATGAAGCTCTCAATTAGTTGATGAAGCTTCTGTTCCCAATTCTCTGTATTATATAGCTGTTTTTCAATTTGACTTAAAACTTACATGTACAGGACATAATTAAAACATGAATAAGAGAAAATCTGTAATAATATGAATATAACCAGTTGTTTAGGTTTTCTTAAAATTTAGTATCAGGATATTTAGAATTAGGGATGTTCACCCTGATGGCAAAATACCGTCAGCCTGTAAAATATATTGTATAACAAACACAACTCTTTGGACTCCAAGTCAAGTAACTTTTAAATGAGAATTTCTTATACAAGAAGATACTAAATACGTTCTCAATGATTTGATGAGATTTTAAAAAACATGTAATTTGAACTCTTCCAAATTTCCCATTTTCCTAAAAATATGTATTAGTTCACTTTAAACTAAATCTTAAATAAGAAGTTGTTTGTGAAAATGAGAGCAGCTGCTGCCTTTCCAATACTTACTACTAGCTGATCCCGTTACATATTAATAAGAACTTTGCTGTTCCTAAAACACATATTCCATATTATAAGATGAAACAATTATATTAAATGGTGAGTAAAATTTGAGAAACAAAAGTAATATATTTCAAAATACAACAATAACTAATACTTGAAAATATTTGTTTTATATGAAGATAAATAAAAACCATTTTTTCCTAATTATCAACTCTAAACTTTAACATTGTTTATACTGTATATTCATTGATTTTTTCCACTTAAAAATTTTTTTTTGTTCATTAATATTCAGGTGAAAGCATAGACAATTTTATTTGCAAAAGAGTTTTGCAAAAAAGCACCTTTTGCCAGTTAAGAAAATGAAAAGACGTTATTTAAACTACAGATACTTGGAAAATAAAAGGCTCCAAGAATGTTCTGTGCTTATGCTCTGATTTCTGAGTTTACTTCTTTCATATGTTAAAGTCAATACCAATTATACTGATACAAATTTTAGTACTGCCTTCCCAGTTCATCTACTTCAACACTCAGAATGACTGCATTACCATTTTCCCCATCACACGGAACTATGCATTACTGAATCAAACCATTTCCTGATGAGGCTTCTTTTTTTTTTTTTCTATTTGGCAATTTTACCCTCAGTTGCAGAAAAAAGAACAATCTTAAAATGTTGCTTGAGAATAAGCTGAGGTATTTATTAATTCATTTTATTAAAATTATAATTCTGGAAATGAGTGTGCTGATACCCATCTCTATCATCTGGCTCACTGATACCTCAAATTCTTTGCTAAATGAGTAACTCTCCCACTTACACTAATTACCATAATTTTGCTCTTCAGCATATCAATTTATTAAATTTCTCCAATTCTAATATACTTTGCATGCACAAATATGAATGTGGGACACATGTTCACCAGCCTGTGACAAATGTCCAGCATTGTATAACAGCTTGCATTTTGATGGTCAGGTTTGTATCCAAGGTGAACCACTGTTGATCTCTTTGACCTTGGCTCCTCATAGTGACAGGAGACTAAGAACTTAGATGTAAAAGTGGAGAATCTGTCAAAAGTGGTGCCCATTTTGTTTTTCATTCATATTGTGTTAGTAAAGCATGGAGTGAGAAATGTTCACACACTTGTGTTCATAATCCATCGGATTTCTAAATTATAAATCTCAGGGTAGAAAAGGCTAAAAAAATATTGTTTCATACTTGTACAACAGAGGTTATATGATTTGCTGTTTCTTTAAATTATAATCCAATTAATCCAATTATGTTTAGTCTATTATGAAATAATCTCAAAATAATAAGCATAAGAAAATTACAATATCATTCTTACCATGGAAAGTTTCCTTTTGTTGAAAATATGTCATCAAAATGTTAAATATAAACTTGTAATGGAGATGACTTGATTTTATAGTGCACTGGTTTAAAAGGTTATGATGTATTCATACAACATAATAAAGTGGTTCTCTTAAAGCATGAGGTAAATTATTTTGATATAGAAAATAATATCAGTAAGTGAAAATACTGACATAAGCATTAAAATATTGACATAAGCACTAAAATATTTTTAAAGAATGAATACAGGAAACTTAACAGGCTTATATATGAGGAGAGGATGTTGGAGGGAAGAAGATTGTTTTCTTTTCATTCTAAGCATGTCTCTTCTGCTTTGAATTTTAAAAGATGTGTATATATTATTTTGTATTAAGAAAATCAAAAGATTACATCTGAGCATTGGGATACCAGAAATTTTTAGTTTTACCTTTAAAATTTTCTGAATTTAAATGTCAATACATGCCCTATAATATATAGTAAATTATAAATTCAAAAATGTAATCTCACACCTCTTTTTATCATGGAAAAACTAAAATTTTACACTTAACACTGCCACTAGCGATGTTATTTCAGTTTATTGAAGTCTTTGTTTTAATGAGGAAGCCTGCTTCTGGAAAAAAATATAATAATGAATCATTTACTGTAAAATCTTTTGTAGATATAGCAAACAAAACAATAATAGCTTAGTGGATTGTAGGTTTTTTGCCCTCTTCATAGTTTCCTCTACATACAGGAAATGGAAGGAGATCTTTTATATAAAATATTGTATTAGAAAATGACTAAAGCTATTATCATATAAAACTTTTAAAGGTTATTTAAATTAGGGTATTGATTTTACTACTGACATTTTTAAATATAATGTTGAAAGCAAAACTTTTCAAAATCTAAAATAAAATTTTTAATGGTAGAATTTCAGGTATTATGACATAATATGGTCAAAATCCTACATTCAAATTGATGCTTTACTATTATTTTTTATAAAAGCTTATGTTAAATGCTCAAATTGGTGGAGCATATTGGTGTGTGAGGTAATATGTTTATAAACTGACTTTCCCTCACATTAATTTTTTACTAATTCAGGATAAATTGAGAGAATAAAAATAAAATACAATTTTCTTTAATTCAATAATTTAATAACAGCAATAATAATAATGTCATCTAACACTAAGTACTTCAATATGCCAACATCTATTCTAAGCATTGTGTGTTGATTTATCCATTAAACTTTCACAAACTCAAGGTGAGTCTAGGAGTTAGATAGCATTTTTTATCATCGACCCCCTTGAGATTAGTTTTCTTATGTATTTTTATTTCTTATAGCAGATAAAGAAATTAAGTTCTAAGTAGTTAAAGTGATTTCTATGGTAACATAAGTTACAATCACAACAAATACAGGTAGTATGGTTCCAAAATCCATGTCCTTTAACCAAACTCTGCTCTGAAATGCAAAACAATATAAATCATGGTGCTTTTTCAAAATAGAATATATAAAGAAGTATAACTTAAATGTAGTGTATTTTCCTACCCTCCCATTTCTGTTCTATTGACATTTTATATATTCTTTATAGTAGCACTCCCTAAAATTATTTTTAAAATAAAACATCTTAGCACCTGTATTATAAGAAGGGCACAAATAATTGTTGTTTCTTTTTAAAATATCACTACTACTCTAATATCCACTTAAGTAGATTGGCATTTTAAAAGTTCACTTTAACTCCTGTTTCAGGAATTTTTGCATTGGTCAAAACAGGGGAAGAAAGACCACTATTAAGGCTGGTATGGTAATTAGAAAGAGGTGATAGTGACAGGAACTAAGTGCCAGTGACAGCACAAGTGATGTAACTATAAAGGATGGCATAGATGACTGGATTTTGGTGTTATTCATGGGGTCAGAGTACAATAGTGTAGACACAGGTGACAGAGCTATAAGTAGATGATAAATATTATTTTGTGTATTTGTGTGAAACATCCATGAACAGGTGACCACTCTGGAGATGATACAAGCTTGAAGGCTTAGGAGTGAGATTATGGAAAGACTTAGGATTCATAAAGAAATGGGTGGCAAGTAATGCTATTCACGTGGATTGTATTTGGCAAGAAAATGGACTCAAGAAGAAAAAGATGGCTTAGGAAAGACATGAGTAACAACAATATTTAAAGACCATAATGTAGAATTCTGTACCCTGTGAAATTATTCTTCAAAAGTGAAGGAGAATAAATACTTTCTCAAACAAAAATTGAGGGACTGTGTTGCTAGTTGACCTGCCTTGCAAGGGATGTTAAAAAAAATATTCTTTAGGGCTTCCCTGGTGGCACAGTGGTTGAGAGTCCGCCTGCCGATGCAGGGGACATGGGTTTGTGCCCTGGTCTGGGAGGATCCCACATGCTGCAGAGCGGCTGGGCGCGTGAGCCATGGCTGCTGAGCCTGTGCGTCCGGAGCCTGTGCTCTGCAGTGGGAGAGGCCACAACAGTGAGAGGCCCACGTACTGGAAAAAAAAAAAAAGAAAAAAAAAATTCTTTAAAGAGAAGGACTATATTAGAGGTTAAAAATTTGGATGTACATAAAGAAGGAAGAATATTGAAGAAGGAATATGTAAAAAATTTTTAAAACTTTAATTTTTCTTATTCTTAATTGATCTCACAGATAATAGCTTGTTCAATAATAGAAATAATGCATATGATTATGTATGCTTATGTATATATTATATATATATTTATGTATACTTATGAATAAGATAAATGAATAAGAGCAATGACACAAGGGAAAAAAGGAAGGAATTAGGAAAGTTCGTTATTATAAGTTGCTCACACTACCTTTGAGGGTACAGTGCTATTTTGAAGTGGACTTGGTTTAGTTATAAATGTATATTGCAAACTTAGGGCAACCACTAAGAAAAGTATATAAGGAAGTATAATTGGTATGCTAAGAAAGGAGAGAAAATGGAATCATATATAATACTAATTTTAAAATAACAAAATATGGAAAAATAGTGGAAGACAAAAATAGAAACAAGTAACAAGTGTTAACAAAAAAAAACAACCCAATAACAAATAGGGTAAATATTACTCCAACTATCTCAATATTATTTGAATGTCAATTGTCTAAGTGCACCAATTTAAAGACTAAGATTGTCAGAGTACATCAAAAAATGACCCACTATACGTTGTCTAAAAGAAACTCACTTTAAATATAACAGTAAAAGATTAAAGTAAAAGGATGGAGAAAATATACTCTATTAATTAAAAAAAAAAGCAGTAGTAGATATATAATTTTCAGAGGCAAAGAGGGGCATTACATAATGAAAAAGGAGTCAATTCTCCAAGAAATGGCAACTCTTAATGTGTATGCGCATAAGAACAGCAAAAAACTATGTGAGGCAAAAACTGGTAGAATTACAAGGAGAAATAGGTAAATCAACTCTAGCAGTTGGAGAATTTAAAAGCCCTCTCTCATAAATGGTCAGATCCAGCAGGCAGAAAATCAATAAGGATATTGTTGAACAGCACCACCATCGATCAACTAGATATAATGAATATCTATAGACTGCTTTCTCCAACAACAGTAGAATACACATTCCTCAAGTCACATGCAGCATAAATCAACATAGACACACCTTAACACATTTGGATGAATAGAAATAATACACTGGCTGCGCCATAAAACACACCTTAACACATGTGAAAGAATAGAAATAACACATTGCCTGCTCTCAGACAACCATGGAATTAAAGTAGAAAGCAATAACAGAAAGATAACTGGAAAATCCCCTAATACATGGAGAGTAAACAACACACTTCTAAATAACATGTGTCAAAGAAGAAATCTCAAGAGAAATTTTAAAATATATTGAACTATAAAATAAAAGAAAATAAATATACAATTTATCAAAATTTATAGAATTCAGCAAGAACAGTGCTTACAGGGAAATTTATAGCACTGAATGCATATATTAGAAAAGAAGAAAGATACAACATAAGTAATCAAAATTTCCACCTTAGAATTAGAAAGAGAAAAATAAATTAAATCCAAAGTAAGCACAAGAAAATTCATAATAGAACAGAAAGCAATAAAATTGAAAATGGAGAATCAAAAGAGAAATATCAATGAAACAAATGCTTGTTATTTAAAGAGATAAGTAAAATGAATAACCCTATAGACAGAATAACTAAAAAATAAAAGACTCAAATTATTGTACTAAAATGAGAAACAAGAAAAGGGGAAATGATTATAGGTACCATTATGAATAAAATGATAATCTATGAACAACTCTATGCTCACTAATTTGATAACCTAAATGAGATGGACCAAGTCCTTGAAAAGCACAATCTGCTAAAACTCACAGAATAGGCAATCTGAACTGCAGTCTACTATCTACTGAAGAAATTGAATCAAAAACAACTTTCCAAAACAGAAAGCACCAAGCCCAGATGGGTTCACTGGTGAATTCTAACAAAATTTTAAGGAAGAAATTATACAAATTCTCTACAATCTCTTTCAGAAGATAGAAGCAGGTAGAATACTTCCTATTTCATTCAATGAGGCCAGGATTATTCCAATACAAAAAACACACACACACACACAGAAATATTACAGAAAAGCTAACTATAGACCATTATCTCTCATGAACATAGATGGTAACAAAATATTAGCAGATCAAATCTAAAAAAAGATAAAAAGTATTATACACCAAAACCAACTGGGATTTATCCCAGGTATGCAAGGCTTGTTCAACATTTGAAAATAAATTAATGTAATCCATCACACAACATAATAGAAAAATCTCATGATTAAATTAGTAAATGTAGAAAAACCATTTGACAAAAACCAAATAAAATTCATAATAAAAACTATCAGAGAAATAAAAATAGCATGGAACATTCACAACTTGATAAAGACTGTCCTCAAAAAACCTACAGCTAACATTACTTAATGGTGAGAAACCCAAAGCTTATCCACTAAGATCAGTTACAAGACAAGGATCCCTTCTCTCATCACTCCTTTTCAACATCATACTGGAAGTCCTTTACAATAAAATATGGCAAGCAAAGAAGAACAAAAAGGTACATAGATTGAGAAGGAAGACATAAAACTGTCTTGTTTGTAGGTGACTTGATTGTCTATATAAAAAGCATGAAAGATTTGACAAAGAAACTCTCAGAATTAATGAATGACTATAACAAGGTTGCAGAGTAGAAGCTTAATATACAGAAGTCAATTGCTTTCCTATAAACAAACAGTGAACAAGTAGAATTTGAAACTGCAAACAAACAAATCTTTTTACATCAACAACCAAAAATAACATACTTAGGGATAAAACTAACAAAATATGTACAAGTTCTATATGAAGGAAACTGTAAAACTATGATGAATGAAATCAAAGAACAAATTGATGGAAAGATATTCTATGTTTATGAAAACGAAGACCCAGTATTATCAAGATGTCAATTCTTTCCAAACTGATGTATAGATCATTGCAATCCCAATCAAAATTACTGTGTGTTACTACATGGACATCAACAAACTGTTTCTAAAGTTTATATGGAGAGGCAAAAGACCCAGAATAGCTAACACAATATTGAAGGAATAGAACAAAATTGGAAGAATGACACTACTCGATGTTAAGACTTAGTAAAAAGTTAATCAACACTGTAGAGTATTGACAAATGAATAGACAAACAGATCAATAAATAGAATAGATAGCCCCCAAATAGACTCACATGAATATAGTCAGGTGATCTTTGACAAGTGAGTAAAGGCAATCCATAGCAGAAAAGATAGTCTCTTCAACAAATGGAACAACTGAATATCCACATGTGAAAAGAAATGAAGAAGAATTTAGACATAGACCTTCCACCTTTCAAAAATTAACCCATAATAGAACACAAACTTAAATTTAAAACGTGAAACTATAGACTTCTAGATGATAACATAAGAGAAAATTATATGACTGAGTATGAGGACAGCATTTTAGATATACCACCAAAGACATAATCCATGGAGGAACTACTGATAAGCTCGACTTCATTATAATTAAAGGTTTCTTCTGAGAAGACACAGAATGGGAGAAAATATTTGCAAAGACATATCTGATAAAGAACTATTATCCAAAATATACAAAGAACTCTTAAAACTCTCAATAATAAGAAAGCAACCTGATTTAAAAATGGGCCAAAGACCCAACAAACTATTCACCCACGAATATATACACTTGTCAAATAAAATAGGAAAATATGCTGCACCTATGGCATCTGGAAATATAAATTAAGACAACAATGAGACACCATTATATAACAATTAGAATGGCCAAAATCTGGAACAATGGCAACACCAAGGCTGGTGAGGATGTGAAATAACTGGAACATTCAATGCTGATGACAATGCAAAATGGTACAGCCACTTTGCTAAACAGTTTGGTGGTTTCCAACAAAACCACAAAAAAAGTGTAAGTAAACATACACTTACCATATGATATAGCAGTGGTTCCCTTTGGTATTTACACAAAGGAGTTATGTCCATGTCTGCACAAAGATGTTTATAAACAGCTTTTTTGATAATTGCCAAAACTATGAAGCAACCAAGATGTGCTTCTCTAGGTGTATGGATAAACTGCGGTATATCCATACAGTGGAATCTTATTCAGTGCTAAAAAGTAAGGGGCTATCGAGCCGTGAAAAGACATGGAGGAACCGTAAATGCTTATTAATAAGTGAAAGAAACAAATCTTAAAAGGTTACATATTATATGATTTCAACTACATAACATTCTGGAAAAGGCAAAACTATAAAATGACCAGTGGTTACCAGCGATGGGGGAAGAGGAATAAATGATTTGGCAAAGCAGATTAGAGTAGTAAAAATCCTCTATAAGATATATAATGATGGATATATGCCATTGTACTTTTGTCCAAACTCATTGAATGTACTGCAACAGTACACTTTTAGGTAAACTACGGACTTAGGGTGATTGTGGTGTGTTAATATCAGTTCATCCTTGGTGAAAAATGTGTCATTCTGGTGAGTGATTTTGATAACTGGAGTGTCTCTGCCAATGAGGAGGTAGAGAGTATATGGGAAATCTCTGTATGTTCCCTTTGTTTTCTGGTAAACCTAAAACTGTTCTATAAAATAAAGTTTTAAAAAAGCTGTTCAATATATTAGATAATTTTGCTTGATGAGAGTGTTAAAGAAAGAAATAACAGATCCAAATTGGCCACCACAGCAGCAAACACAAACTTAATTGCAGTTTTCAGCCCCTCTCAGGAATGTGATCTTTGTTTTTTTTTTAAGTAACTCTTATTGGAGTATAGTTGATTTACAATGTTGTGTTAGTTTCTGCTGTACAGCACAATGAATCAGTTATACATATACATATATCCACTCTTTTTTATATTCTATTCCCATATAGGTCACTACAGAGTATTGAGTAGAGTTCCCTGTGCTGTAGAGTAAGTTCTTATTAGTTATCAATTTTATATATATAATAGTGTGTATATGTCAGTCCCAATGTCCCAATTTATCCCACGCCCCACTTTCCCCCTTGCTAACCATAAGTTTGTTTTGTACATCTGTGACTCTATTTCTGTTTTGTAAATAGGATCATTTGTACCCGTTTTTAGATTCCACATATAAGTGATATATTATTTGTCTCTCTCTAATTCACGTCACTGATCAGGAATGTGACCTTTAAACAAGCTGAAATTTCCTGAGTTGGACTAATAAGGTAATCTGCCTGATAAAATCCATGCCAGTTCCTTTCTCCATCAGAAGAAGTTGTCCTGACACAAAATAACCCTTTATTTTCTTTTGCTAATGCCTTCTTGCCCCACCTCCTTGCTATAAAAGTATTTTATTTAGTAAAGCCTATCATAGCACCCTTCTAGTTGCTAGATGGGATACTGCTGGATTCATGAATTGCCTAATAAAGCAAATTAGCTCTTCAAATTTACTCACTTGAATTTTGCTTTTTGAACATGAGCTAAATCTAAAACATAACAGATGAAACTGTAAGAGATATAAGCTCTAAATTTAACTATAAAAATTATATATATAAGAAATACACCTAAACATAAAAATCCTGTAACAATTAAAAGGTAAATGATGTATAAAGACATACCATCCCCAAAAGCAACTAATACAAATTAGATACAATTATATTACTATCAGTCAAATATGTTTTAAGGCAAAAACAAAAACAAAACTTTGAAAAAGATGATTACCATGTAATAAAAAAGTTTCTGTGAAATCAAAAGATTTGACCATTTCTGACACCTTCAAGATGGCGGAAGAGTAAGACGTGAAGATCACCTTCCTCCCCACAAATACATAAGAAATACATCTACAGGTGGAACAACTCCTACAGAACACCTATTAAACACTGGCAGAAGACCTCAAACTTCCCAAAAGGCGAGAAACTCCCCACATACCTGGGTAGGGCAAAAGAAAAAAGGAAAAACGGAGACAAAAGGATAGGGACGGGATCTGCGCCACTGGGAGGGAGCTGTGAAGGAGGAAAAGTTTCCACACACTAGGAAGCCCCTTCACTGGCAGAGACGGGGAAGCTTCGGAGCCACGGAGGAGAATGCAGCAAGAGGGGTGCAAAGGGCAAAGCACTCACACACCAAGCCAGGTGGGGGCTGGGAGCTGAGACTTGGGCTCCGGAGGTCAGATCCCAGGGAGAGGACTGGGGTTGGCTGCGTGAACACAGCCTGAAGGGGGCTAGTGAGCCACAGCTAGCCAGGAGGGCGTTCTGGAAACAGTCTGGACCTAATAGGAAAGAGACCATTGTTTCGGGGTGCACGAGGAGAGGGGATTCAGAGCACCACCTAAACAAGCTCCAGAGATGGGCGTGAGCTGCAGCTATCAGTGCAGACACCAGAGACAGGCATGAATCACTAAGGCTGCTGCTGCAGCCACCAAGAAGCCTGTCTGCAAGCATAGGTCACTACCCACACCTCCCCTCAGGGGAGCCTGTGCAGCCCACCACTGCCAGGGTCCCGTGATCCAGGGACAACTTCCCTGGGAGGACACACGGCACACGTCAGACTGTTGCAACATCACAACAGCCTCTGCCACCGCAGTCTCACCCCACATTCCATATCCCTCCCTCCCCCCTGCCTGAGTGAGCCAGAGCCCCCTAATAAGCTGCTCCTCTAATCCGTCCTGTCTGAGCGAAGAACGGACACCCTCAGGCGACCTACAGGCAGAGGTGGGGCCAAATCCAAAGCTGAACCCCAGGAGCTGTGCGAACAAAGAAGAGAAGGGAAATTTCTCCATGCAGCCTCAGGAGCAGTGGATTAAATCTCCCCAATCAACTTGATGTACCTGCATCTGTGGAATACCTGAATAGACAATGACATCACAAAATTGAGATGGTGGACTTTGGAAGCAACAGTATATATACTTTATTCCTTTTTCAGTTTTTTTGAGTGTGTATGTGTATGCTCCTGTGTAAGATTTTGTCTGTATAGCTTTGCTTTTACCATTTGTCCTAGGGTTCTGTCTGTTTTTTCTTTCTTTCTTTTTTTACTATAGTTTTTAGTGCTTGATATCACCGCTGGATTTGTTTTTCGGTTTGGTTGCTCTCTTTTATTACCTTTTAATTTTTAACACTTATTTTTTAATCACTTTATTTTAGTTTATATTATATTTTCTTTCATTCTTTTTTTCTCCATTTTCTTCTGAGCCGTGTGGCTGACAGGGCACTGATGCTCCGGCCAGGTGTCAGGCCTGTGCCTCTGAGGTGAAAGAGCCGAGTTCAGGACATGGGTCCACCAGAGACCTCCCAGCTCCATGTAATATCAAATGCCAAAGGCTTTCCCAAAGATCTCCATCTCAACACTAAGACCCAGCTCCACTCAATGACCAGCAAGCTACAGTGCTGTACACCCTATGCCAATCAACTAGCAAAACAGGAACTCAACCCCACCCATTGGCAGAGAGGCTGCCTAAGATCATAATAAGGTCACAGACACCCCAAACCAACAACGGACGTGGTCCTGCTAACCAGAAAGACAAGATATCCAGCATCATCCACCAAAACACAGGCACCAGTCCCCTCCACCAGGAAGCCTACACAACCCATAGAACCAACCTTAGCCACTGGAAGCAGATACCAAAATGACAAACCTGCAGCCTGCGAAAAGGAGACCCAAAACACACTAAGTTAAGCAAAATGAGAAGACAGAGAAACACATAGCAGATGAAGGAGCAAGGTAAAAACTCACCAGACCAAACAAAGGAAGGGGAAATAGGCAGTCTACCTAAAAAAGAAGTCAGAGTAATGATAGTAAAGATGATTCAAAATCTTGGAAATAGAAAGGAGAAAATACAAGAAACGTATAACAAGGACCTAGAAGAACTAAAGAGCAAACAAACAGTGATGAACAACACAATAAATGAAATTAAAAATTCTGTAGAAGGAATCAATAGCAGACCAACTGAGGCAGAAGAACGGCTAAGTGAGCTGCAAGATAAAATAGAGGAAATAACTACTGCAGAACAGAATAAAGAAAAAACAATGAAAAGAACTGAGCACAGTCTCAGATTCTGGGACAAAAATAAAGGCACCAAGTTCAAATTATAGAGAGTCCAAGAAGAAGAAGAGAAAAAAAAGGGACTGAGAAAATATTTGAAGAGATAACAGTTGAAAACTTCCCTAATATGGGAAAGGAAATAGTTAATGATGGCCAGGAAGGGCAGAGAGTCCCATACAGGATAAATCCAAGGAGAAACATGCCAAGACACATATTAATTAAACTATCAAAATTAAATACAAAGAAAAAATATTAAAAGCAGCAAGGGAAAAGCAACAAATAACATACAAGGGAATCCCCATAAGGTTAACAGCTGATCTTTCAGCAGAAACTCTGCAAGCCAGAAGGGAGTGGCAGGACATATTTAAAGGGATGAAAGGGAAAAACCTACAACCAAGATTACCCTACACAGCAAGGATTTCATTCAGATTCGAAAGAGAAATTAAAACCTTTATAGACAAGCATAAGCTAAGAGAATTCAGCACCAAACCAGCTTTACAACAAACGCTAAAGGAAATTCTCTAGACAGGAAACACAAGAGAAGGAAAAGACCTACAATTACAAACCCAAAACAATTAAGAAAATGGGAATATGAACATACGTATCAAAAATTACCTTAAATGAAAATGGATTAAATACTCCAACCAAAAGACATAGACTGGCTGAATGGAAACAAAAATAAGACCCATATATATGCTGCCTACAAGAGACCAACTTCAGACGTAGGGACACATACAGACTCAAAGTATGGGATGGTAAAAGATATTCCATGAAAATGGAAATCAAAAGAAAGCTGGCGTAGCAATTCTCATATCAGAATAAATAGAGTTTAAAATAAGGACTATTACAAGAGACAAAGAAGGACACTACATAATGATCAAGGGATCAATCCAACAAGAAGATATAACAATTGTAAATATTTATGCACTCAACATAGGAGCATATCAATACATAAGGCAAATGCTAATAGCCATAAAATGGGAAATCGACAGTAACAAAATCATAGTAGGAGACTTTCACACCCCACTTTCACAAATGGACAGATCATTCAAAATGAAAATAAATAAGGAAACACAAGCTTTAAATGATACATTAAACAAGATGGACTTAATTGATATTTATAGGATATTCCATCCAAAAATAACAGAATACACTCTTCTCAAGTGCTCATGGAATATTTCCAGGATAGATCATATCTTGGGTCACAAATCAAGCCTTGATAAATTTAAGAAAACTGAAATCGTACCAGGTATCTTTTCCGACCACAATGCTATGAGACTACATATCAATTACAGGAAAAAATCTGTAAAAAATACAAACACATGGAGGCTAAACAATACATTACTTAATAACCAAGAGATCACTGAAGAAATCCAAGAGGAAATCAAAAAATACCTACAAACAAATGACAATGACCCAAAACCTATGGGATGCAGCAAAAGCAGTTTTAAGAGGGAAGTGTATATCAATACAATCCTACCTCAAGAGACAAGAGACATCCTAAATAAACAACCTAACCTTACACCTCAAGCAATTAGAGAAATAAGAACAAAAAAAAAACCAAAGTTAGCAGAAGGGAAGAAATCATAAAGACAGATCAGAAATAAAAAGAAGTGAAGGAAACAATAGTAAAGACCAATAAAACTAAAAGCTGGTTCTTTGAGAAGATAAACAAAATTGATAAACCATTCGCCAGACTAATCAAGTAAAAAAGGAAGAAGACTCAAATCAATAGAATTAGAAATGAAAAAGGAGTAGTAACAAGTGACACTGCAGAAATGCAAAGGATCATGAGAGATTACTACAAGAAACTATATGCCAATAAAATAGACAACCTAGAAGAAATGGACAAATTCTTAGAAAAGCACAACCTTCCAAAACTGAAGCAGGAAGAAATAGAAAATATAAACAGGCCAGTCACAAGCACTGAAATTGAAACTGTGATTAAAAATCTTACAAGAAACAAAAGCCCAGGACCAGATGGCTTCACAGGCGAATTCTATCAAACATTTAGAGAACAGCTATAACCCCTCCTTCTCAAACTCTTCTAAAATATAGCAGAGGGAGAAACACTCCCAAACTCATTCTACAAGGCCACCATCACCCTGATACCAAATACAGAAAAAGATATCACAAAGAAAGAAAACTACAGGCCAAAATCACTGATGAACATAGAAGCAAAAATCCTCAACAAAATAGTAGCAAACAGAATCCAACAGCACATTAATAGGATCATACACCATAATCAAGTGGCGTTTATCCCAGGAATGCAAGGATTCTTCAATATCCATACATCAATGTGATACACCATATTAATAAATTGAAAGAGCAAAACCATATGATTATCTGAATATATGCAGAAAAACTTTCAATAAAATTCAACACCCATTTTTGAATAAAACCTTACAGAAAGTAGGCATAGAGGGAACTTACCTCAACAGAACAGAGGCCATATATGACAACCCCACAGCCAACATCGTTCTAAATGGTGAAAAACAAACCATTTCCTCTAAGATCAGGAACAAGACAAGGTTGCCCACTCTCACTACTATTACTTAACACAGTTTTGGAAGTTTTAGCCACAGCAACCAGAGAAGAAAAATAATAAAAGGAATCCAAATCAGAAAAGAAGTAAAGCTGTCAGTGTTTGCAGAGGACATGATACTATACAAAGAGAATCCTAAAGTTGCTACCAACAACCTACTAGAGCTAATCAATGAATTTGGTAAAGTAGCAGGATACAAAATTAATACACAGAAATCTCTTGCATTCTAATACACTAGTGATGAAAAACCTGAAAGAGAAATTAAGGAAACACTCCCATTTACAACTGCAACAAATAGAATAAAATACCTAGGAATAAACCTACCTAAAGAGACAAATGACCTGTATGCAGAAAACTATAAGACAGTGAAGGAAATTAAAAATGATACAAACAGATGGAAAGATATACCATGTTCTTGGATTGGAAGAATAAACACTGTGAAAATGACTATACTACCCAAAGCAATCTACAGATTCAGTGCAATACCTATTTAACTACCAATGGCATTTTTGACAGAACTAGAACAAAAAAAAATTCACCATTTGTATGGAAACACAAAAGACCCTGAATAGCCAAAGCAATCTTGAGAAAGAAAAACGGAGCTAGAGGAATCAGGCTCCCTGACTTCAGACTATATTACAAAGCTACAGTAATGAAGAGAGTATGGTACTGTCACAAAAATAGAAATATAGATCAATGGAACAGGATAGGAAGCCCAGAGGTAAACCCATGCATGTATGATAAAGGAAGCAAGAATATATAATGGAGAAAAGACAGCTTCTTCAATAAGCGGTTTTGGAGAAAATGGACAGCTACATGTAAAAGAATGAAACTAGAACACTCCCTACCAACATACACAAAAATAAACTCAAAATCGATTAAAGACATAAATGTAATGCCAGACACTATAAAACTCTTAGAGGAAAACACAGGCAGAACACTCTATGACATAAATCACAGCAAGATCCTTTTTGACCCACCTCCTAGAGCAATGGAAATAAAAACAAACATAAACAAATGGGACCTAATGAAACTTAGAAGCTTTTGCACAACAAAGGAAACCATAAATAAGATGAAAAGACAACCCTCAGGATGGGAGAAAATATTTGCAAAAGAAGCAACTGACAAAGGATTTATCTCCAATATTTACAATCAGCTCATGCAGTTCAATAGCAAAAAACCAAACAACCCAAACCAAAATTTCTCCAAAGAAAATATACAGATTGCCAACAAACACAGGAAAGGATGCTCAACATCACTAATCATTAGAGAAATGCAAATCAAAACTACAGTGAGGTATCACCTCACAACAGTCAGAATGGCCATCATCAAAAAATCTACAAACAGGGCTTCCTTGGTGGCGCAGTGGTTGAGAGTCCGCCTGCCGATGCAGGGGACATGGACTCGTGCCCCGGTCCAGGAAGATCCCACATGCCACGGAGCGGCTGGGCCCGTGAGCCATGGCCGCTGAGCCTGCGCGTCTGGAGCCTGTGCTCCGCAGCGAGAGAGGCCACAACAGTGAGAGGCCTGCCTACTGAAAAAAAGAAAAAAAAAATCTACAGAAAATAAATGCTGGAAAGGGTGTGGAGCAAAGGGAATCTTCCTGCACTTTTGGTGGGAATGTCAATTGATACAGCCACTATGGAGAACAGTATGGAGGTTCCTTAAAAAACTAAAATAGAACTACCATATGACCCAGTAATCTCACTACTGGGTATATACTCTGAGAAAATCATAATTCAAAAAGAGTCATGTACCACAGTGTTCACTGCAGCACTGTTTACAATAGCCAGGACATGGAAGCAACCTAAGTGTCCATCGACAATGAATGAATAAAGAAGATGTGGCACATATATACAATGGAATATTAGCCATAAAAAGAAACGAAATTGATTCTTTGTATTGAGGTGGATGGACCTAGAGTCTGTCCTACAGAGTGAAGTCAGAAAGAGAAGGACAAATACCATATGCTCAACACATATATATGGAATCTAAAAAAAAAAAAAAAATTGGTTATGAAGAACATAGGGGCAGAACAGGAATAAAGATGCAGATGTAGAGAATGGACTTGTGGACATGGGGATTGGGAAGGGTAAGCTGGGACGAAGTGAGAGAGTGGCATGCACATATATACACTACCAAATGTAAAATAGATAGCTACTGGGAAGCAGCCGCACAGCACAGGGAGATCAGCTCAGTGCTCTGTGACCACCTAGATTGGTGGGATAGGGAGTGTGGGAGGGTGTCACAAGAGGGAGGAGATATGGGGATATATGTGTATGTATGGCTGATTCAATTTTTTATAAAGCAGAAACTAGCACACCATTGTGAAGCCATTATACTCCAATAAAGATGTTAAAAAATTTTTTGACCATTTCAAAATAGTATGTCATTAGAACCTGAAATACAATGAAAAATTTATAGAAATATAAGGAGAAATTGACAACTTATCAGCATTAATATATTAAGCCAGAAAATAAAAAAATGAAGAAAATGTACAGAAAGTTAGCAAGAATTATATAAACTTTTCATGGAGAAATCATAAAAGAATGAAAATATTCCAAAACTATACAAATAAATAGAATATAAAAATAATGTTTTTGGATTAAAAAGTCAACACCATAAAATATTATCTATTAGTAAAATATCTATAGATTCAATTAAATTTCAATATAAGTTTCAACTTTTTCTTAGTCTTACAGAATATGCGGAGAGTAAATCTACCTGTCCAGATGTAATGACATATTCAAAGCTATGACAATTAATATGCTATGATATATATCTAAGATACATAGATCAAAATAGGCAAAACAGAAGCATGTGCATTTATGTATTTCAAGTAGATAAAAAGTTGAAAGATGAAATTAGTCCTTTAATTGTTGGAAGAGAATATAAGGAATTATATTTGAGACTGAAGAAAAGATAATAGACTTATGTATGTTCATTTAAAATTTTAAGAAGAGGTGGCTTCCCTGGTGGCACAGTGGTTGAGAGTCCGCCTGCCGATGCAGGGGACACGGGTTCGTGCCCCAGTCCGGGAAGATCCCACATGCCGCGGAGCGGCTGGGCCCGTGAGCCATGGCCGCTGAGCCTGAGCGTCCGGAGCCTGTGCTCCGCAACGGGAGAGGCCACAACAGTGAGAGGCCCGTTTACCGCAAAAAAAAAAAAAAAAAAAAATTTTAAGAAGAGGGAAAAAACATAAGCTAAATATTGGGATGATTTTCCTACATATTTAACTAGCAAAAAATTAGTGTCCAGAAAATACAGAGAACTCCAACAAAACATTAAGATGACAAATATTACATTAGAAAAAAAAAGGCTAAATTCATGAAAGGCTTTGGAAACAGGAGTATTCAAAAAGAAAAATTTACCAAAGTTATTAGCAAGTCAGGAAAATGCAAACTAAAAACACCAGGTTAAATATTTAATTTCTTATAGGTATGCAAATTTCAGTATATATTAACAGTTGGCAAGATTGGAGGGTAATCAAAGTTCATCCAGTGATAATTTTAGGGCCAACTTCTCTGGAAAACTGCTTGGGATAGGATAATAGTTTATCCTATTCATATCCTAATCCTCCCTTATTTCTAATGGGATTTTTTGTAATAACAAGAAACTGAAAAAACCTAATAGTTATTAAGGGTAGAAAAGAGGCATAATTGTTAGATACATTCAAAGCTATCAAAATCAAAATAAAATGAAATGTGTATCAGTATGAATGCATCTAAAAATATAAGAAAAAGGAACTCAAAGTATACAACAGTAGCCTTTGTATGTAAACTTCATAATATTGTAAATATTAAATAACAGCCTTTTTAGGAATGCAAACATGATGGTAAAAACTACAAACTCCTTAATTTTATTTAAAACAATACAAATAAAAATCCTGACCATATCGAAAAATAAATCTTGAAGTAACCTATCTCAGTGAAATATGAAATTGACACAACAGGATTAGAATTTTCAGTGTGGCAATTATGGATTGCACTTCATTTCCTTCAAAAGTTTCTTGGGGGCTTCCCTGGTGGCACAGTGGTTGAGAGTCCGCCTGCCGATGCAGGGGACATAGGTTCGTGCCCCGGTCCGGGAAGATCCCACATGCCACGGAGTGGCTGGGCCCGTGAGCCATGGCCACTTAGCCTGTGCGTCCAGAGCCTGTGCTCCGCAACGGGAGAGGCCACAACAGTGAGAGGTCCACGTGCCGCAAAAAAACAAAAAAAAAGAAAAAAAGTTTCTTGGGAGCTTATAGATGCTTTCTATGCATCAGTGTCAGTAATTGCCTAATTGGAGCCACAGTCAAGTTTATTTTACACTGGGAAAGTAAATGCTATGAGACAATGGAGTAGTATTTCACTAATACATATGTACAAGAAAGTTCACGGAATCATGCTTCATAATTACCAAAATCTGGAAACTATGGATATGTTCTTCAACAACAGAATGGATAAGCTGTGGCATATTCACAGTGGAATAATCTACAGGAATAACAATATTTAAATCTACATAAAAATGTG
Source organism: Neophocaena asiaeorientalis asiaeorientalis (assembly GCF_003031525.2). Taxonomy (NCBI): domain Eukaryota; kingdom Metazoa; phylum Chordata; class Mammalia; order Artiodactyla; family Phocoenidae; genus Neophocaena; species Neophocaena asiaeorientalis. Next base: position 48,095 of record NW_020175083.1, read on the forward strand.
CATTGTTTTCATCTGCTCAGGCTGCCATTAAAAAACAAACAAACAAAACACCTCAGACAGTGTCATTTCTTAAACAACAAAAATTACTTATAATTCTGGTGCCTGGCAAGTCCATGACCAAAGTTCTTGGCAGGGTTCAGTTTCTAGTCAGAGAGCGCTACTTCACTTACAGAGGGCTGCCTTCTTGCTGTGTCCTTAGGTCTCAGAGACAGAGCAAGCACAATGGTTTCTCTTTTTATAAGAACAGTAATCCTATCAGATAAGAGCCCCACCTTTATGATCTGATTAAGCTTAATTATCTCCTAAAGGACCTAATTCCAAATACAGTCACATAGTGATTTAAGGTTTCAACATATGACTTTGGGGATATACACACAGTCCATAACATGGATGCATCTCACAAAGTTCATATTTATTAACAGAAGCCAAGATAAGAGTATACACTGTACGATTCCATTGATTAAAAATACTAAATATGGCAAGAGAAATCTATGCTATTACAAGTTAAGGTAGTGGTTGCCCTTAAGGAAGGGCTGGTCTTAACTAGAAGGAACGTGAGTTACGTTTCTATAGCTGATAATATCTGATGTCTTAACCTGAGTGCTGGTTGCACGAGTGTTTGGTTAGTGACAATTCATCAAGTTTACAGTTATGATATATGCAGTTTCTTTATGTATTTACTTCAATAAATGATTATAAACTTATTTCAGCTGTTTGGTGGAATAAATATATATACTCATCTTAACTATTTTTAAACATGGCACATTGAAGACTGCTATTAAATAAACCATAGCTTTAAAATCTAAAAAATATAGAAATTGAAAATAGATGAAAATCAGTTAAGTAGCTAGATACAAAACAAGGCTAATGTAGCAAATGTAATGTCAGACAAAATAGAATAAAATGTAAGTGTAAGTAACCATAAAAATAACCATAAAAACAGTAGGAATAAAGCAATATATAGAGGACTCTACTTTCTACAGCTATTATGATTGGACAGCTAGGAAGAACTATTAATTTTTATAATTTCATTATAGAACCAACAAAATTATTTTAAAACAGTCAAACCCACTGTAAGTGAACAAGAATGTAACCAAGTTATTTAACTAAATTAACTTACAAATTGTACCTATAACTCTTGGCTTGCTGAAGACTGAAAAATAATTATGCAAGTAACCTTCCTATCACCATTAATAAGATTATGCTTGCATTAAATACTATATGTTGAGTTTATGCTGCAGAAGCAAAATGTTGAAAAAGTAATACCAAAAACATTTTTTTAAATGGGGAAAACTATTAGGCTCAATAACAAAACAAGGGGGAAAAATATATATATATGTATATTTTAGAAGAGTCTTTGGAAAAACTCTGAAAAAGGAAATGAGAAAGAGAACTACTGTATCAGAGACTAAGAACGGATAATTGTCTTGAGAAGGAGAAAAATTCTCCTACAAATACGTAAGTTTTTACTTATGAAGAATAAGAACTTTTGGGTTTTGCTGTTTTAAAATCAGTTAAAATTTTTTTCAGATAATTTCATAGGTCACAAAGAGTGACAGATGTAAAATTTAGTAGTGCTTAAATTTATAACATTTGATGGAAAAGTCTCATCAATTAATCTATCAAGCTTTTGTCAAAAATATATTGTATCAAAAATACATAAATTTTATATTTGTGTTGTCTAGATAAAATTATTGCTCTAGTATGATTTCAATTAATAAAATTATTACTCTTGTATGATTTAACAGTTAAAGAGACATGTACCACAATGTTCTTTGCAGCACTATTTACAATAGCTGGAACATGGAAGCAACCTAAGTGTCTATCAACAGATGAATGGATAAGAAAATGTGGCACATATATACAATGGAATATTACTCAGCCATAAAAAGAAATGAAATTAAGTTATTTGTAGTGAAGTGGATGGACCTAGGGTCTGTCATACAGAGTGAAGTAAGTCAGAAAGAGAAAAACAAATACCATATGCTAACGCATACATATGGAATCCAAAAAAACGGTACTGATGAACCTAGTGTCAGGGCAGGAATAAAGATGCAGACATAGAGAATAGACTTGAACACACAGGGGAAGCTGGGGTGAAGTGACAGTAGCATTGACAATATATACACTACCAAATGTAAAATAGCTAGTGGGAAGCAGCAGCATAGCCTAGGAATATTAGCTCAGTACTTTGTGTCGACCTAGAGAGTGGGATAGGGAGGGTGGGAGGGAGATGCAAGAGGGTAGAGATTTGGGGATATATGTATATGTATAGCTGATTCACAGATATTCCTTTATCTGTGCAAAGAAGTATACCATATGGCTCAGTTGTGCATATTATGGTTTCATTCATAATTAACAGGATGGCAGTTGTATATATATGTTGAGTTTTAGTTAATGAAAAGAGTTTTATTTTCATCTTTAGCAGTGGCAAGTGCCTAGATAATGAAATCTAAAATAGAGTATTAAAGTTATAAACATGTTATCTAGTGATAAAGAGATATATACCAAAAGAAGTGGTTAAAAGTCAACCTTTGGGTTATGTGTGTATATAGGAGGGAAGCAAGAGCAATGGTAAAACTTAACATGTCTCTATAATTTTGGCACAATAAAAGTTAAATTGAAGTAATGTGAGGACACATAAATCTACATCAATTATGAGATGTACATCTTTGTTGATTTGTGATAGTCAAACATTATCAACATTTCCTCATTACAATTATAAACAAGACACCATAGCTTGTGAAGACCTCATCTTCTGTTACCTCAGCTTACCTCCATGGATATCCTAACTAGTTTGATTTTTTCACAAGTTTGTATGCTTCCCCCTTTTTTTTTATGGTCAAGATAGTTAACAATGCTGTATTATATATTTGAAAGTTGCTAAGAAAATAGATCTTAGATATTTGCTATCAAATAAATGATAGTTATGTGAAGTGATGGAAGTGTTAACTAACCTTAATGTGGTAATAATTTTGCAACATGCATGTGTGTCAAACCATCAAGTTGTATATGTTAAACTTACACAATGTCATATGTCAGTTATATCTCAGTAAAGCTTGGGAAAGAAAAAAGTCATTAGACTGGAAAAAAAAACGTCAGCAGTTGTTCTTGTATGTGCACTGATGCTGATCAGATCATGGGAGACTTGGTTTTGTTAGCTAAAAAAGAAATTTGGTGAATTACACAGTTGACCCTTTAACAAGACAGGTTTAAACTGCAGGGGTCCACGTATAAGCAGATTTTTTTTTTCACTATTGAATACTACATTATTACACCATCTGTGGTTGGTTGAGTTTAGGATGCAGAACCTCAAATGCAGAGGAACTATGTAGTCAAAGGGCCAACTATAAATTATACACAGATTTTCAACTTTGTGGAGGGTCAGTGCCCTTAACCCCCACACTGTTCAAGGGTTAACTGTATTTTTAATAGAAGTCAGTCAAGACAGCAGACAAAGCCATTACATAATACAGATAGTCTGCCCCATATATGAGGTCTATACTTCTCAAGTAGGGAAAATTTGTGCAGTGGAGCTATAGATCCTGCAGAACTAGGGTCTGGTGTTCTGCTTCTCCCAAGTTCTTTCCCTGATAAATTTTCTTTCTCTTTATTTCAGTGATTATGATCCATTCAGGACTACTTAAAAGTTTCTCCTTCGGGCTTCCCTGGTGGCGCAGTGGTTGAGAATCTGCCTGCTAATGCAGGGGACACGGGTTCGAGCCCTGGTCTGGGAGGATCTCACATGCCGCGGAGCAACTAGGCCCATGAGCCACAACTACTGAGCCTGCGCGTCTGGAGCCTGTGCTCCACAACAAGAGAGGCCGCGATAGTGAGAGGCCCGCGCACCGCGATGAAGAGTGGCCCCGCTTGCCACAACTAGAGAAAGCCCTTGCACAGAAACGAAGACCCAACACAGCAAAAATAAATTAATTAATTAATAAACTCCTACCCCCAACATCTTCTTAAAAAAAAAGTTTCCCCTTCTTATAAGGTGGCTTTGGCTTTGCATCTATTTTACAGTTTAACACTCAGAAAGCAAAAACTTCAAACACTTTTTAAAATATGGGAGTTTCCTTCCTGCCTTATAGAATCATCAGTAAGTTATCATCTCTTATTTTTCTCAGTTGGCTATCAGCATTGATTCAGCTTTCATCATTTAAACACAAATCTTATTTTTTTTTCAATTTAAGATACAATATTAAAAAAAAAAACTCATGTCTGGCTTTATTTCAGTGGTTTTATTCTCTGAATTTAATTGTGCCTATGCATTTTCTCTATTTTTGTGTTAATATTTCTTAATGGCATTTTAAGTAATTTACAACAAAACTCAAGACAATATTGTTAGCTCAGGCCTCTCTGGCTCAGTGAAAAATACTCATTAATTTTGGGGGGAAGAAAACATAGGAACAGTTACACCACACTTTTGATGTAGCACTTGTTCTTAATTAACTCTAATAGACATGATATATTCATTTTCTACCTCCTTCTCTCATATTTCATCTTTCCTGTATTTTGAAAACTTAAAAAATTTTCTTGGGTATCATATGACTGTGTGGACTATTTTTTGAATTTCCTCATCTTAAGTTATTTTAGTTTGATAAAGTCTATTGTGTTCATCATTTTTAACAATAAAATTCATCAGGTGTAAAGAAACTTGTGAATAACAATTTTCATGTCAGTGACATACTATCATGAATATTTAGAATGAGAAATAGTTTACATGATTTTTTGTGGGACTGTAATGGTGACTTTAAGACTAAAAGCATCTCTGTTCTTCAACTGTGCTCTGAGACCATTTGAACTCTGACATAAAAGAGAAGTATCACTTCAGGAATTTAAAAGAACACGAAATATCTGGAGATATATCGGAAGGCATATTTGACATTTCTTATATGCATCCTATTTAAAGGCAATCAGAATAAAGTGGAGACATAGTGTGTATTAAGACAAATACTGATTAACAGGTGTGTAAAATTAAAATTCCACTAGAAATACCAAGAAACTTGTAAGCATGAAGGAGGAATATAAAACTCAAACGTAAGTGTAATTTTTTAAATTAAATTGCTAAAATTGTTCTATTCAAGCCATAAATAGCAACTTTGCATTGAAAAACACATGGAATGATATGCCATATCCTCCATATTATATTTAGATAAAAATCTAATTACAACTAACTACTGCAATATACATTTGACTATTTTCTTAAAAGATTAAAGCAAATGTATCATTTTCTTAGAGTCCTCCCAACTATAAATATCAGGTGTTCTGAAAAGTCACCTCTGGACCACTCAAAATTTTTGCTAATGAAACATGTATAATTATTCTGGATAAAATTATCAACTTTATTAATTAATTTTAAAACCATGCAACCTCAAATGGAGAGGCACTGCTGAAAGCTCAGCTGGATGAGGCAGATTAAGCCTTTTACTTTGTCTAAATCCTCAACATAAATCTTGCCTTTGATTTATCAAATTTGTCACCCCTTGCCTCTGAAATATTGATTAATAAAGACAGAGGAAAGTTATTTCTAGTCCAGGAGCAGAGAGCAAGATAGAGAGAATATTATACTTGAGTTAAGGAGGTGGAAAAAAGATGTCCTGGATCCTTCTTTGAAACTAATTAGTAAAAGTTCATCACATTTTACTAAAGATCAATCAGGTTGAGGTTACACACCCTTCTCCTTTAGATGTGTTAAGAGGATGGAGTCTTAATAGAAAATTTCCTCTCTTGTTATTTAAGCTTGAATATGGGGAAATATCAGTAGTCCTTCCAACTCTGAACACATTCTTCTAGCATCTTTTTCCTATTAGCATAAAAATCTTAGTTGGTTTTAGAAGAGGAAAGCATTTATTCAAAATCCCCATTTCAGTGGTTCAATTCTCCTCTGTTGCTACTCTGGTAATCTCCATTGGTCTTTAAGAGTATCAGTTATTTTTAATAAAGTAAGATGGGAACTTAAACTTCCCAAAAGGCTTTCTACTTTTTACTAAGATTTTGACAGTGTTTACATTTCTAAAAAATTTGCCTTTTCTTATGTGTATTTGTGTAAGAGGCTCATTTTAATATATAAGTATTTCCCAGAAATTCTTAAACTCTCTATTTTGGATACTAATATGTTACAGCTGAAACATGAAGGGAAATAAAATGTATGACTATGGTCCTGTGCTACTTTGAAATTATTTCCTATCTCTCAAATTATATGCATTTCTCAAACATATTCAAAATGCTGAATAAGGAGATAAATCAGAGTTCTGAGCTTTGGTCCTCTTTGGCTCCCATTGTTATTTATATGCATATTTTAATAATTTTAAAAATTTATAAACCAGGTCTGTAAGAGGCTCAGAAGTTCCCAAGCTACCCTAACAACAAATAAGAAGCTGAACAAACATAAAATCAACAATTGTTCCTAGATTCTTAAGAGATGTGAGGTCACAGGGCAAACAACTGCCCACAAAATTGGAGAGACAGGTAAATACAGAGAATCACAACTGACCAGAGAAGAAACATGCCATAACCAGTGTGGGGTAGGGAAACTAGAACTGCAATTGACAAAATGCTGGAGGCTCAGAGTGGACTGCTCTAAGAGTTAAAAAATTCAGCAGGACCAAGTCATTCGGCACACTCCACAGTTTGGTGAGTTTTACTTTAGATAGCTCTAACCAGGTTCCCACAGTCAATATATGAGAAAAATCATCTCATGCTTCCAGTGTACAGAGGGGAAAGGGAACAGTTTGAAATACTCCAAAGCATTCCGTTCTTAATAAACTCAGCCTTCAGGAGAAACTAATTTACTGGTGCCTAATCCACTGAGGTATTATCAGATCCTAACTAATCCAGGGGAAGGGAGATGTCCAACTACAGATGGGTAACCTGTAGGAATTATTCAACTTCAGCCCCCTCTAACCATCCTGTCCTACTGAAGGAAAGAAAGAACTCATAAGCACATGTGAAGCTTACAGTCCATAGCACAGATTCACTAAAAGACTGAGACCTAATCACAGGATAATAGAGTATTTCCCACTCTGACAGCTCATCACCACATTACAGTAGTTACTTTTATGTGATAGATCATGTCTACCTATCAAGAAATAATTACAAGCCATACCAAAAGGCAAAACCACAATTTGAGGAGACTGAGCAAGCATTAGGTCCCAGACATTGTGGGGATATAATTAATAGCGAAGGCCTCTAATGAGAGAGATGGTAATCCTAAGAAAGAACCAAAATGAAATGCTAGAGATTAAAAACACTGTAACCCTGTAACAAAAATGACAAATGCCTTTGCTGGGCTTATTATTAGACTGGACACAGCTGATGTAAGTATCTCTGACCTTGAGCATAACTCAATAGAAACCTTAAAAACGGAAAAAAACAAAAGCTATTGAAAAAGGAGAACAGCATATCCAAGAAAAATGGGACACTACAAATGGTGTAACATACAAATAAAAGGAATCCTAGGAGAGGAGAGAAAGAACAAAAAAAGAAATACTTAAGGGACTTCCTGGCTGTCTGGTGGTCAGGACTCGGTGCTTTCACTGCCGTGGACCTCAGTTCGATCCCTGGTCGGGGAACTAAGATACTGCAAGCCGCATGGTGCAGCCAAACAAACAAACAAAAAACGAAACAAACAAAATAGAAATATTTGAAACAATAATCACTTAAGCTTCCCAAAATTAATGTCAGACACCAAATGCAGACACAGGAAGTTCAGAGAACATCAAGCAAGAGACATGCAAAACAAACAGACAAATAAAAAAACCCTAAACCCTACACTTAGTCATATAATTTTCAAAGTATAGAAAATCTAATATAGAGAAAAAACCCTGAAGAGATGCCAGGGGTGGAGGGAAACCTCATAAAGTCAGGAAGGTAAGAATTATATCTGACTTCTCCTCAGAAACCATGCAAGCAATAAGAGAATTGAGTGAAATATTTTAAAGGCTGAGAGAAAAAAATAAACCAGTGTAGAATTCTGTACTGTACAAAATTATCCTTCAAAAGTGAAGGAGAGGGACTTCGCTGGTGGCGCACTCTTTAAGAATGTGCCTGCCATTGCAGGGGACACGGGTTCAAGCCCTGGACCGGGAAGATCCCACATGACGCGGAACAACTAAGCCCGTGTGCCACAATTACTGAGCCTGCGCTGTAGAGTCTGTGAGCCACAACTACTGAGGCCACATGCCACAATTACTGAAGACCACAAGCCTAGAGGCCATGCTCTGCAGCAAGAGAAGCCATCGCAATGAGAAGCCTGCGCACCACAACAAAGAGTAGCCTCTGCTCACTGCAACTAGAGAAAGACTGTGCGTAGCAATGAAGACCCAGCGCAGCCAAAAATAAAAATTAAAAAAAAATAGTGAAGGAGAAATAAAGCCTTGTAAGAAATGTTAAAAGTTGTTCAGAAAGAAGGAGAACAATATAGGTCAGACAGAATATACATAAAGAAAGGAAGAGCATGAAAAAAATGAATAACTGAAGGTAAAATAAAAACTTATTTTTTATTCTTAACTGATCTAACAGACAATAGTTTACTCAAAATAATAGCAATAATATATTCAATTATGTATGATTATGGATAATGTATTTGTGTGTGCTCATAAGTGTGAATAAGTGAAATTAGTTATACCAATGACACAAGGGATGAGATGAAGAATTTGGATTATTCTGATCCTATAAGGTACTTGTACTACTAGTGAAATGGTATAGAACTATATGAAATTGGAGTCGAAAAAGTTGTAAATAAATGCTGCTAACTCCAGGGCAACCACTAAAAAAGTAAATATATATATATATATGTATATATATGTATACATATATATAAACATATATACATATATATGCATATATATGTATACATATATATAAACATATGCTAAGAAATGAAAAAAATGAAATGATAATGGAATCATACTAAATGCTCAATTATAACAAGAAAAGCAGAAGAAAATTGGAAAACAAATATAGGAACAAAGATCAAAGACAACAAATAAAGAAACTAACAAATATTGTAGATATTAATCCAATTAAATCAATATTTACTTTGAACATCAATGATCTATATGCATGAGTTAAAAGACTGTTAGAGTGGATCTAAATACAAGACACAAATACATGTTGTCCACACACAGAAAAAAAAACATTATAAAGATAGAGATTAAAATAGGTGGAAAGAGAAACATAGACTGTTTTAACACTAATCAAAAGAAAGTGGGAGTAGCTATATTAATCTCAGATAGAGCTAACTTCTAAGAAAGAAAATTTATCAGGGAAAAAATGGGGCACCCATTTTTTTATATGCTCCGAATAACAGTGTGTCAAAATATGTGAGGCAAAAACTTGACATATAGAACTTAGGGGATAAATAGATGAACCTACTATTACAGTGGACATTTAATACCACCCTTTTAGAAATGGACACATCCAGCAGGCAGAATATCAGTAAGGACATACTTGAACTAAATAACACCATCAATCAACTGGATATAATGGACATCAACAGACTACTTTATCCAACAGTAGAATACACATTCTTCTCAAGTTCACATGGAACATTAGCCAAGACAGAAATTATGAACCATAAAACACACCTTAACACATCTAAAAGAAATCATACAATGTCTGCTCTTAGACAACCGTGAAAGTAAACTAGATCAATAACAAAAAGATACACTGAAAATCTGAAAATACTTGAAGACTACACAACACACTTCTAAATAACACACGGGTTGAAGAAGAAATATCAAGAGAAATTAAAAGGTTTTGAACTAAATAAAAATGAAAACACAACTTATCACAATTTGTAGAATACAGTGAAAGCAGTGCCTAGAGGGATATTTACAACATTGAATGTGTATATGAGATAAGAGGAACAATCTAAAAATCGATCATCTAAGCTTCATCTTAGAACTAGAAAAATAAGAGCAAATTAAATCCAAAGTAAAACAAGAAATAAATTATAAGATTAGAGCAAAAATCAATGAAATTGAAAATAAAAAATCAATAGAGAAAAATAAATGAAGCAATAGGCTAAAGAAGGAAAAGCATATGATGATATCTGTAGATACAGAAAAAGCATTTGACAAAATCCAACACTCGTGCATAATATAAATTCTCAGTAAACTAGGAAAAGAGGAGAACTTTCTAAAATTGGATATTTAGAATATTTACAAAAATTCATCAGCTAACATCATAGTTAATAGTGATAAGCTCAAAATTTCCTACTAACTTTGGGAACAAGGCAAGGAAACTTCTTTTCATCATCATACTGGAGTCTCAGATAATGCAATAATAAGAAATGAAAGATACAGATATTGTGAAGGAAGAAATAAAATGCTTTTTGTTGACAGATAATATGTTCGCTTATGTAGAATATCTGTAAGAATCAACAAAGAAACTACTGGGACTAATATATGATTATAGCACGTTTGAAGGATACAAACTTAATACATATAATTCATTCACTTTTCTTCATACTATCAATGATCAACTGGAATTTGAAATTTAAAATGCAATGTCATTTAAATTGGCACCCCCTACAAAAAAAGTACTTAGGCATAAATCAATACATACAAGATCTATATGAGAAGAACTACAAAATCTGTTGAAATAAATAAGAGCTAAATAAATAGAGACATATTCCATTTTCATGGATAGGAAGACTCGTTATTATCAAGATGTCAGTTCCTCCCAGCTTTATCAATGGATTCAATCCAACCATATTCCTTCATGGAAAGCAACAAACTGAGTCTAACATTTATATGGAGAGGTTAAAAAGTCTTAATGATCAACACAATACTGAAATAGGAGAATACAATTGGAGGACTGATACTGCAGAATACAATTGGAGGACTGATACTGATACAATTGGAGGACTGATACTGCAGTGATCAAGAGAGTTTGCTATTGTTGAAAGAAGAAATGAAGGAAGTGGAATAAAGAGCAGAAATAGATCCACCTAAGTACTGTCTACTCATTTTTTAAGGTTTTTTATTCTTCCAGTTTTATTGAGATATAATTGACATACAACACTGTGTAAGTTTAAGGCGTACAACATAATGGTAGTCAAGTAATCTGTGACAAAGAAACAAAAGCAATAAAATGGAGCAAATATAGTCTTTTCAACAAATGGTGCTAGAAAAACTGGACAACCACAAAGTAAAGAATGATTCTAGACACAGAGTTTATACCTTTCACACGTGTTAACGAAAATGAATTGAGTCCATTCCATGAAAGAAGTGAAAGTTGGGATTCATTAAAATAAAAATTTCTGCTCTGCATAAAACACTGTCCAAAGAATCAAAAGACAAGCCACAGACTTGAGGAAAATATTAGAAAAATATATATCTGATAAACATCTGTTATTCAAAGTATACCAAAATAACATTTAAAGCTCAGTGATTAGAAAACAAACACCCCAATTAAAGGATGAGCCAAACACCTGAACAGATACCTCACCAAAGACATACAGATGGCAAACAAGCATATGACAAGATGTTCCACAGCATATGTCATCAGGGAAAGGCAAACTAAAACAACGAGATACCACTATACACAACTATGACAATTAGATAACTATAACTATAGATAACAATTAGAATGGTGGGAAATGGTGCTTCCCTAAGGCTACTGAGAGCATGATTTTAAATGAAGCGTGACAACAGCTCAAAAACGTGGTACTGAAAGCTCTCAATAAAAACATAATTTAAAGATGAATATGTTATAGAAGAATAGTGTTGTTTAAATAGAGGTATTTCATTAGAAAACAAAGGCTTAGGCAACAAGCCGAAGAATTAATTTCCCAGAGCAGTATTCTTGTGGGTTTTTTTCTCCATTGCAATTGCTGGATACGATCATATAGGTTTTAATGTTAACATTTAAAGATTTTATTGGATGATAAAATTTTGCTGGAAACTCTACTGCAGATTTTAAGTTTAAAGTAGAATTTATTTGGTAGCATATGTAGGAGTGTGATCTGAGATAGGAGCACCACCATTATGAGTTATATATGCTGTCCAGGGAGGTGGGAGTAAGTACTGTGTGGGTTTTAAATATAATTTACTGGTTTCCAAGTTCCCAGCTGAACTGTGGTCAGGTATAGCAAACTGGTGAAGCTAGAAGAAAGGTTAAGACAAAAATGTAAAATCATCTATATCCAAAATCAGTAGTTACGGGATACACACAACAAAAAGATGTAAAATACAATGTAAAAACAGTAACATCGGGGGGGGTGGTAAAAATGGCAGGGTTGATAAAAAGTGTTTGAACGTAAGAGGTCAATATTCTAAAATAATCATATATATATATATATTGCTATATATAAACCTCATGGTAACCACAAACCAAAATTCATAATAGTTACACACAAAAGAGAGAAAGGAATCTGAACATAACACCAAAGATAGTCATCAGATAAGGGAAAAGAGCAAAAGAAAACAAAGGAACAAAAGCAACTACAAAAACAACCCCAAAACAATTAACAAAATGATAATAAGTACATACCTAGCAATAATTACTTTAAAAGTAAATGGACAACGTGCTCCAATCAAAAGACACAGAGTGGCTGAATGGATACAAAAACAAGATCCACATATATATTTCCTACAAGAAACTAACTTCAGATCTAAAGATACACAGAGACTGATGATAGTGAGAGGATGAAAAAAGGAAATGAAAATAAAGTCAGGGTAGCAATACTTGTATTGGACAAAAAAGACTTTAAAACAAAGACTGTAACAAGATACAATGAAGCACATTACATAATGATGAAGGAATCAATCCAAGAAGAACATATAGCCATTCTAAATATATATGCACCCAATATAGGAGCAACTAAATACATAAAACAACTAACAGACATTAAGGGGAAAATTGGCAGTAACCCAACATTAGGAGAATTTAGCACCCCACTTACATCACTGGATAGGTCAGCCAGAAAAAAATCAATAAGGGAACACTGGCCTTACATGTCACATTAGACCAAATAGAACTAATAAATATATATAGGACATTCCATCAAAAGACAGTAGAATGCATATTCTTTTCAAGTGCACATCAAATATTCTCCAGGATAGATCACATGCTGGACCACAAAACAAATCTCAGTATATTTTAAAAAAATGAAATCACATCAAACATCTTTTCTGACCACAAAACAATGAGACTAGAAATCAACTACAATTAAAAAAAACTGCAAAAACACAAACATTTAGAGGCTAAGTAATATGCTACTTAACATGAAGTAATCTAAGAAGAAATTTATAAAGCCTGGAGACAAATAAAACGAAAACAAACTGATCCAAAAATCTATGGGACACAGCAAAAGCAGTTATAAGAGGGAAGCTTATAGTGATATGTCTACCTCAAGAAGAAAAAACAACCCCTCAAATAAAGAACTTAACCTTACACCTAAAGGAACTAGAAAAAGAACAGCAACAATAACATGCAAAGTTTGTAAAAGAAATCATAAAGATCAGAGCAGAAATAAATGAAATAGAGACTTTAAAAGTCATAGAAAAAAATCAATCTAAGAGTTGATTCTTTGAAAAGACAAACAAAATTGATAAACCTTTAGCAAAAATCAAGACAAAGAGACAAAATCAATAAAAGGAGAAATTACAAGTGATACCATAGAAATACACAGGATCATAAGTGATTACTATGAAAAATAATATGCCAATAAAGTGGATAAGTTAGAAGAAAGAGACAAATCAATAGAATGTACAATCTCCCAAGACTGAACTAAGGCAAAATAGAAAATATGAATAGCAATTACCAATAATGAAATTGAATTGGTAATAAAAAATCTCCCAAAGAAAAATGTTCAGGAACAGATGGTTTCACACATTAATTCTACCAAACATTTAGATGAGAATTAACTTGTATCCTTCTCAAACTATTCCAAAATATTGCAAAGAAAGGAAATCTTCTGAACTCATTGTACAAGGCCAGCATCACCCTGATACCAAAGCCAAAGCCACCACAAGAAAAAATTACAGGCTAATATCACGGATGAACATAGATGCAAAAGCCCTCAATGAAATATTAGCAAACCAAATTCAACAATACATTAAAAAGATCATACACCATAATCAAGTGGAATTTATCCCAAGGATGCAAGGATTTTTCAATATCTGCAAATTCAGTGTGATATGCTACATCAACAAATTGAAAAATAAATAGCATATGTTTGTTTCAATAGATGCAAAAAAAAGACTGATAAAATTCAACATCCATTTATGATAAAAACTATCAAAACATATAGAAGGACATACTTTAATGTAATAAAGGCCATATATGACAAACCCACAGCTAACGTCATACTCAACAGTGAAAAGCTGACAGCATTTCCTCTAAGATCAGGAACAAATCAAGAATGCCTCTTTCACCACCTATATTCAACATAGTATTGAAGTCCTAGCCACAGCAAGCAGAAGAAATAAAAGGAATCCAAATTTGAAAGGAAGAAGTAAAACTGTCAGCATTTATAGATGACATGATACTATACGTGGAAATTCCTAAAATTGCCACCAAAAAAAAATGACTAGACCTCATAGATGAATTCAGTAAAGTTGCAAGATGGAAAAATTAATTCACAGAAATCTGTTGCATTTCTACACACTAACAACAAACTAACAGAAAGAGAAATCGAGAAAACAATCCCATTTACAATTGCATCAAAAAGAATAAAGTATCTAGGAATAAATCTAAGGAGGTAAAAGACCTGTACTTAGGAAACTGTAAGACACTGATGCAAGAAATTGAAAAAGACAGAAACAGATGGACAGATATAATGTGTTCATGGATTGGAAGAATTTATATTGTTAAAATGACAATACTACCTATGGCAATCTACAGATTCAATGCAATCCTTATCAAAATAACAATGGTATTCTGCACAGAACTAGAACTAATAATTCTAAAATTTATGTGGAATATGAAAGATGTCAAATTTCCAAAACAATCCTCAGAAAAAAAACAAAGCTGGAGGTATAATGCTCCCTGATTTCAAAATATAATACAAAGCTACAGTAATCAAAACAGTATGGTACTGACACAAAACAGACACATAGATCAATGCAACAGAAAAGAGAGCCCAAAAAATGAACTCACATTTATATGGACAATTAATATATGACAAAGGAGGTAAGAATATACAATGGGGAAAAGACAGCACCTTTAAGAAATGTGGACACACACACACACAAAGTGGACTATTACTCATCCATAAAAGTAAAAAAAAAACAAAAATAAAAAACCACACACACACAAAATTTTGCCATTTCAAACAACACAGAGGGACCTGGAGGGTATTATGCTTAATGAAGAAAGTCAAACACAGCAAGTCAAATACTGTATGTTTTCACTTAGATGTGAACTCTAAAAAAAGAAAAAACAACAATAACAAAGCAGAAACAGACTCACAGATATATATAGTGAACTAGTAGTTACCAGAGGAGAGAGGGGTCGAGGGAGGAGCAAGATTGAGAAAGGTAATCTAGGAATAAAATAACTAAGATTCAAGGATATAATGTACAGCACAAGGAATATAACCAATATTTTATAGTAACTTTAAATGGAGTGTAATATATAAAATATTGAATCACTATGTTGTATATGTTAAACTAATATAACACTGTAAATCAACTATACTTCAATTTAAATGAAAGCAAACAAATACAAAACTAAAACCAGAAAATACCTTATAAAAATATGCCAGGACCTGTATGCTAAACCTAAACAGGTTGACTTGACTGTTGAAACAGAAGACTTAAATAAGATCCAGAGTCTCCTAACATAACTGGTAAAATACACAGGATAAAATGTTTTAAATACCTGTCATTCCAAGAGACATAAAAATCACAACTGGAATGAGAGAAGAGAACTGACATCAACATTAAGAAAAATCAGATGGTGGAATTATCCAACAAGGGCTTTAAAGCAGCAACGATAACAAAATTTCAACAAGAAATTGCCAATTTCTTGAAACAAATAAAGAAAAATTTAAAATCTCAGCAAAGACACAGAAGTAACAAAAATAAAAAGGAAATTATAAAACTGAAATACACTATAACTGAAAAAAAAAAACAACCCTCACTGGGTCTGTTCAATAGTAGTACAGAGATGACATGATATAGTTAGGACAGATACATAGAATATACCCAAATGAAACACCAGATAGAATGTAGAATTAAAAAGAATACATCCTCTAGAACTTATAGGACAGTAAAAATCAACATTCATACCACCAGCATCTCGGAAAGGAAATACAGAGCTGCTGAAATAATGGCTGAACTTCTCACAGTTAGTGAAATATATAAATCTACAGATTCCAGAAACTGAGAAGTACCACAAATAGCATAAATCCAAATAAATCCATACTGAGGTACAGCAAAATTAAACTTCTGAAAACTAAAAGTAATCTTGAAAGCAGCCAGAAAAATAAGACATTACCTATAGGAGAATCCCTAGTTCAAATTACAAAAAAAAATTCTTATCTGAAATCATAGAGTAAGTAGCACAATATTTTTCAATTACTGAAATAAAAAAAAAGAGAACTGCCAACTGTGTCTTTCAGGAATATTCTTCAGGAATGGAGGTGTTTAAATAAATGAAGACCATCCAAATGAGAATGAGCAAAGCTGTTTGTTCAGAGCTTGCTGCAACAAATGAGTCAGACATCATCAGTTACCTTCTGCAGAGACTCCAAGACAAGCAGAGGAAATGAAAAACTTCATAATGATAAAAAGGGAAGCCTTCAGGTATGCCCTGACTGGAAGCTGTTGACATGGAGAAACTGGAGGCAAGCTAACTAGTAACAGGGTATCCTAAGGGATTAGTTAGAGGAACATATTTGGCTTTCACCACTTGGTCCTACATTGGAAACAGGGACAAAAAAATAAGCTGTCAGTTATTGATCAAGTCCTGACTGGGGCTGTCTGCTACAGAGGTTGTGGTTTGGCTTCCTGGACTCATTATTGCAGGTTGCAGGTAGAGTACTATTTTAAAATATGGTGTGACTGTTGTGTGGATATTCAATCTCTAAAAAAATTAATAGTCATTCTCAGATGAAGGAAGCTAAAAAACCTACTGTTGAAGAATGGCTAAAGAAGTTCTTCCAACAGAAACAAAATGATAAAAGATGAACTCTCAAAGGATCAGAAAGAATGAACAATAGAAAGAGCATAAATGTGAGTAAATGTAATAGACTATATTTCCATCAAGTATCTAAATACATAATACAAATTAAAATTAAAATAATAACTGATACTCAAAGCAATGATCTTTAAAAGGTGACAAATATAAAGGGACCAAAGTAAGATTTTTACACTTCACTGGAAGTGGTAAACTTATAGCAGTAGACTGTCATAAGTGTGTGTGTGTGTGTGTGTGTGTGTGTGTGTGTGTGTGTGTGTATATCCCCACTAGGAAAACTCTACAGAGCAATATAATAATTTAAAAATACCACAAATCAGTCATCATGAATCCTAAAACATGCTTGTGTAATTCATAAGAAAGAGAAAAGAATGAGAAACACAGGAAACAAATAGAAAATGAATAATAAAATAATTGAGAAAATAAGCAAAGGTCATTTACCAATATTTCCTGCAAGTGTATACACATGGCAAATAAACACATGAAAAAAAGTTCAATATAATTAGAGATATGAAAAATAAAAGCACAATGAGGCATCAGTTTACACCTACCAGAATGGCTAAAATAAAAAAATAGTGACAATACCAAATGCTGGCAAGTATATGAAAAAATTGAATCAATCTAACATTGCTGGTGGAAAGGTAAAAATGTCACACTCTGGAAGACAGTTAGGCAGTTTCTCATAAAACCAAGCACACAATTAACATACAGCCCAGCAATTCAGTCTCGGCCATATACCTCAGAGAAATGAAAACTCATGTTCACACAAAAACCTGTGCACACATGTTCATAGAAGCTTTACTCAGAATAGCCACAAACACCATATACATCATTCAATAAGCAAGTGGTTAAACAAATTGTAGTAATCTGTATTACTCAGCAATAGAAAGGAACAAACTATTGATGTACTCAGCAACTTAGATGACTTTCAGAGGAATTATGCTGAATGAAAAAGACTCAAAATATTACATATTTATGATTTCATTTGTGAAATTCTTGAAGTGACAAAATTATAGAGCTTGAGAACAGATTAGTGGTTGTCAAGATTTTTGAAGGATTGGGGATGGGAGGAAGGTGGGAAGGAAGGTACTTATAAAGGAAACAAAGATTGATATTACTAAGACAGTGGAGTAGTAGACCCCAGCCTCCATCCCCACACAGAGATCAACAATGGACAGCCAACCATGAACATAAAACAGTTCTTTGAGAGCTCTGGAATCTGCTTAGCAAAACTTCAGCAACACTGTGGAACAAAACAACTTGAGAATAATCACCTAAAAAAGTGAAGAATACCTTTTTTTTTGCCTGCATCATCCCATCACTCAGCATTACTCAGAGCCAAAAGGAGACTAGCTAGGAAAAGCTCCCCTCAACTTAATTGACTTTTACTCTACCCATAGACCAGCAAAACTGAGACATACAGAGACGGCTAGGAGTAAGGAAGAAAAGTGGGGGCTACCAGTATCAGCCAAGCAGTGGGAATGACCACAGTTCTCAGACATCTACTCTGCAGACAACTCCAGCAGCTTCTGGCACTGAAGGCACCAACAGCCAACACTGGCATCCCAGACTCCCTGCAGATTTCACCATTTTTCACCCAACAGGTATTTGTGTTTACTTTTGCCAGCCACCTGAGTCCCTCCCTTCTCCCTCCCCATCTCCCTTGCTGGAAACCAGGACCCACAGAGGCAGCCATCCCAGACCTCTGCACCTCTGAATATAAGATGCCTATCTAGAACCCCACAGCTGACTGCAATCTGCAGCTAGAACAAACCACCAAAAAAGAAAAAGGTGAAATAAAGATGTTTTCAGACATACACAAGCTAGAATTTATCACCAGCAGAACTTCAGAAGTTCTAAAAAACAAGAAATTTTAAAGGAATTCCTTCAGGTATAAGTACTATACACCAGATTAAAAAGCTCAATCTACACAAGGAACGCAGAGCACCAGAAATGATAAGTATGTGTGTAACTCATGAAACTTACATTCCTGGAATATATTCACATTTGCTCTACCTCTCTTCTTTGGCCTATCTGAAGTTTAAGTCATCTTCATGATACAAGGTTATAAATTTGGAGTCTAAAGGAAAAACGTGAATGAAAATCATGGCTCTACCACTCACTAGCCACGTGATCTTCAGCAAGTATTAACTCTCAAATATTACTTTTCCATCCAGAATTAGCGTGTCAATACTGTTCCAACATTATTAGGTATGGGGATGAGGTAATGTATGTCGAAACAGCTAGCACATTATCAGATTAATAATAGTTAATCATAAAATATTGCCACATTTTCTTTCTTGGTCCAAGATTTTGTCTTTCTAGTCTTGCCCCCAAATAACCTTGTTATTACTGAGATGTCATCTAATTTTCTAGCATTAACATTTAGATTCTCCATCTTATCTCTCATAGTTTAAAATAAAATTTCTTTCTGAGTTTACAGAATATGTTTAACAACAACATCTTATTTTCTTGAAGCATCTCTGAAGCGTTTTTGTTGACTTGTGTGTTCATTTCTTTGCTATCACCATTTTAGGACAACTCATTGTTGCACTGAGAGACTAGGCATGTTACTAGGAAATTTTTTAACATTTTTTTCAATACTGTCTTTAAATTTTCAGCAATTCTTTCATTTCTTTAAAGTCATATAAGTATACTGATTATGATAGATCTTATCTTTATAGATTACAAAGGACAATTTGCTGTTACTGATGGTTGTATCAGTCAGAGCACTAAAGAATTTTTGAGTTAGGCAGAAAATATACTACCAAGATTGTAGATTCATTGTCTTTTGGTGACAATGTTTTTGTTCAGGTCAGATTATGCTATACACAAATGTTAATTTCACACTTCTGTTTCCTGAACTCTTAAAATTCAATTATATAAATATTTATTAAACATCGACTGTATCTCATGTACCATGACTGATATAGGTTACCATGTAACTATGTAAGATATGTTTTCAGCCCTCAAGAAGCCCAAAGTCTCAGGCTGTTTTCATCCTTGCTTGCTTCATCTAGGAAATATATTTCCATTTAAGACTCTATTAAATTTAAATAATTTTAAGTAAGTTGCTTGAGTATTGGGAATCTTCCCCCTTCAACCTCCCACCTCCAAAAAAAAGAAAAAAGAAACCAACAGTGAAAGAGAACTGGCTGGTACAATTAACATTGAAAAGGAAAAATATAGTTTCCAGTATTACATATTCATGCAGTTCTCATAAAAATTAAATTATAAGCAAGGCTACACTGTTTATGGAAGCATTTCTATATCTGTCAAAATAAAACATGCTAATATGAATTCACCAGAATTCAAACAGTTAAACACATTTAGTTTGTGCTCAGTTTTTTTTGTTTGTTTGTTTGTTTTTTGCAGTACGCGAGCCTCTCACTGCTGTGGCCTCTCCCGCCGCGGAGCACAGGCTCCGGACGTGCAGGCCCAGCAGCCATGGCCCACGGGCCCAGCCACTCCGCGGCATGTGGGATCCTCCCAGTGCGGAGCACGAACCCACGTCCCCTGCATCGGCAGGCAGACTCTCAACCGCGGCGCCACCAGGGAAGCCCTTTGCACAGTTTTATACTTTTTTCCTGACAGCTATTACTCCTCAGTTAATCATCAAGAGTATGAGAACATATAAATTAAACAAAAAACTAATAACATCATGATTTATTTAATAGTATTCCTTTTTCTCAACTTGCAGTTATTAAAATTAAAACTCAGACTTCATTCAAATGAACAGTGGAATTTTACACCATTTTCAGATCTACTTTTAGCTTCAGCCCAGCAGTAGCAAAAGTATTCACTCCTTTGCAAAAATCAGTAGGACAAGAGACTCAGTCCTGTTACATGTTTTTTTTTTTAAGAGAACATTTTTACTCCAGTAAGTTAATTAAAACTCAGCAAACATTTTATCAGCATTATGAAAAATAATTTAAGTAATAGTAAATAAGATTGTTCTTCTGATTTATATTATATTTTTGTGGGGTTTTTTAGAATCTTATTTGTAAAGCACCTTCATAACTCAGTAATGTCTAGATTGCTTTTCCTTTTGAATCATATGGCTTTTCCCCATGAATTTTGAATGAAATCTGTATTTATATCCTATATAATCTCCTCTGTAAGCAACACATAATTACTAACAGTGTATAAACAAGTATAATATCAATAATGCAGAAAAACACATTCAATATATTTAGTTGTTATGAAGCTGTAGTTCTGCATAAGGTTTTTCTTCACTGACATATAACAGCTCAAATATATGGGAAAAGAGATTGCGTAAATATGAATGGTAGCCATTAGACTGATACAAATGTTTATCAATCTAACCATTCATGTATTTATTAAACAATTTTATGGACTACATTAAAAATATACTATTGGATATTTTAAGCAATGTGCAAAGTTATATAAGATGGGAAATAATTGAAAGTTATGCACAATCTCCTTATGGTGATATCCAGATACTATATGAAAATTCTCAATACATGAAATGTTTTTGGATTTCTGCTGACAATAATGTTTATCTACACCAGTTTGAAAAGAAAGGTAAAATAATAACCTCCTGAATGTTTTCCTTTTCCTTCTCATCTCAAAGATACAAGAAACTGTTTACCATGTCAAAATTATACAACACTATTAGACATACTGAACACAAAATACTATAAATATTTTCCAAATGTATCAAATAAAGAGAATTTTAGATCAAATGCAGTTAAGCATTTTATTTTTTAAAAATTTTAACTTTACTTACGAATTCAGAAGAATTTAGACTAGTATTATTAATTTATGGTCACTCTATAGTTCATTTAATTTTTAAGTCCTGAAAACACTCACTAGAAACAATATTATTGTTCTCTACTTCTTGCCTTATAATTTTAGATGGTAGGCAAGATATGCACAAAAGTATATTTGGTTTTTACTTATGGTTTAGAAAACAGTAAGATGGTGAAATGTTTTAAGTCTCTAAATACAGACTAAGCTCTCAATAATTGAAGTTCCATATTTTTGTTGATTTAAAATATACAAGACTCACTTTGGTCTAAGAAACTTCTTTGTCCAAGGAATTAAGTACAAGAAAAGTACTGGTCATATATGAAAAAAGAAAGGAGAATGTATTGTGAAACACATATGAAATATTTTGGTAACTTGAAGGTAGTTAACTAGAATCTAAGTAACGAGCCTCAGCATGTGTCCTATTATTATCACATTAGATCATTAATTCTTGAGGAGATCTATGTCCTCACATATATATTTTGGACTCTCAGGAGAAAATTATGCACTGTACTCACATATATACAGTGACTTTCATTTGAAATAGAACAATTTATCGTTTTATTAATTAACAAATAAAGTTATTTATTAACAATTGTTAATTAACGATTGTGTGCATGTATGTACACGTGCATATGAATGTATATACGTATGTGTTGCATATACTTACACGTATACATATACACTTACACGTATACATATACACACATAAGTAGGTAGTTTATTTCTGTCCTTCAGAATTTGTAGTGAGAACTGTGTCCTGAGAAAACAAAATAAGATTCCTATTTAAACTATCTAGAATGGATTTATACATTCTCCTCATCTAAACAGTGATATAAGACTTGGAAAGCTAAAATATCAGGGCATCTTTCCCTACTAGCAGTTAGTAAAATAATAAAAGTTAAAATGATACTAAAATATAGGCATTAATTATTTTGCATAGATGTATCATAAAAAGTTGAAGAGAGTCATCCTGGAACAATATCTCTACATATCAAAAATTGATATTTTCCCTTTTTCCTAGATATGTCCTCTATAAATTACTTTTTATAATCACAGGATTACATCAAATTTAGTTTTTTTTTCAAAAATATATTCAACTGAACTTCAAAGGTCAAGATACAAAGTCCATTTATACATACTTGTATAAATACAGTTTCATGTTAAAAAACACATTATAAAATTGCATAGAACGAAATGTATGCATGCATGCACAAGCACATGCACGCACGCACAGACACACACACAAGTGCAAGTGATACTGGTGAAATCTGAATAAGGTGAGTGGGTTGTATTGATGTCAATTTCCTAATTGTGCTATTGTACTATAGCTATGTAATAGATTACAATTGAGAAAAATTGGGTAAAAAGTATAGCAGCTCTATTATTTTATAAAACTGCATGTTAGGGCTTCCCTGGTGATGCAGTGGTTGAGAGTCCGCCTTCCAATGCAGGGGACATGGGTTCGTGCCCCGGTCCGGGAAGATCCCACATGCTGCGGAGCGGCTGGGCCCGTGAGCCATGGCCGTTGAGCCTGTGCGTCCGGAGCCTGTGCTCCACAACGGGAGAGGCCACAACAGTGAGAGACCCGCGTACCGCAAAAAAACCCAAAAAAACAAACCCCTGCATGTTAAACTACAATTATCTCTAAATAAAAAGTTAAAAGTCATATTTATATATAAAAGATATGTATTAAAGTTCAAAAATTCTTTATCTAAGATACTATATGTAAGATATGACATAGACAGCAAATAACGCAAAAAATCCTCTACCTTTACCATCAAAACTTTATCCCGGGGCTTCTCTGGTGGCGCAGTGGTTGAGAGTCTGCCTGCCGATGCAGGGGACACGGGTTCGTGCTCCGACCTGAGAAGATCCCACATGCCGCGGAACGGCTGGCCCCGTGAGCCATGGCCGCTGAGCCTGCGCGTCCGGAGCCTGTGCTCCGCAACGGGAGAGGCCACAACAGTGAGAGGTCCGCGCACCGAAAAAAAACCAACAGTTTGTGCGCTTCTCTGGTGGCGCAGTGGTTGAGAGTCCGCCTGCCGAGGCACGGGGCACGGGGGTGGGGTTAGCGCCCCGGTCCGGGAAGATCCCACATGCCGCGGAGCGGCTGGGCCGTGAGCCATGGCCGCTGAGCCTGCGCGTCCGGAGCTTGTGCTCCGCAACGGGAGAGGCCACAACAGTGAGAGGCCCGCGTACCGAAAAAAAACAACAGTTTGTGCGCTTCTCTGGTGGCGCAGTCGTTGAGAGTCCGCCTGCCGAGGCACAGGGCACGGGGATGGGGTTCGTGCTCCGGTCCGGAATTTGTGCCCCAGTCCGGGAAGATCCCACATGCCGTGGAGCGGCTGGCCCCGTGAACCATGGCCGCCGAGCCTGCGCGTCCGGAGCCTGTGCTCCGCAACGGGAGAGGCCACAACAGTGAGAGGCCGGCGTACCGCAAAAAAAACAAAAAAAACAAAACAACTTTATCCCATCCATCTGGTAAACAAACATATCCCTCCCATAATTCTAAAACTAGCTACATTAGGTTTTGAAATAAGAATACATTCATTTTCTTTAAAATGTAATTCGTTCGTATTTTCACTGAAGTTTGAAGAAGCAACAGTGATTCTAGTTCTTTCTGAATTCCCTAAGACCTGAATCCATCTGTTCTAAATATACTGGGAAAAGATTCAAAATGAGTTTGTCAGGGTTGTAGTCATACATAATTTTAAGAATGTTTATTTCAAGCAACAATATAAACCATTTCATATTAATATTAATCCTCTTTTTTTGTTGTTGTTGCTTTTCTTACCTGTTCAGATTAAGATCTTCTGGACTCATTCTAGACCGAAGTCACTGAAAGGCATTACACTAATCCTCTATTTATGGGATCATTCTACCCTTTAAACTTACGTTCTTTCAAATGAAACCTTACTCCCCTCTGAGGTAAATACAGCACTTCTTTCTTTTATTTTTCTGTTCCTAAAGTTCCATGAACCCCACATTAAAGTTCCCACCCACATAATTCAAGAACAAAAATAGTATCAAGGAAATGGAGATCTAATATTCAAAAGAAAAATCTGAATTCAAGTAGAATAATTTTAAACTTCCCTCTTGAATCTCCCTCTTGCTCTCCTTTGCAAAATGTCCTCCTTGATATGTTGGGATTCCCTGAGTCCTAGTGTGAGACCCTTTCTTCCTCAGAGTATACTCCTTCCCGAAATAGTTGTAACCAGGTCATAGCTTTACTGATCATATGTACACAGATAATTCATTTACACTGACCTCCAGGACAGGTCCTCCTCCTGATATTCCAAGTACAAATAGCCAGTTGTCGTGTCCCACTCGGCTTAGCTGTTGGAAACGGCACGCCAGATACCTCGTCAGGAAGGAGAGACTTATTTACCTAGCTCCCAGGAAGCCTAGCGGCAAACAACCCTCAGCTGTCAGTCCTTTCAAGAATTGATTCAGCTGAACTGAGTCATCACTCCTAAGACCATTCCCTCCACCCAGGGCAGCTCACGTGAAATCACTTGTTGAATGAGGGCGTAAAGGCCCAGCACTCTCACCCTATATGGGGATAACTGTGAAAGTCTATCCAGCATCAGAGGAGTTGGCTGAGATTTTCTGCTGAGACTACATCCCAAGGCAACTTTTCTCTCTGCCCAATTCTGCTTCTTTCGTTTATCTTCCAGGGATGGTCCTACATCTCAGAGCTTGCTTCCAGTGAAGCACAATCTGTGGCAATTGGTACCAGGTGTGGCCCAACAAAACAGATACTAAGATCAGGTGCTGAAGCTACATCCCACCTTACCCAGCTGGCAGTGAAGATACAGTTACTGGCTTGGGCAAGCTTAGTCTCTGGCACGAAATGGGAGCAATTTCTAAAACATTCCCTACTGATGAACTAGGATGATGTTCTGTTGGAGGAGAAGCCACTAGCTGCTTGATGTAGCAAGTGTCTGTAAAATATCAAAGCAATAATACTTACAAGGGAGAAGAATTTGGTGTTTGTTACTTAGTTTGACTGATATCTGAGGCTTTGGAAAAAGATAAAGCGCGAGAGTGATTAATCAGCAATTAAAAACCAAGTGTGAAGGCAGAAGGCCTCCTTGGTAGCTTGTAAAGAGGCTATCATCTCTTACAGCCTGAAGGTAAAGAAAGCTGAAAACAAAGCTTGGGACTTAACCATATCCAAAAATACAAAGAAATTCAAAGAAAGTTAAAGTTGTAACTAATGCTAGGTTGCTATGCCATAATTAGGGCCCTAGAACGGAAAAACTGTGACCCTGACATATGGGATGAGAATATCTAGGTTGATGCATCTGAAAATCCTGAATTCCCAAATTCCCCTGAACCCTCTGATCCAGAGGAAGATGTCCACTCTTCCCTCTTAAAGACTAGCAGTACACCCACCCCTTGCTTGAATATGATGCAGTGACTTCCAATAACTAAGACCATGTGGGTGTCATAAACCATCCAAGGGCATACTAAACCCAAAAGAGAAGAAAGAGGACTATATACCAAAAGAGTTATAGTACCTAAACAACATGTACCAGGAAGGGCCCAGTGAGTACCCATGGGACTAGGGTCTGAGGATGTGAGATCAAATGAGAACAGGACAGAAGGTTGTTAAGGAAGGATTTATTAATGTGGGAGCACTCCCTAGGATTCAAGATTTAATGCGATGGCAAGAATCTTGGGAGGTGGCACAAACATGCTACACAAGATGGCCTGTAGAAACAGAGGAAAAAATGGCCAACTCTAACTGAGGTAAAATGGCAGAGTGCCATGGAAGACTGTGGAAATGATATCAAGGCCTTTTACTGTCCCTTATCACAGGGAAACTCTGAAGATTTATCCCAGCTTCAAGTTCCCTATCGTGTATTCTGAGGCCTTCATTAGATTGCACTGCCACGGGCCAATTTTCCTTTGTATCTAATCCTGCTTTCTACCTTTCTAAAGGTTATGATTCCAAGTGCATCCCAGGCATAAATCTATATACTAATCACCATCTCATTGTTTGCTCCCTGGAACTAAATTTGAAACTCTGTCTCAGGGGTCTCAGATATGTCTAAATACAAACCCATGATACTTTAAACATACTCCCAAGTCAGATCATAGCCTTATCATTCTGTTATCTTAGGCAGAAACCTAGGACTCACCCTCAACACTGCCTTCTTGTTTTCTACGTAATCCATGAACTTGTCCTATCAATGATACCTTCTATACGTATTTTAAATACACATAGCCTTTTCCACGTTCACTGCTTTAATTCAAACCTCACAAAATGATTTTACCTCTAAAGAGTGAAGAAGCATCCCATCCCAACACATCCACCATGAATTTCTCCAAACTATTTTCCAGAGTAGTGTTTTAAAAACCAAAGTATATTAATACAATTTAAATCGCTTCCTTTGCTTCTAAGAGCAAATCTTTACCATGGCTTCAAGGCCCTGAACAATCTAGCTTATTTCTTTTCCTGCAAGTGCATATACTTATGTTCATTCTCAGTGGTTCTGGCTCCTAAATAGAGCCATGCTTCCTCCTTGCATGGGGCCTTTGAACACGCATGACTTCCTTTCCTCCACCATGGTCCTCCCTTATTAATTACCTTTTCTCTTTATTCTGGGAATCCTTTCCACCTAGTCTAGATTAAATCTCTCTGTTCATGGCACATATTGTTTATTAATAGACAAGACTAGAATATGCAGCAATTTTCTTGCAAAAGTAGCAGATGCTAGCAGAGCACAACAGAACAATTTGTTGCCTCTGAATTTTTTTTCATTACCAGTAAATGCAAAATATAATGACAGGTTTACTATTTTTTTCCATTGCAAAAATAATACTTATAAAACAATATTTGGAAATATAGAAAGTTAGTGGAACTATATCCATATTTTTGGCATTTAATAGCAACCAGGTTTAACATTTTGTACTCTTTCTTGCCTTCTCTTTGTAAAAAAAAAAAAAAAATGGTTTCTGAAAATGTTTTTGATCAGAATCTGTGGGCTGATGGCCTCAGAGATGTGGGTTGAGGACCAAGAAATGAGATAATTGGCTCCTCTATAATAAGATTACATTGTTCTTCATTTTTAATTTCTTGTTTAATATCTAACATCCCACACACTTTACATTCTGGACTATGGTTCTCCGTTGCACTGCAGTGCTTTGCACATACTAGATTCTTATCTGTTGAATGAATTAAAATGTCTTTTACCAGTTTCCCTCCTCAAAAACAACTCACACAGTTGATATCTGCTTAACATGAATTTTAAAGAGTGTCTTGAAAAGGCAAATATGATGTAATAAGCATCTCAGAGATATATGCAAAAGGTAAGATGGAGAAAATTTTGGCAGCCTTCTAGTGGCACAGTTCCTTGGTGATAGGAGTGTTTGGCAGTAGAATTAAAGAGTTAACTAAATAAAGTTATTCACAACACCCTCTTTCCAATTTGCTCTTTTGCTTATATCCTCCTCCTAATTCCCAGTTGATTACTTTATTTACAGCCATTCGAGCCCATCCCAAAATGTGGAATCCATGTGATAGCAAGTGTTTGAAAGTCAAGCAATGCCAAAATTCTCATTAGTGTTTTGAGTGGCACAGTAGAAAATGTCAAAGACCTTTGAGTCAGATTAGATTTAGGTTCAACTACTGGCTCTGCAATTTACTAGACGTGTATTGGGTAGTCTTGGTCAAACTTCTTCTCTGAGATTTAGGGATGGTATTATCTACTGACTTTGCATGCATAACAAATATGCACATGCCAAACAACAGAAACGGGGTAAAACTGTTCTATATCTATATACAATGTGTATACATGTGTGTATACACAGATACATATACATACAATATATATGTGTGTATATATATATATATATATATGTACATTCACACACATTGCAAGCCAGTATTTTTTCTGCTACCTGTCAAATCACCATCAAATCAAATTAGTTCTTTTTACCACAATCCCCTTTCAACTGCTCATTTTTAACAGCGTGTTAACTGATGCTGTCACAGTGTTCTTATGATCTACCTTTGACTCTGTGCAAGTGTTTGATATCTAGGATGTGTGAAATCCTCTTCTGAAGCATTACTTTTACTTGCAAAATTTTGTACATGTCAATAGAGTAGTCATGGAAAGCTATAGCTATTTTTACTATATTATTTTACACTAAAGTATTCAATATTAAAGTATTTTATTTTAATTACTATAATCAGTATAGTTATGAGGAAATGATATTTAGAGAGCATAAATAACAAACTTTCCTTGGGTTTGGTCACAATTATTTCACTGACATCTATTATATGTTTATGATCTATAGCAGCTGGTTGGGAAATATTTGTTGAGTTAATTGAAAACTAAGTGACATGGCACAGCCAGCATTCAATCTCAGGCTTGTCTGTGTCCAAAGCCTGGACATAATCCAAAATCTTACCTTTCCTCTCAAATATTGGGTGTAGCTCTTATATATGGGAGATTATATTAAAAATATTAAGCAGCTTTAAACTTCCTCATTTTTTACATTATTCATTTCCTAACAAATATCAGTCTAGGGTGTGTTCAACTTTGTGTTAACAGCTTCATTCTATATTAGCAGTGTTATCACAGTTAAATAATAGCGGGTACTTTCATTTTATCTTTATTTTAAAGTTAACCTTTGGATTTTATTGAATATTTCACGATTCTAATACCACTGGTGCTGTTTTCCCCTTGATATTGATTAAAAATTTGTAGTTCTCGTTTTTAAAAGTGGACTGCACTTGGGTAGGATGGCATATATTATTAAATTCTCTACAAAATACATTTGACATACCATTAATGAAATACCATGATCCTTTTAGCTGAATTTATGGTAATATTGCATACTATAATAATATATATATACAAATAATTTATTTAACAAATTAAATAAGTTAGACTGCAGCCAATTAAAAAAGGTATTTACTCCAACATATGCTTTCTTAAATTTTATTATAATGAGGGGAAACAGCTAGATTAAGGCACTATGTAACTTTCACCAGACATGTACGTAATAGAAAATTAATATTATATTATATTATATTATATAACTGTATGACACATATATAACATATCCATATTAGAGGGTATTAGGAATATAAGCAATTTTGGAATATTTGTAAATATCTCATGTTGGAGAGGTTATTGACAAAAAAAGACATGAAATTCTGTTTTTATTAGCTAATAGTATCAAATAATTTCATCATTATAGTCTCAGATTAAAGCCAAAGTAGTAATTTTTTCATAATGCTTTTCGGACAAGTCAATAGTTAACATTAGTAATTGTTGTTATAGCTCTCATTTCTTTTTTAGCTAGTCATCATAACTATTTAGAAAGTTGTCTCAATAAATCTTGAGTTTTTGAATATTGAATTTGGGTTTAGGGCAAATCACATAGATTATATTATATATATAAAAAAGTGAGCCTCAGTATAGGAAGAGAAAGCATTTGTTTCTTTTTCAATTTTATTTCAATTCACACTCTAGATATTGTTCCAATTCTTAGACAGAAAAATCAGAAATTGGAAAGAAGTGAGGAGTTGCTGAACAAATTTCTCATTCTATATGATACATGTGATGAAAGATCTATTTTTAATGCTTTAACTTCTTTAGATTTGGGGTGTGGTTGTCTCCAAGGAAGGAAGGGAAAACAGCTATCTTCTTTTATACACTGAATCTGTCACGCTAATTATTTTTTAAAACATTTATTCTTCACTATCATATGCACAAAATTGCTAGGGACTAGAATTAACACAGTATAATCTATTACATAGATTAATCATACAATAATTAACATAGTATAATCTATGTTATAATCTATTACTACAAAACATTGCAAATAATAGTTGTTACTAGAGATTCTATTAATATGAAGGAGAGGAGCTTTACCCGCAAGAACGAGAATTACAATTCAGCCACATTGTTCCCTTAGTCTAGTAGGCCATGTCCAATGTATCAGCCCAGCATTAAGAAGAGACTTTTTCTACACACAAATTTTGAGTTACTTAGATGAAAGATCTTAAGCAACTAGAAATGTATTATAAAATTAACTCAATATCATTTGGAAATGGGGAGAACTTTAGAATCAGATCAAAGTAGAAAGTCCCTCCCCAATTATAAATTAATAATTTAAAACTCTGGCTTTGTACTTATAATATTGTGGGGGTGGGCAGGGACGTTTGAGGATGATAATTATCATAAATGGCACCTCACCATTTCTAATCAAAATGAAAAAACATACTTTCAAATTAGCTATATTAGGGCTTCCCTGGTGGCGCAGTGATTGAGAGTCTGCCTGCCGATGCAGGGGACACGGGTTCGTGCCTCAGTCCGGGAAGATCCCACATGCCGCGGAACAGCTGGGCCCGTGAGCCATGGCCGCTGGGCCTGCGCGTCCGGAGCCTGTGCTCCACAATGGGAGAGGCCACAACAGTGAGAGGCCCGCGTACCACAAAAAAAAAAAAAAAAAAAAAATTACTGTATTACACTTAAAGCTAGATAAGAGAAGATTGCTTGAATCCAAAGAAAAATAAGTTTTCTATTCTTTCTTCTTAATGCCCCCAGGATAAGCAGCAGGGTATTTTAGAATTTTTTCCTGAAACTTTCCCAGTGTTTACTTCATGGAGAATAAGGGCAGAAAGAAAACCATATCACTTGCAGAGAGATTTCTCAGAGTATTGAAACATGGTTGAGTTAAGCAAGCTGAACCTTGTGTC
This sequence comes from Neophocaena asiaeorientalis asiaeorientalis, assembly GCF_003031525.2. Lineage (NCBI taxonomy): Eukaryota > Metazoa > Chordata > Mammalia > Artiodactyla > Phocoenidae > Neophocaena > Neophocaena asiaeorientalis. The sequence goes on from NW_020175083.1 coordinate 79,743, forward strand.
AGCTTTGACAATTACGTAGCAATCTTTCTGTGGCAAAGAGCAAGCCATGAGCAGAGAGGACCAGACTGGAGGCATTCTTCTAATACTATTCTATTCTTCTTCCAATAGTATTCCAGTAGAATACTACACTATTCTTCCAATACTCCCTTCTGGAGAAATGGTGCAATACCTCTCTCCTCTGTGAAAATGGGGAGAGGGGAATACAAGCTTCCCACATAAGCCATGTGTATATTTTTCTTTGTATGTGTAGTTCTATCTCTACCTAGCTTTAAGTCAACTGTGTTTATATTTGCATTCTTCTTTTATCTATGATATTAGCTTTCCTTAGAAGGCTGTTATTTTGAATCTGAGTGAAGCTTTATGAGTTTCAAGTAGACACCACACTCAAATTCAACTACCCAGGAGTTTAATGGGAAAGACAAGTTAACAAGTTCAACTCAAATGAAGTCATGACCCGTGTAGATAAGTTGCAGAGGGGTTTCCCTTCCAAAGGAGCACAATATTAACATAAATTCTGATATTTACTTCCCTTCGTACCTTTGAAGAAACCTCCAAGAACACAGGTAACAACAATCTCTTCTTTTCTAACACCAGAATCTCTTTAGGGTTTCTCATGCCTCATTCATTTGGTTCACAATTGCCATCTCTCCACCATATCCTCCCTACCTTTCCAAATTTGCTGTTATCATTGCATGGCACATCTTTTATCTATCATCTACTGGTATTTGGGTAATGAAATTATGTTTCTTTCTCTCTGATATTCTTGAGAGAATCTGCCTAACTGGCATATTTTCAATTTCTGATGTTATTCTCGAAAGTCTGTAGACCCATTCTTGGTTGGTGAAATTCTAAAGAGGAGAAAGGGAAAGTAAGTGAAGACATAAACTCAGAATCTTCTTTAGTGGACAGGAAGAAGAGAGAGCTGGGGTACACTCTAAAAGTAATTATTTCTGTCTCATTACACTGGGAGTTGTGTGATACATTGTAAACATAAACTGTATGGGAGCACATAGGAAGGGCATGTAATCTATACATTTTTGCTATATTAAATGATTCTAAATTACTATATGAAGAAGAAATGGGAGTTTTAGTTAGTTGAATAAAGGGTAAAGGCACTTCAGACAGAACTAATAGCATACGCAAGAGGCCAGATTTGAGGATGTAGACTGCATATTTGTGGATTAATCAATCAGTTTAGTATGCCTGGAGTTTGGTGTGCAGAGGAAATGAGTTTAAAGAACTTAGAAGATTCTTGACCTTAAAGGGGTTCCTATATAATGTTATTGAGTTTAGACGTTATGTGGAAGACAATGAAATGACAGTAAAGATTCTAAGTTTAGAGAGTTACGTGTGTGGATTTGCATTTTTATGATGCTCATTCTGACTGTAGGGTGAATAATTGATTGAAATAGAATTATCATGTGATATATACTGGCAGGCTCTTCATCAAACCAATTTTCCCTTCTTTCTGGGAAAACAGCTGAACTATACTTCCCAGCTTGCTTGCAGTTAGATATTTTCATATGACTGAAATCTGGCCAGTAGACTATGAGTCTGTGCTATTTCCAGGACTGAGTATAAAAGCTTTTCACATGTAGTAATTTATAATTCTTTTTTCCTTCTCCTGGCTTAGTGTCAAAAAAGAGAGAGCTCCAAGAAAGAAAGAGTCTGGCTCCCTGAATCATTCTTTGGAGTGTTTCAGGAACATACATTTTAGAATTTATATGTGTGAAGACTTCTATCATATTTGAGCCATATTAGACTTTTTGAGTTTGCTTGTTACAACAGCTAGCATTATCTTAACATGTAATTTAAAATTTACTACCTGATATAACAAATAACTAAAAATAAAAAAAATCAAGCTAGAGTCCAACTGAATTATGTGCTAGCATCCTGAAAGGAGTTAAAGATTTTTCAGTCTTTGTGTGGGAGTTAAACAGTAGGTCTCTGGGTGTATAAAAAACTGGATGTGACTTAGTGTATAATTATAGCTGTGATATAGTAAACTATATACTTTTACTACACTTTTATAGACTAGTTATCCGAGATTTTTGTAGAGCCATTTGGTGAGGTTAAGGAATTCTGCTTGTGTGAACATTCAGATCTATTCTTTTATGTCTTTCTGAATTACTTTTTGTTTTACACAGCTCTAACATTAGTTTTTCTTAGGGCGTTTTAAATATGTACTGTATTGTTTGAATTTCTTAGTTGTTAGCAAAAGGAGTGATTGGTTAACTGGACTGGGTCCCACTGCTGAGAAGGAACCAAAAGAGGATATGTAGCAAAAAAAGTTTGAACAGGATCTCGCCATTATTATTTGGTGATAATACCATCAATGAGAATCTAATATCACCATCACCACCATGTTTTAAAAATCATTTTGCTTCACTTGCTTAATAGAATCCCAGTTGGGGATCCACTTAGCCAAGTCTAAATAATGTTCCCATACTCCAACACCCGCAGAAGTTGCAGTGAAAAGATCCATACCGTGCCTACTTTTCTTCAATTTTCCAAGGTATATGATTTTTAATATTAATTTTTAATGAAATGGAGCATTCCCCAAAACAAAGAAAGAAATTTGGATACAGGCAGCAATGAGAAAAATTAATAAGCGACCATTATATTACCAATCTATCAATATATTGCACTGGAGACATATCTTCTCGGCAGTGTCTCTATTCAGGTTACCAGGGTAGTTGGGAATACCTTTAAATCTCTTTACATGTAGCACTACCTATGAAGGCTATAGTTAGTCTTTAATACCCCCAGAATTCTTTTACATACACATGCAATTTAATATTTTAGTTAAAATTATACCCTCCAAGAATATAGGAGGGTATAATTTTATTGGGTAAGTAGGGAGAAATGAAAAAAAAATCTTTTTTTTTTAATGGTATGCTGTATTTTAGAACTTACGAAGCTTTACAAAGCATGATGGCTCTGTGAAACTGATCGCAGCAAGGTAATACTTGATTTTTGAAAGTAACGTATCTAACAATGCAGATGGGTTTGAATGTAACCACACCTTCTTCTCTGTAATTCTACTTTTTCTGTTATGATCTATGGCTCAATATTTCCTTCATGCGTGCCTATCAATTTCAATAAAGAGATGTGTAGCTTTTAACTTGGGGGAAAAAAATTCTAAAACAGTAGTTGTGCTAGGTGATAGCACTCTGGCTTTTGGTTCTAAATATATGTTTATTTGAAACTGTTTCCGTAGCTCAAAATATGACATACATTCTGTAAATCATTGCATTTTCCTTACCTCCAAAGCAAAACATTAAAAAAATGAAATGATATGAGAAATTTCAAAGTAATTTTAAGGTTATTGATGAGAATCTTTCCTTTTTGTTGTTACATTTCTCAAGAATAAACTTGACAATTATAGGTGTCACTAATTGTGCGTCCAGAGCCTGTGCTCCACAGGAAAAAAACAAAACAAAACAATAAAATGAATCAATGTGTGAATAATATGTCACATATGCTGAAGAGGTTTTGTATATTAAACTGGAAAATAATAGGTCCTTTATCTGGGCTGATTAGTCAACAAATTTCACCAATATACTTTATGCTGTAACATTAACGGAATCTGTAAATGATTGTGAAATGAAAGAAAATATTTTCTGCTATAAAGAGCTGACTGAAATAAGCAAAGACCAAGATATATTTAAAGTTTTCTCTTTATATCAGAAAAGAATTGTTCTAAGAGGAACTATGTTGACATTTATAGTGATGTTGCCCATCAATGGTTGTTTCCATGACAGATGTTGCCTCTATTGTAAAAAAAAAAAAAAGAAATTAGGAAATTCTGATGCATTCAGAACAGTTTTCTTCACAGAGAAGTGTTGCTGCATAAATTCTTAGAGATAAAAAGAAAACATTCTGACGATGCTACAAAAATGATCATCTTCATTAAACCAAGATCTGTTTATTTGAAAGTGTTTAAAGTTCTGTGTAAAAACCAAGAAAAAAACCCAATAAATTTCTTAGTACATAGAGAAATCCAGTGGCTTAACAGGAAAATCTCAAGAAGCCCCATTTTATTGTTTCAAAAAGGAAACATTTTAATTTATTTTACTGTACTTTTTCTACTATTTCACTCTTCCTAATTTTACACACTAGTAATTTTTTTTTTTTACTAGTAATTTTTAATTCTTCATTATGTACCTATCATTCACCTCATTAGAATTGTCCAAATTCTAGGATTAGAATTCTCCTCTTCCATCTCATAAATTTGCTTCAGAAAATTTCACATTGAATTGTTGGATACTTTATAAAACACAAACTTCAACGTCATATAACATATAATAGAAATGAAAAATAAGTTAGTGAAAAAAATTACAACAAACGTAACAACATTACAATATAACTTCTAACCTATCCAATCCAGGGTTTGCCACATCTGCAAAAAAGCACTGTTACAGTGGAGGAGCCGAATTGCAATGCATAAATATTCCTTCTTTATAATAAAAGTTTCCTCCAGTGTTCTATTACACTAGTAGAGATTGCTTGCTGCAGTATGTCTCTCAGTAGGGTGTAAGAGGCTGGTGAAGGAGGCAATTTAGGAGGGAGAATCTATGTCATCAGCCTACCATTTTCCCCTCTGTGCAATTCCACACTCACCCATTATTTGTGGTCTCCCCTTTTTCATGTCAAAGATGAAAACAGATTCAAATACACGAACATGGTCTTACTGTGCACTACCGTATGAGGATGAAACATAATAAAATTGTAAGCAGGGCTGCATGGTTACTATACTAGCATCATGTAGCACATGAAGTCCAGATATCAGTTTTTTTTCACATCAGAATCACCTATGACAGCTAAGGATATCTCCTAGAAACCTAGCATTCAGAAGAACTCTCGTTGAAAAATTCTTTTTTAGAACAAATGAAGAAATTGCAGAATGGAGTTTGTTTACTTTCCTGTTGTTTAAATTTGTAAATTTTATGGGAGTATAGGAAATATGTCTATTTCCAAAAGAAAGCTTTTTATCATGGTGCAGATGCCTTTGATAATTATTGGTGTAGTTGACTATGCACCAGCCATAAGTTTGGTTAAGCCAGAGCTATCCAAAGAGTTGATTGGTTATTCTTAATAGTTTCTGTATCATCACTTTTCTCTTAAGATTGATGCTACAAGTCAAGTTAAATAGATTCAGTGCCCATTAATTCTTCTGCATAAGTTCTGAAGTGTTCCTTGACATCTTTTTCATTATTTAAATTTTATCTTCCATCTCATATTTCTCAGATTCTTTTCTTCAGTTACTCTGTATAGTTGTCAAAGAAAAGACGTGCCAGACAACGTAAACAGTCAAAGAAGACTTTATTCAAGATTATTGCAGTAGGGGAGAGAGATTAAACTCGACTCTGATGAAACAAAAGCCAGGAGAGATTTTAAGCACTGTCTTGAGCTAGTGAAAAAGTTCTGGAGGATGTTAGTGGGGAAATTTGTCCATGTGATTAGGCCTTCTGTGTTTGCTAATTGGTGCTTACCAAAGTGAGGCTCCTCTTGTCCCACAAATACTGGGAGATGGGGCCATATAGTTCTTTCTTTTTTGCCAACTTTGAGGTATAATTAACAAATCAAAATTGTATATCACTTAAGAGGATTAATACATTTCAAAGGATGGCTCCAGGTTCTTTAAAAAAGACATTCCTGGGTTTTAAAACTGGGAAGAGGCTGAGAAAAGATATACATCTCAAAGAAGCAGAGAATTAATTTTTAATTGCAAGTTTTCTGAAGTAAGAGCTCTTAACAAAAGAATAAACCTGTCTATAGTAGTCCCCCTTAATATATGCTGAGATTTTAACAATATAAGTGACTGTTATCTCCTCTATTTGATGTCTATCAAAGGTTTTACAAGTTGGAACCTGTTCTCTCTTCCCAATTTGAAACGTCCCATAATGTCTAGATTTCTTCTATTTCCTCGACATTTCTTAAATTGAAATTTCTTTTCTTCATTGAGTTCTGGAGAACTCGTCTAAAGCTTGCAATTTTTTTTCTGGTGCAGTCTATAGGAATCAATACATAAAATTAGCTTTCTGTTTTCCAGTCTCTGCCCTTGAAGGTAGAAGTTCACTGGCTGTATTAAATGGCTTCCATGTTATCATGTGTAATTTGGCATTTTGACCCAATATTTTTTATAACTGCATAACGCAGATGATTATCTTTCTGTTTTCCAACCAAAATATCCTTTACTGCTCATTGTCAACCGCTAAGCCAATGCTATATATTGTAGAGTGTGTTTGTTATAGCAGTGCAACAATTCTACTATTAATCAGCTGAGACAGGCTAGGTTATGTTGAGATAATAAACAATACCAAAATCTTATTGGTGTAAAGCAGAGTTTGCTTTCTTGGTTATATTACATGTCGTTTTGTGTCTTCTGGGTACTCTGATACACACTTCCTTAATAGAGAAAGTATAGTGGCAAAAAGAAAAAAAGTTTCGGACTGTCTCACCCTGACAATTACAGTATCCAGCCTGAACATTACATGTGCCACTCTGTGCTCAAAAACCATGGGCCAAAACAAATCTTTTAACTACATCCAAATACAAGGGAGCTGATGAAACAATTCTACACTAGGTCTGGGAGTAAGGAGGTAATAAAAATACCTGGAAAACAATACTTATGATTACCAACATAACTATTTATTCTTGTCTCCTGCCATTTTCTTCCCAAAATGAGTTAAATATGATAAATGCATTGTTATCAAAATCTAAATGTCACCCAATATTTTTTTAAAAATTAAAATAGAAAAATTTCATTAATGCCAAAATCAGCATTACTTGAAATGAAAACTATAGCCATTATAACTTGATCTCTAACAATCTAAATAACAACCATTACAATAGATAGCAGTTATTAAAATACTTGTTTGCTTGTTTCTCATATATAAAACTGTAAATCGGTTTTAAACTGCAGAGGCGTGGTGCTGGACCAAAATGCACGATGAGATTGTTTTGGATAAAAGTAATAGAGAAAATTCTAGTACAATGCATTAGTGCTTCTGTTGAGCCAGGAGTAATAATGAAACTTCTGAATCTCAATGTAGAGGCATTTTCAGTTAACAGTGAACCTGTTAGGAAGATGGATTTGAGTCTTTTGCTTCCATTCTGAAAGCCATACCTGAAAAATGTGATTCTATATATCTGTCATCAAGCTGAAAGCCAGAGGAGAATGGGCTTCTAAAATCAGTTGCAGGTACTGAAACATGATCTCCATGTTGCTAGCTCAGGATAAATTTTATGAGAGATTTTAGGGCTATGACAAGTCATATCTGGTATAGTTGACTGAAATTTCTATAGTTTTCATTTTTTGAGCATGTGTATGAGATAATACAAGTACAATTTTATTGTCCCTTTAAGAAAAACATTAAAAAGATAACCTCAATAACTAAAGCATAACTAAAATAAAATATTATGATGAATGTTCTAGCTCTTTAAAAAAGTTTTATATGTATGTGGGTAGGGGATTAGATTTTAGTTTAAACATTGTCCATATTCATTTCAGTCAGAGAACATCTTGTGATTGAGAATTATTGAGGTTAATATAAAAATAAAAATAGAAAATCTTCTGATTTTTCAAATTATACATTTTTGTATGCAACTCTGCCTAACACAGTGCTAAGATGTTAACTTTCCAATATTTGACTCTTTTGGAGTTAAAATTCATAAACACGTGCAAAATACATGCACAACCTCTTATGTCATCCAACAAGACCCCTGATAGGTAATGCATGATTTTTTTTCTAAATTAGTTAAAATTCAGTCTCCATCTCTGGTATGCATTATGGCTCAAGACAAAAAGTGGCTGTGTCAGTAACATAGAAAAACATTAAGTTCATACTTCATGTATGACTGGAAGTACATCATCTTTATTCTAATTAATATGTTACACTTATCTAATTTTCTAATGTTTTCTAATTTTCTAATATACTTCTACTTCATTTCATTGCCATGAAAATTCTGTAAGTTTCAGGAATGACTTTGTCAATATTAAAGAAACAGAAGCTCCAAGACATTAAAAGACTTTTGTAAATTTGGAAGTCTTGTGTCACAAAACGAATTCCATTTTTCTGACTCTAGTTTCAGAATTCTTTCAATTATATACCATAAGCATATTGCATTCATTAGGGCATCCACTTATAAGTGATTGGTTTGAGTTATGTGGTCGAACATTAATTCAGAGAATTCAAACCAGGGCTTAGGGACTCAAAAATACAAGTGTATTTAATTATATCAACTTTTCAAGTAACCGTTTTTCAGTTGTTCATAATTAGGATGTAAGTATGACTAATACTTCTGGGCAAAGATGGCTGAAATAAATTATAATCACAAAATCACTCTCCCAAAATACATATACTTCTTGCTATTGAAATTCTCAAGATCAAAATAGTTTCTATAATTTTTTCTAAAACTCAATATCTGAATAAAAACTCTGTTGTAATCAACCTGCATGCATGCCAGGAGGGAAACGTTTTGCTTAAGTCCACAAAAAGAGCATGTAGAATGCACTGCGGTTACATATCAGCTTTTCTCTCAGTAGGCATCTCTTTGCTGTTCATGCCATTTAAATATATTTTGCACTGTTATTATCATCTTCCCCATCTTTTCCCTGAGGCTTAGCTTTTCATAGATTTCAGAGTGTACTCCTGCTAGACACTGAGGATACCATCAATCTGTACCCAGTGAAAAGAGTATTTTTAATATCACTAAAATTTTTTTCATTTTTATTACAATATATGATCACTGATGTGCAAAGAGAAATCACAATTTGTATTTGATAATGTACACGATCATCGTATACTACAAACAAGCATAGTCACTAATTAATTCATTAAGATTTAAACAGTTGGGTTATTGCTGTTCTAAATGTTTAATATTATGATGACATAGAGCAACTTTAACCTTTAAATCTTTAAATGTTCTGTCCTATTAGGCTACCCCTTTCTTCATCTTTAGCTAGAGAGCACACATTTGTTGGGGCTTTTTTGCCTGCAGTAAGTGTTTCTAGGTTGACATTTTCTTCATCTTCAACTCAGGGATATACTAGACAGAAAGAAATACCAGGGAACTCACCACTTATTGTTCCTTGGACCCTGAAATCATTAACCTGTCTTCCTCTCTTCACTTTTCAGAGTTCAGAGTCTTCTTATATTTGTTTCATATATAATGTCCAGGGATTTTAGTTGTACTTACTAGGAAACATAGGGAAAAGTGTCTTCTTCATCTGTTCAGAATGGGAAATCCTATAGCAGCATTTTATTTTGTTCTTGTTCTAGCGTCAAACTGAAAATAACCTAAATGACTATTAAAATTAACAGTGGAATGGATAAAATATGATCTATTCATATCATGGAAAACTATACTAAGATGGAAGAGGATAAAATGTGAGTTATGCATCAACATGGGTAATCAACATGGGTGATTACATCAGATTACACTTGATCTTAGCCAAAAGGCCGAAAAGCGATCAGACAGATATACTATTAAGAAAACTAGCCAAAATAAATGAATATTTAGCATATGATTCTGTGTATATACATGTCAGTATAACACAAAATAAATACTTCATGATAAAACTCAAAAAATTTGTTCCATTTAGGGAGGTGTAAAGATTGAAAAAGTAGCATGAAGGAAGTTTTAGGGGATCTAAAAATATTCTATACCTTGAATTATTAGGTTGCTATACAAATGTGTTCGCTTTGTAAAAATTTATAATGTATACCTAATCTTTGTACGCTCTACCATATGTATCTTATACTTACATTTGGTTACAATAAAACATTTCCAAAAAATCTACCAGAAACATTATACATAATTTTGACTAATTGAATCTTTTCTCGTAGAGACTTGAAACAAGAGAATGGAACCTGCCATTTATACTTCTATTAATCATTACAGCAGAGATCCTAACCAATGTAAAATAGCAAGAGGGAAAAATAAAAAATAAGATAAATGGAGAGAAAGAAATTAAAGGATAATTATTAGAAGATGATATAGTTGTTTGCAAGAAGATGTATACTCTAAAAATTAGTGCGTTCCAAAATAGAGAAATCATTTTTATATACAATTAACAAAATATTAGAAATATTAAATAATATAAATATAATGTAATATAATTTAAAATAAATATTAAATAATATAAATAATTAGAAATATTAAATAATTATCCAATATTCTAAAACTACTAAGTAGTACTTACAGAAATTAATGAAGACATAAGAGGAAAAATACACTATGTTCATCTACTGAATATATCAATACTAATATATAGTCAATAAAATTTAAATAAATCCAAGCAGGGTTTATGGACATTAAATTTTTGACATTAAAAAGCTGATTCCTAAGTTTATACTAGCAGACACAAGGTGAAGACTAGCCAAGCCAACCTTAAAAAAATGAACAACTTTGACGACCTATACTATCTGTTAAAAACCACGTGCTCTGCCAATTCCTGAGAAGAACATGTCCAGACTAGTATGCTGGTTCAAGGAATAGGGATGAGAGACATGTGGAGCAGAGGCCCCCTTAGCTGAGCCCAGCTAGGTCTGGTGACCTCCAGTCTTGCACAAAAGTGAAAATAGAGCTTCCCTGGTGGCGCAGTGGTTGAGAGTCCGCCTGCCGATGCAGGCGACGCGGGTTCGTGCCCCGGTCCAGGAAGATCCCACATGCCGCGGAGCGGCTGGGCCCGTGAGCCATGGCCGCTGAGCCTGCGCATTCGGAGCCTGTGCTCCGCAACGGGAGAGCCCACAACAGTGAGAGGCCCGCATACCGCAAAAAAAAAGTGAAAATAGACCAAGCATAAATTAGCTGATTAGTAAACTGAGCCAACTATAAACTCATCTACAAGTACATGATTTAATATGTTGCATATTGGTGAGATTTTATGATTGTTTGATACATAATCATATTGTGCCTAGTTTTATATGTGTTTATATATATATATACACACACACACACACACAGACACCCATATACTTCACATATATTTATGATAAAGCATAAAGTATTTTATTCTATAAATACACCATATAGTCACACTCTCATATTTAAGGTGAATGAACCAAATATGAATTTGTTAAAAAAGTCACCAATTGTTAATTATTCATTTCGAAACATAAAATTATAGCTTGAAAAACCAGTTGCAGAATGGTCAGATCACCAATTTACTCTTCTTTAAGTCTGCTGATCACCTCCAACCTTCCAACTTGTTCTAATTATTTCACTGAAATAAGACTTAACTCCCTAGTCTTACATCCCATGAGATCTAGAGCAGCAGTCCCCAAACTTTTTGGCACCAGGGACCAGTTTTGTGGAAGACAATTTTTCCAAAGGCCGGGGGTGGGGGTAGGGGTGTTCAGGCAGTAATGTGAGCAGCAGAGGAAGCTTCGCTTGCTTGACCACCACTCCCCTCCTGCTGTGCAGCCTGGTTCCTAACAGGCCGCAGACTCGCACCGGTCCATGGACTGGAGGTTGGGGACCCCTGATCTAGAACATCTACAACAGTAGCATTCCCAATCTCTTGCACAAATGGAAAGACATTGCCAATAACACTTGTGGATGATCTGGGTGGCTAGGTCACATGGTCAAGCGTGAATGTTACTTTGAACTTAGACTCCTTTTCCTATCCTCTGTCGTTCAACCTCTGGGTTTTCCCACTGTTCTCCTTCTTATCATAAGCAGAATCCCTTGAATTTAGAGCTAAAATGAGCACCTTGTAAGATGAACTTCATTGTACAGTTGTGGAAACAGACCCAAAGTGACTTCTCTAAAGACATTATGTTGGCTAGACACAGAGCTAATGCTAATAATCAAGATATTCTTATTCATATCTGTAGGTCTTTTAGGATTCCCTAATATCTTGCTCTACTATAGACTACTCCTGACATTTATTCTGGGTTCCTGGCCAGAAATTTGGAAACTAGTGCTGACATCTTTGGTGGCTAGCAATAGACAAAGAGGAAAATTCTAAGATCATTGCTAATTTAGCTAATCTATAAACATATGCTCAAAAGTCAACTGTACCCAGGTTTCATGTATAAATTTAAGTATATTAAAACTTATAGAGCTTAACCAAATGCTAGACTCTGTAACAGTTTAATTTACTTTACATTAATTCCTATCAGGCAGTTAAAGTGAGATTTCATTTAAGTTCCAAACAGATTGTTCTTTAACATGTGATTTACCAGAGTCATCAGTAATTTATTAAGAGAATTTGCTTTTTCTGGGATAAATAATTGCACTTATATATTAAATCAAAACTGTAATGTTTAATGACAAGAGTGCTACATTTTCTATCTTGCTCTTTAAAAGTGGACTAAGCCCCTATATTTTTCAAAAGAGTATTCTCATTTTTTTCCTGGTAAAGAAAAGCTGGGGATAAAAAGGTATTGAAAGCAAAGTTGAAATAAGTAAAGGAACAGAAATTGCAGAGCTCTTCTTTTGAAGATGCTTGCTTAAAAAGAAGGCCAAAAAAGCACAAGTATCAAAGATATTAAGATTTAAATGATTCTGTGGGGCGTATGAAATGTCACAGAGTTATTTTTTAAGTTACACTGAGAAAAATATATATTAATACTTAGATATTATATTGTACTTTAAAATGGACAGTGCTTTACAAAAATTAATAAATTTTGATTACATCCCTTTGAGGTGGATGAGTGTTATTAAACACTGTCAGAAATGCATTAGCTCTAGCAATAATAGTTATTGCCTTAGTAACATGGACACCACAGGCCCGATACCAAAATCTCTACTCGTGCAAAATGTTCAGTGGCTTTAATGAGCATTCTCTGTGAATCCAGATCCAAATTGTGCCCCATGTGCTCACTTCTTTGAAAAACATTTGAACTCAATATTGCTTTATTCTTGTTAACTGTGTATAGTACAGCACATGCGAGTCACCCACAACAGCATGGGGTAATTTAGGCTGATACTGCAATTACATTTAGACTTCATCATTTGGGTCAAGCAAATGAATTACATACAGATAAGCCTGGTCCCTTATGAGGGGTGGCTTTGCCTAACAAAGAATAAAGGCAATGAAAGTCATTTTTGAACGTGTGTTTTGATGGTCACAATTCAGTGAGTACGCCACTGGTGTCTGTGCAATATTAGAAAACACTATCCTTTCATAGCTGGATGAGTGCTTTAAATTTCGGTCCACGAGGGCAACCTTGGACAACCTCATAGGAGTATATACAAGTCATCTTCCCAACTAAATTCAAATACAGAGCAACTGAATTTAGAAAATTTTCAATAATGATCATGAGAAATGCAACACTGATAATCTGAATAACAATATATGATATTATATATCTTAAATTTTGCACACTTTTTGTTATTATACATTATCTAATTACTAAACCAGACTGTGAGGTAGATAGGGCAGAAATTGTTTTCAGCATCAATCTTGAACATACAATTCAAGTCTGATGCCAGGGAAGTAAAACAAACAAACAAAGCAAAGACACACACAGAGGAAAACAATATGTGCTTTAAAATTGGGACAGGGCTTCCCTGGTGGCGCAGTGGTTGAGAGTCTGCCTGCCAGTGCAGGGGACACGGGTTCGTGCCCCAGTCCGGGAAGATCCCACATGCCGCAGAGCGGCTGGGCCCATGAGCCATGGCCGCTGAGCCTGCGCGTCCGGAGCCTGTGCTCCGCAACGGAAGAGGCCCGCATACCGAAAAAAAAAAAATTGGGACAAATTTGACCTCAAACCCTAATTCTGTCAGGCTATGGAAACTCTTTCAACCTCAGTGTCTTTATCTGTAAAATATGGATGATAACAGCTATTTCTATTATTCTGTGTATTTTGTGATGAAAGGTAAAGTTATATTAATTAATTTTAATTAAAGTTAAGTATTTTTAGGTTAATTTTTTGAAGATAACAACTCACAGAATATTTAATTTTCAAATCAGTAACAATACAGAATGAAAATAATATTTTAATCAATACAAAAGATGAGGTGAGATTAAAAAGAAGTATAGCAAAAGTATGGCAAAGACAACACAAAAGAGAATGACAGAAATAATCCAAATATATAAAATAAATATAAGTAGACTAATTTGATTAATTTGGATAAAAAGGCATCTATATACCACTTATGAGACACATTGTGATGGTTAATTTTATGTGTTAACATGACTGGGCCACAGAGTACCCAGATATTTGGTCAAACATTATTCTGGGTTTATCTGTTAGGGACATAGTTTGGATGAGATTAACATTTAAATTGGTGGACTGAATAAAGAAAATTGCCCTCCTTAATGTGGGACTGCTCAGCCTTCATAATTGTGTGAGCCAATTCCTTATAACTGATAGATAGATAGATACATAGATAGATATATACATAAACATTCTGTTGAATCTGTTTTTCTGGAAAACCTTGACTAATACATATATGAAGATATAAGGACCCAGACAAAAGAGTTTGAGAGTATATATATGGAAAATACACAAAATCAAAAGACTCTATTAATCTCATATTAAATAACCTTTATGGTAAAAATTATTATTAAGATTAAAGAGAATAAAATTAATTCCAAACCTGTATAAAGCTTATAACTTCAAACTATATGAAGCAAAAAGTGACAAATTTACAAAAACTATTGACAAAGCAACAAATACAATTGAATAATTTAACACTATCTCTATTTAAAATAATAGACTTCAAAGATAAAATATTGCTAAAGGTATACAAAATGTAAATGTTATAACTAATGATCATGACCAAATTAACATATACAGTCTCTTCCTTCAACAGTTAGGTAGGAAATGCATACTTACTTTTTTCAAGTACACATGGACATTTACAAAAATTTACCACATTATAGGCCATAAAGCAAACATTAACACATTTCCAACAGTGGATAAAATAGAGGATACTCTGACTACCATGTAAACAGCAAAAATTTTTGAAAAAATTATTCAATGAACACAGCCAGAAAACTAGAAATTAAGAATGAATGGGCCAAAGAAGAAGTCATAATGGATATTAGAGAATAATTTGAACTTCAAAATAGGGTAAACACTTCATATCAATATTTGTGGGACACAGGTAAAACAGTCTGTTAAGAAAATACATATCCAAAAGTACTTATATTAGAAAAGAAGTAAAAATAAACACTAATGAGTTATTTTATTCAACATTAAATTTCCCAATTTTAATAACTGTACTGTATTTAGGAGAATATCTTTGTTTTTAGGACAATATAGAAACAGATATGTAAAAATATTTACAACTGGTTAATCACATCATTGAGAAAATAAACTCTCAGTTGGAGAGGATAATGCTATAGACATTTGTGATCTTAGTACAAGGACTTTGGGTGAGTGTTATGTTCAAGGAAAATGATTGAACTAGGGAACTTATGCTAATGCTTAATTGCATCATTTTGTCCATCTCTTTCTTAAAGAGACTTCTTGTATAGGTTTTTCATGGAAGGGATTTATATACCTGCACTACACAGCTTGAACATTGTTTCTTGTGCTTCTGAAGAAAGAAATACCATTCTTGAGTGATAAAAGCAGCCCTGGGAAGGAGGACTCAAACTATTGAGCCATGGATAGGATAAACAATGCATTCTTTTTTTTTTTGGTACGCGGGCCTCTCACCACTTCGGCCTCTCACCACTGCGGCCTCTCCCGCTGCGGAGCACAGGCTCCGGACGCACAGGCCCAGCGGCCGTGGCTCACGGGCCCAGCCGCCCCGTGGCACGTGGGATCCTCCCGGACCGGGGCACGAACCCGCATCCCCTGCATCGGCAGGCGGACTCCCAACCACTGCGCCACCAGGAAAGCCCCAATGCGTTCTTTTTTTGACTGCTATCGATATCAAATGCTAAAGCCTTTAAGAACAAACACAGAATAAGTTCCAAAAAAAAAGGATTTATGTGAAAATTAAACACACAAAGGAAATTTAAAACAATGGAACATGTCAGAAATTAGAAAAATGTATAGAATTTCAAAGCTCTGTCTCATTACACTATAGGATATATATTTCTATTTTTACATGTACTTATGTTATTTCCTTACTCCTGTTAATAATCAGCCTTTGCAGTTTTGTGACCACATTGTTCAAATAGTGTTATAAACAGCAAATATTTATATGTATTCATCAAATTATGCAAGGGAATAGAGCTAAACACTATATTGAAATAACTTCTATTGTATTTTTTGTTAGCTTTTTACTTTTGTGAGTTATTTTCAACTAACTTTTTTCAGTGCACATTAAGAACATACTATGCTTCAACCAGTTACAGTAACCAAGACATAGAGGCAGCCTAAATGGATAAAGAAGATGTGGTATATATATATACACACACACACACACACACACAATGGAATACTACTCAGCCATAAATAATGAAATAATGCCAATTGCAGCAATATGGGTGGACCTAGAGATTATCATACTAAGTAAGTCAGACAAAGAGAATTACCATATAATACCACTTATATGTGGAATCTAAAATATGATACAAATGGACTTATTTACAAAGCAGAGACTCACAGACATAGAAAACAAACTTATAGTTACCAAAGGGGAAAGGGGGTGAATAAATTAGGAGTTTTAGATTAGCAGATATAACATATTATATATAAAATAAACAGCAAGGCCCTACTGTGTAGCAGCATAGGGAACTATATTCAATATTCTATAATAACTTATAATGAAAAATAATATGGAAAATAATATATATAAGTATATATATAAAACTGAATCACTCTGCTGTACACCAGAATCTAACACAACATTCTAAATCAACTATACTTGAATAAAAAAAGAACACACTATGCTTCCTTTGCTATCTTTATGGTATCAGTCCTTTTATAGTTAATATTTATGGTATTAGCCCATTATAATACCTTACATAAAATACTTAAAATATCTCTATGCTTGCATAGTTTTCTATTGCTGCCAGAACATGTTGCCACAAACTTAGAGGCTTAAAAAAATACCCATCTATTATCTTACAGTTTACGCTGGCCAAAAGTCCCAGCACAGGGGGACTCAGCTGTTTCCTTTCATCTGGTTCTCATAAGACGAAAATTAAGGTGTTGGCTAGGCTGCATTCCTTTCTTCAAGATCTGGAGAAGAACATGCTTGCAATATTTTCAGATTGTTGACAGCACTCAATTCCTTGAAGTCAAAGGACAGATCCTTACTTCCTTTCTGGCTGTCAGCTGGGGGCTGACTTTAGCTCCAGAGGTCTCCCCAGTCCATGCATGCAGCCCTCACCATCTCAGAACCAGCAATGACATTTGCAACCAATCTCCAGGTGGAATCTCCTTGACCTCCCTGACTACTGTATCTCACCAGACTACTCTTCTGCTGCATTTCACTGATTTCCTCCTTCCCCAGCTGCTTTTAAGGGCTCATTTGATTAGATTGGGCCCACCTGAATAATCCAGGCCATTCTCCTTATTGTAAGGTCCTTAACCTTTATTACATCTGCAAAGTTCCTTTGCCTTGTAAAGTATTATATTCATAGCTTTCTGGAATCAAGCCATGGACATCTTTGGCAGTTCACTAGTCATCTGTTCTTAAGTATTCAAATCCACAAACATCTTTAAGCTAGTTACTTGAAACAAGACTTCTGAAAGACTTTGAAGCAACTAGGTTGCTTTATTGTTGTTGTTTTCCTGAGACAAAAATCCTATAAGATAGTAGATATTATACTACTAAATTTGCTTAGCAAAATGTCATTGACAAATCCAAGCATATACAAACATGTATTAATTTTTTAGTCATTCATTATGTGGAAACTCAGTATTGTTTCCCAGAGAAGAAATGCATGAAAGATGTGTTGTTCCTGCTGTCTACTATTTCCTGCTTAGTCAGAAATTCCAAACCTATGAAAATTCTAAACCCATACATTATCTTGTTCCAAGGCCTGCAGATTTTGATATTTAGCTATACTACTTTAAGGCATTAATTTAAAGTAAGTTATTTAGCAATTTGTCCATGTTCAAATTCTTAGTATTTGGTTGATTTGTAGGTAATCCTAGTAAAGCTACTTTCTGTAACACTGTTTTTAAATTCTTGCAATTCATAGGGCATAGGGCAAAACAAAATTACAAAACACATTATAAAAGATCATATATTTTAATATCAATAATAATAATACTTCTTAGTGAAATAATAATCAGATAATATTGTTTTGATGATATGTAATAAAGAGAAAGAACCATGGGGATTTTGCTTTGCTTTGCTGTTTTTTTGTTGCTTCGTTATTGAGGCTGTTTTTAATGAGTGAGAAGACACGAAAGATTCAGTAACATGAAACTCCTTATGGAAGTAAATTGAGCCAGTCTAAGAGAAATAGCCCATATATTATGACTGAGGAAAAGATTAACTTCACATTAAAGGAAAGCTGGAATGCACAGACATACTGATAAGCAAAAAGACCATTAACAAGGGACAATTTCTGAGAGAGTGTAAAATTTACCACAGATTTAAAATATTTGCTTTACTCATAAATTCTCAGAATTTTGAGTAAGTTGTTGAGGCCCAAGGATAATCTTGAAGGTGCTTAAGCTTTAGCATTTATCACCATGACACTCCTTAAGAGGGTTCCCAGTGCTGAATTTGCAATACTCTTTTCCTAATCAATTTCACTCAAAGGCCTCAGTGGAGTTTGCTACACTACAGCCTATTTCAATCACTGGCCAGTAAGAAAACTAATATTAAGGCTTAGTTAAGAGGAAAGAAAGTAATTATTCCCCAGATATTTTGACTTTCTTAATGGGAGTAATTCCAACTTTTTTATTTTAGAATTTTAGAGAGCCAAAAGTACAACATTTAAATTTATCTGATTATGTATCAGGACTATTAATAATTATAAGTATTATATTACTTTTGTATGATAGCTCATCTTTATACTATGAGAAATACGTATAATTTCCTAACTATATTACTTCTGTTTTAGCACTGGAGCCTTAATGCAGGAGAGAAGAGAATGAATGAAGAAACAGAGGGAGTAAATGCTTCCCTGAACCAGACTAGGTTATTTTATTATATGATTCAGTTTCTATTGCCCTGTAATCCCAATTCCTAATCAATTTATTGTGTTATAACCAAGGCCTAAATGCTAATTTATTATGTATCTACTTAAGAGAAACTTTTAAAAAATAATGGCAACAATCAATACAAAATTCATTTTTATGTAGTTTGAATAGTTTTATCATTGTAATTGAGTGTCTTATAGAAAGGATGCCTCACTAAGGATTTAAATTTCATTTTTTAAACAACTTTTTGTTAGAAGATCAAATTAAGCTTTCCCTTGAAAATATGAATGGGAATAGGAAATCTTGAAATTGTTTTGAATATTCAATTTATCTTGGAAAGATCATCTTGGAATGACAGAGCACAATATTCCTTAGGAAAGCAATTGATGTTGGAATTAACCCAGATTGTTCTCTTTTATAATCAGATCTCGTGTTTTGAGGAGGATGAGGAAAACCAAGCTAAAGCGAACGCCCCCCCTCAAAAAAAAAACCCCACACAAAAAAAGCCAAAGAACAAAAACAAGCAAACAAATTAAAACAATAATAAATCTCACGCTAGAATATTATTTGATGGAGAGGAGGGAGAGACTATAATACTGGTATACAAGTGGTTAATTGTCTAAGAAGGCCTTATTCTATATCCTGGGCTCAGATTTCACCTCAAGATGTAGTTTGTAGATAAAAAAAGAGATGATTTCTAAAAAAAAAACTTTGAGCAAGACATGGAGAAGAAAGTTGTCCCCAGAGAACCATGATAATAAGTTTCTGTTTCACCTTCTATGGGTAAAGCCTTGATAGAAACTATGCTTCTGCTTTCAACTACTTTGGTACCAACATTTCAACATAAGCAATAGTCTTCCTGTAGTCTGCATTTTTAGCAAGAGCAAATCAAAACGGAGCCATTTAC
Organism: Neophocaena asiaeorientalis asiaeorientalis; assembly: GCF_003031525.2. NCBI lineage: Eukaryota > Metazoa > Chordata > Mammalia > Artiodactyla > Phocoenidae > Neophocaena > Neophocaena asiaeorientalis. Next base: position 99,672 of record NW_020175083.1, read on the forward strand.
TGAGAATTCTCTTACAGTCTGTTGGAAAGATGCAATAGTCATATCTTCCATTTGTATGTTTTCGTCAATCCTCACGGATCCCAAATTTGCAACTTCACCTACTTGCTAAAATTTATTTGTAACCCCCAAATTAACAATTACAGGCACTTTTGCAATCATTCATGGAAATGCACAGAGTGGCAAAAAATTTGAGTTGCCCAGTCTGTGTGTTCCAGCTGAGGACGAACAGGAACCTTCTTGTTTCAGCTCTCATGATCTAAACAAGTGTCCTTTTCATGGTCTGTTTAGTGTCATGTTTGCCACATTTTTGTGCTTTTGGTTGGTGATTTCGCTATTTAAAATCCCCCCCAACACACACTGTGCTGAGGTGCTGGCTACTGTCCTAGATGCAAGTCAGAATGAATCAACAACATATATTAAATAAATTATCTTTAACAGGAACACATATAAAATGAGGTTGTGTATTGATCAGTTGACAAAAAGATTGTGACCAAAATTCACAGGAACTTGGCCCTTCATTCCCTTAAGATCAATAGTTCAGTATTTGCTAATTCAAAGTTCAAGGAAGCTTAATAGAATGTAACTACTGCAAACGAGATTTGACTGCGTGTGTGTGTGTGTGTGTGCGTGTGTGTGTGTAGATAGATATATAGATAGATTGAAACAGGGCTTTTGTATTGTATTTGAGGTATAATTTTCAGAGTTAAATGACCTGATTGTAAATACTTAGTTCAGTAAGTTCTGACGATTATATACTATTTGTCCACTATATAAAAACTATACATATTAGTATAGTTACCATAGAAGATCCTCTTGTATTTCTTTTCAGTAAATTTTTTGCAAGATAATTCTGTCACTGAAAACTACTTTTGACTCTTCTTGGATCTCAGAAATGAAAGCATACATTTTGTATTTTTCTATATCTGGCTTTTTTCACAAACTGTGATTTTTGTGACTCTTCCATGTTGTTGTACCTATTGCATAAATAGTTTAGTCCTTTTAAATGAGCAGTAGTCTATTACATTAATGTGTCACAATATCTTTATCCATTGTCCTATTAGTGAATTTTAGTTTTGTACCCAATTATTTACTATTTTAGTTCACCATTCTTGTAGCCTATGTTGAACAATTTTCATGAGTCTATTACTCAATTTACGTTTTCTTTTGTGAAGTGTCAATTCAAGTATTTTTGCACGTATTTTATTTTTCACTATTGATTCATAGTTCTTTACATACTAATATGTCCTCTAAGAGATATATGTATTGTGAATATCTTGCTTCAAGTTGTTACATGCATCATCATCTTCTTTATGGAGTTTTTTGATAAGAAATTGCCAATGTTCATTAAGTTCAGTTTAGCAATATTTTTTATGATTCTTTCCGTGTTCTAAATAAGAAATCTTTCCCTACTCCAAGAGTCTTAAGGCAATTCCTATTTCCTTTTACAATCTTTATGGCTCTGCCTGTTATGATTAGGCCTACAATACATATTCAATTCATTTTTGTGTGTGGAGTGAGTGATGAGTAATTTGTTTTCCCATAGGGTATCCATTTTTGAGCACCATTTATTAAAAAAAACAGAAACTTTGCTTTCTTTAAAAGAACTGAACTATCTCTTTTTAAAAATGCTAATAGATTATTTGTCTATCTCTAGCCATTTTTTTTGTTCCATTGATCTGATTGCTTATGCTCTGTTTCCCCAGAAAGACTCATTATGTAATTAATAAATATTTTAACTGATGTTGATCTATGCCACATGCATGGGATCATAAGTCTCAACATCCAAACAAAATTTTGGATGGGGTATTAATCTTGTCCTCTGTGAGGCAACAATAAGACATATAATCTAATACTGATAGTTTCACTTCTTTCTCAGACATTATGTTTAATTTTTCATTTCTTTGCTCTAATGTACGGGCTAGGACTTCAGTACAATGTTGAATAGAAAGGATTATAGTGGAATCTTTCTAAATATGATGTTATCTGAGCCTTTTTTAAAAAATAGATGCCCTTTATAAAATTGATAAAATGCCACTCCATTCCCAAATTGCTGAGGTGTTTTATCTTAAATAGATGTTCAATTTGCCCAAATACATTTTTGACATTTATTGTAATAACTTTTTTTAAAATTTCTGATTCCACTTTATGAATGACTTTTTACCATTTATTCTTTGTGTTATTTATAGTAATTGCTCTAGAGATTACACCATGTAACTTAAGTTCCACAGTTTATACTCAAATGATAATATATTATTTTACAAAAATACAAGAACCTTATATTAGTAGATACTATATAATCTCTATATATCTGCAATGATTCTATTTCCAAATAAGGGTACATTCTGAGGTCCTAGGGGTGACAACTTTAACATATAAATTTGGTAAGACATGACACTCAGATTTCCTGCCACACACCCATTCTTCAGAGAATTGATACAAGACGCTCATTGCAGTCTTGTAGAGATTTGGAGGACTGCATTTCTTTCAGCACTCTTGCCCTGTCCCCATCTTTTGGCTGGCTATCACCTTTTAATTAGAGGATGACCTCTATAACTATTGGACAGATATTTCTGACATCTCTCTTACCCTTCTCCAGCATTCAATGGGCAGCTGCCTTGTACTCAAAAAAGGCTCTCTGCCTTCAGTTTGGGGGAATAGTCATGTACCTAGGAGCGCTATCCTGTCCCGTCCCTCCCCACAACCCCCATGCCTGCCCACCAAAGAAGACGGTTGCCTTCCACTTGATTAGAATCCTGTCAGCCACTAGGGTATGGGAACTATATATATAGTGAGCTTTTCCTCATTTTGAAACTCTACTGGGAGTAAAATCAGCCATGGTCATCACTTTTCTCCTAGGAAGGGCATGCCATTTTCTAGAATTTAGTTCACTTAGACTTTTAATTTTTTTTTGCATCTTCACCCCTCTGATTTTTGTAAAACTGATTTTTTGCTCATATGTCTTGTTATAAGGTTGGTAGAAATATTCTATTGTGATTTTTAAATTCTAATCAGTATGGAGTCCCTCCATCATGTCTTTCTTGACAGGAGTCACATAGAAAATGCAAGACTGTTGCATTAAACAACTCCAGTGATACCATTCCCATCATAGTCTATGTAAATATTGCCCCCTGGAGCCATACAGTTCTCAAAATACATGGCTGGACATACTGTTCCAGGCAGCAAGTGCTTCAGTGTTAACAGGTCTCATTCAAGAAAGCCTGAGTCTGTTCTGTGTAGTGACTATGAGCTGGGAGAGAATTGAAATAATTTATTTGAATGATTCAAGCCTTGCGTATTCTCACTGGAAACTTTTCTTCCCTGAGTGAAGAAATAAAAAGTATTTTAATCTGATGGGCTCTAGTGTATTTTCTTGGGAGAACTTGACATAATATAACACAGAGTGATAAGAAGCCCGCCACCTAATGCTTAGCTTCTGAAGTGAGCAACACATTTCTAATAACCCAAGGCAATTAAGGTAGTCAACAATTTTACCTCAACTTCCACAGAATCAAAAACCAAAGTTCATTTTGCACAATCACCAGCTTTCCTCAGTTTGACAGAGATAAAATCAAATAGATGTGAATTCTCTTTTAAGATTCTTTTCAACAATAAAGTAGTTTTCTGTAGGGTTTATCAGATGGTAGATTAAAGACATGAAAAAGAGTGATTTGAAATTCTGTAATTCTATGCTTTTCAATATTTTAGGATCTAAGCACTTTCCTTCCTTAGTTGGACCAGGATATATTATTTGCAGTGCCAAACTTTGTGTAAGAATGCCCTCGGTCTATAAATAATTTAGAAACTTTTTTAAAATTTAAAAAATCATGTAACTCTTGTGTTGTCTCTTTAATATCCAATGAAAGAATTTTTTGTATTTTTTTCCTTTAAAAAATTTAATTTTCCAAAAGAAAAATAATTCTTCTATATTTCATACTGATTTAATGATGAAAACATCATTTTAAAAGAGTAAAATTAGTATGGTAATGTTTTATTCTAATCTCTGGAAATAAATGCTCTTTTTCTTTCTTTTTACATAAGACACTTAAAAACAACTAAAATTCAAATAGTTATTTTGATATATAGTTTCAAGAAGTGTATTATTAGAAAATTCAAAGTGATTATATGAAATTATATAGCCTATCTATCATTTTAACTTGTCCACATTAGTACAGTTCTAAAGATTCTGCCAATACAATATCTTATAAAACTTCAGAAAAAATGAAAGAGGTGTATTAACAAATAGATATATAGATAAATAAATATTATTACCCTAAAATATGTTGAGAAAAAATACCCCAAGAAAGATAAGTATAATTTTATATAATCATCTTTATATACTCTGTTACATATCTCTAAAGAACAGCTTATAAATTTTTAAAAGCCAAAGGTTAAATATATTTGTCTTTTTTCAGTAGATCTACAGGCAGATCTATGAAATCAAGTGCAAGTTATTGCTCTAATGTCTGAATACTACAGGAAGAAAACAATATAACTTCATATTTTTACATTTTTAAGCATCCAGGACACACACATGCAGACACACACACTTGCACACTTAAGCACACAAAGACCTATACCAGAATCTAGGGACAATTAATTGAAACTAAAAATAAGACAAAGGACATAAGCTAGAGTGACAATCTATTTCAACTACATTGTTATGAAATTTTTTTCAGTAACATGGTCATTATTTTTGACACTTTGGGGCTTCAGCTAAATGAATTTGTATTCTAAAGATTCTGATTTTGGTAGAGATGATTCATTAATAATAGTGAAATAGACAATATATATTACATGGAAAAATCAAACCACTTACAAATTCTTTAAAACAGACAGTTTCCCTTTGTTTTTTAATGCGATATGGTTTATCACTTTTTCTTTCTTTGCATGGTGCTGAACTGTATTTTTTGGCTTTTCACATCTTAAAAAAAGATTAGTTAATACATAATACATAACAAAGTACTCTCATAATGGCATTAGACACCAGTTGAGTATTATTACAAATAAATGATAAATTTGTAGGATAGTACATTATACAGCACATCAATTAGTATGTGAAACTGTGCTCTAATTCAATCAACAGAACACAGACTGCACTTAGTTTTTTTATATTCTATCTTTACTTTTAAGCATAAATAAAACATATTACCTTTCAAATTGTTGAAGTAATGTAAATCACCTTAAAACATGCCATAAATATTACTGTGGGACAGTCAGGCTCTAAATTGTTTTCCAACAATGTAGCAGTTTTTGTTTATTTTGCAATGTGAATGTGTATCTTAATATTGATCTTGAATCTACTTTTAGGAGTACACTAAGGCTCTAATTTTCTTAAGTATCATGAGTGTATTACTCCTATCCATGAGGTCTGTGATTTTTACTTATTGCAATGTGCATTCTTTCCACTGGCCATGGAGAATAAATCCTTACACTGCTTGCATTTAAATTCTAAGTGATCCGTTTGTTCACTCTATTCAACTTTAATATACTTTACTGAACACTTATGAGTTTTGATTTTGTAAACAACAAAATGCAATAAAGAAAATTTGACTGGAATGCATCCCTTTTTAAAACAATGTGTAGATTTCTCTCCATTTTCAAAAGAAAATTTGATTATGTTTTTATTTAAGTTCATCATATGCATGTTGAGAGCCGCTCTTTCACTACACATATTCTAACAGGTTATTTGGTGAAAGTTTGTTTAATTGAAGTTAACATAATTATATCAAAGCTTCTGTCTACTTTGTTTCCTCCTTTTCTGAAGCCCAAAGGTCAGAATGATTTTAATTAATTTGCAATCATTGTCATCAGCTAAGAGCTATACAGTAAGAGATAAGAATACCTAAGGGCCATTGACTGATGAAATTGTGACGAAAATTCATTTTCCAAAGAGGTCAAAATACTTCAAAATCTGGTCTAGCTGAGGCTGTCTCTTATTTTCTTTCAGAAAATAAGTAAAATCTGTGCATTCCTTTTTCATTCTTGTTATTCCTACATTCTCTTGCAAATGTCCATTTTTGCTTTCATATTTAAGGTCTCTTTCCTAATTTTGTGACATCCTTCTTCACTACAACACAAAGCTTATCCATAACATTTTTTCAGCAACCAAGAATTCATTTATTTCCACCACTGGTTTTTAAGTCTTATATACATGGAAGTAGAAAACATCCTGAATGTAATAATGTACTTTGAAGATCATAAGAAAAGACTGTGATGAATACCTTTGGTTTTGACTGGTTACACCTCCTTAAATTCCATCCCAAGAAATTCATTGTCTAGGTTAACGTATGTTTTCTTACAAACTGCAAATATTTTGTGATTGGCAATATTTTGATTAGTCAACCTGCTAACGTTAATGCAAAAGTTTTTAAAGAGTTTTAAACACAAAGCTGAGGTTACCATTTTTAACACAGCACTGAAATTATCAAAATTAGAGAAATAAATTATACTATAAATAGAAAATCCATGGAAAACTCAGAATTGAGTAACAAAGAGTTAATATGTCATAAGGCTTTCTTCTGTTTTTAAACACTGATAATTCCATTCCAAACATATTGCTTAGTTTTTATGTACTGATTTGTTAAACAGGCTTTAATGAATTCTTACACAAGTAAACCAGGCCAAGCACCCTGTTTGAAACTTCAGAGACAAAGGTAATAAAGTTATGCTACCATATTATTGTACCCTCACTTAATCCTCACAAAAATCCTGTTAGTTGTGTGTGCATTATAATGTATTAGTATGCTATGATTGCTGTAACAAACTACCACAACCTGGGTGTTTAAACAACAGACTTTTTTTTTTGCCTCACAATTCTGGAGGCTAGTAATCTGACATCAAGGTGTCAGCAGGGTGGGTTTTTTCTGAGGGCTGTAAGGAAGACTTGGTTCTGTGTCTCTCCTGTAGCTTCTGCTAGTTTTCTGGGATAATGAGGAGTTCTTAGGTCATCTGTGTTTGCTAATTGCCTTTACACAAAGGAAAAGTGAACATTCTAGTATCTTCATGACAGAACATAGGTTGACAACTTGGAGAAGAGGTGGTCAAAGAAGTTAGGCTCCTACCCTCTCAGAGACTAGGAGATAGGGGGTGTTAATTTCCTGGGTGATTACATTTCAAAGGGGTGGTTCCCAGGTCCTTGAGAAAGACAGTTCTGGGTTATAAACCTAGCAAGAGACTCCTTTAAAGATTTTACATCTCAAAAGGTCAGGCGAAGGATTTACAGTTGTACATTTTCTAAAGTAAATGGTCTAAAGAAAGGGAGATCTGAGCCTTCAGGCAGGAAGAAGGCTGCCCAATGTTTGACCAAGCTCAGAGGCTGTCTCGGTCACTTGTTTGGTATCATTAGTAGTGTAACCTCCAAGATAAAAGTAAGTTCCTTGAATGAAATAATTTATCTGTCTTGTACAAGATTTCATCCAGAAGATATAGCACAGTATCTGGCTCAAAAAACAAAAAACAAACAAACAAAAAAAAACCCACTGTTGGTGGAATGAATGGAATGTATTTAATAATGCTTTCCTGGAATAAGCTTTCAGTTCATATTTACAAAGGAGCCAATGAAATTGTCTAGAGTAAGACAGCAGTCATGATTGTTGTTTTTTGGATTTCTCTGGTTTCAGTACTATTTAGATTCTACTATATCTCCATAAAGTCTTTTCTGCAATGCTGTTTACTTACCATAAAAGACTTAACCTCTATATTTAAATAGAGGGAGTTTAAGTGCTCTTTGAAAATTGGTCCTCTTTTTTATGTGTTGCAGAGTATCTTACACTAAATTGTTGCCTGAAGACGTCTGCTTGTTTGTTTCATTTATTCTCTGTTTGCTGAATACCACAACTAACGTCTATAAATTAAGCATTTTGTGCCCTTTATGGTTGCTGTTTTGCTCACTTTGCATTCTTCTTGATATGCAGTGAAAAAGGGAGCTTTTTCCTATTTCTTTGAGGTCTAAGAGGAAAATGGACTTTTCCCGTTTGGAAGAAAATACAAAGTCAAAACTTGCTATTTTGGCATCGGGATAAACTCCCAGTAGTGTTTTATCTATGGTCACTTTGTATTCATGTCACATCCTTGCAAATTATATAATTTGTCCAAATTGGGCTCTCTTCAGCTGTGTAGAACATAAGAGAAGTTAGGATTTTTCCTCCTATGAAATGACTGTGATACTATATGCATTATTTACAAAATACCATGTTCTTTAAAATGAAATCTTCTAAATAAATTAAATCAGTTGTTTTTAGTCATTTTTTTTCCCTTCAGTAATTGTGCCATGTTATGCGACCTGACTTCTTTCCCTCTTTCACCCATCACATTCCCCACCCAGGGACAGACAAAGCCCAAGTAGTAAGTGCCAGCTATGTGTCTAGAAACTGAATTTGCAAGACAGGAAATAATTTAATTTCCCTGATTGATAAGAGTGTTTGTTGCCTTCTTTTGTTTAAATTTGTGTTTGGCATCCTTTTGATCTCAATATTTCGTTAACATTTGAAATTAAGTCTTAGTATTACTCTCTTTGTTATGCTGTCAGACATATGGTTGTAGTGTCTAAAATCAGGGGAGACGCATGTGAGGACAGGGAAAGCAATGATTCCATTTTGGTAAAACAGTAGCTATGGGCAAACTACAAAAAGGGAAAAAGAAGATAGCTGCTTGCAATTCCAATCTCTGCTGCTCAACCAAGCAGACTGAAGGTATCTGCTGGCTGTGAAAGCAACCACCAGCTATATCACTTTGAGCCACCAAGAGGAATCATCCTTTTGAAAAAAATAAGAAATAAGAAAAATTGCTTTGAGGGCTTGGAAAGGAGAAATAACACAAGTATCAGTTGCTATGTAAAAAAAGAATTCTTGTACAATAAAAGTTACTTTTAAAGAGACTATGGCTGGTCATAATGCTCTTTGAAATTCACTTTATTTTTATTAAATGAAAATACAGTACTAAAATAAGTCAAATATTTCAAAAATATCAAATACCATTTCTACATAATTATATAGGACTTAAATGAGATAGCATATAAAATAATAAAAGCTCTAATAAATACTATTTCTCTCTTTTTTTCTGCCTCTCTGCATGAGTTCTAGCAAATCCTTTGCTATGCATTTTTCATTTCTAATATTACTTATTACCTTTTCTATGTTGGCTTTTCTAACCCTAAAAGGCAAATTTCCAATAGACCATGACATATTTTTACTTTCATTTAAGAGGGATAAATGTTCCAGCATGCATAAATGATGGAAATTAATTTCATCTAAATGTTCTTTGGCTAGCTATCTGGAAATGTAAATATTCCTACTGTAAATTTTGTTGTCAAAGGTTTTTAATTACTAGCGGGAGCTCTGACCAGATTGTAAGAAAGCAACAAAGTCCTACTGAAAAAAAAGCAATCTGCTTTCTTTATCTAATTATCCATGAGTATCAGATGCATCACTGCATTAACAGGGAAATCTACCCACCTTCCACAAAGGTTTCCTTTGTAGCTTTGCACTAATGTCAAGTGATGGAAAGATGATCACATTTGATGAGTAAGATTAAGCCCTAGAATGAGGTCTATGAATGATGATGAGCACTGTGCATCCAGCAGGGAATTTACTACTGCAAAGTTAAACTTGAGGCACCCTTTTGGTCCCACAGACAAAACAAAACAAAAGCTACAGATTTTTTAATAGGTGAACTTTCATTACTGATTCCATATGACTTATATATTTTGATTTCTAGTCTATTTCATGATATATAACACAGATCTTTTTCTTTTCCTATCTATTTTATTGATACATAAGTTATATATAAAACAAAGTACGCTTTTCCCTGTGCATTTCGATGAGTCTGGGCAAGTCCCAACGCTCACATAGACACCCCCTCAATCTCTTTATACAAGATGTCCATAAACGCAAAAAGTGTCACTGTGCCACTGATACCGAGTAGGGCCCTGTGGGCTCCTGGGCACAATGCCTTTCTGTGTCCCCCATTTCTTTGATTACAGGAAATAGCCTTCATTCAGCCTCCATGACTTTCCCTGAGTTCCAACGGGCAGATTCAAGCAGTTGTTAATTACAGAAGGAGGGGATACGAGACAAGGGAGAAACAAAGTTGGGAGAAAAAATAGTTCAGACTTGGGGCAAGGTCCTGGTTCCCCATCAATGAACATGCACAACAATATCTTTGAGTTGTTTTGCAGGTACTGAAACTCCCTCCAGGTAGGAAAAGTTAACGATTAATGGTGGTATGCTACCCATAAGCACGTAGACCCCAGACCAGTTGAAACAAGAACGTTGATGATGCTGACTCCCACTTACCTCACCACCAACCAATCAGAAAAATGTCCACGAGCTGATCATGCATTCTTTGAACCATTACTGTAAAAACTCGCTACTCTCTCCAAGGGGGACACAGTTTCTAGAGGTGCTAGCCTGCTGTATTCCCTCTTTTCCTGGCAAAGAAATAAAGCTACTCTTTCTCTTTCCTCTTAAATTCTGTCTCTGTATTTCTATTCAGCACCAGGGTACAGAAACCGAGATTTGGCAACACCACAATGCAGTCAATTCCGCCCCCACGAGACCAACGCTAATCTGCCATTATTGATTTGTTTTCCCTTTTTTAGCATTTTATATAAAGAGAAGCATATTATAAAAGCTCTTGGGGCTTTCCTGGTGGCACTGTGGTTAAGAACCCACCTGCCAATGCAGAGGACACGGGTTCAAGCCCTGGTCCGGGAAGATCCCACATGCCGCGGAGCAACTAAGCCTGGGCACCATAACTACTGAGCCTGCGGTTTAGAGCCTGCGAGCCACAACTACTGAGCCTGCGTGGCACCCCTACGGAAGCCCGTGCGCCTAGAGCCAATGCTCCGCAATGAGAAGCCACTACAATGAGAAGCCCGTGCACTGCAATGAAGAGCAGCCGCTGCTCGCCGCAACTAGAGAAAGCCCGCACGCAGCAACGAAGACCCAATGAAGCCAAAGATAAATAAAATTAATTAATTAATTTAAAAAAAAAAAGCTCTTTCATTCCTGGATTCTTATATCCAGCACAGTATTTTGGAGATTCATCGAAAATAATTCTGCAAACTGAATAACGCACTTCTTTTTATTACTAACTCATATTTCATCATATTAATACACCAAGATGTGTTTATTTACTCACCTGACATGAACATTTGTACTCTTTTCAATTTGGGTTAATATGGATAAAGCTGTTATGAACATTTGTGTATGAGTTCTAGAGTGAATGTAAGTTTTCATTATCCTTGGGTAAATACTTAGGAATAAAATCATTCGGTCAGATAGCAAATGTAAGTTAAACTTTACAGGACACTGTACAATTATTTTCCAAAGTGGAAACCAGTAGTGCATGAGAGTAACAGTTGCTTCACACCCACCTGAATATCTAGAATTGTCAAACATTTAAGAAATGTTAGCCATTAGTGGGTGTAGACATTGTCTAGTGGTAGTTCATTATATTTGCATTTCCTTGATGACTACTGGTACTGAACATCTTTTCATGTGGCTATTTGGCTTTTAAATACTTTTATTGTGAAGTGTCTGCTATAATCTTTTTGAAGTTTTTAAAACTGGATTGTTTGTCACCTTATTTTGGATTTGTAATACTTCTTTAGGTATTCTTTTTTTTTTTTTTTTTTGTGGTACGCGGGCCTTTCACCGCTGTGGCTTCTCCCATTGCAGAGCACAGGCTCCGGATGCGCAGGCTCAGCGGCCATGGCTCACGGGCCCAGCCGCTCTGCGGCATGTGGGATCTTCCCGGACCGGGGCACGAACCCGTGTCCCCTTCATCGGCAGGCGGACTCTCAACCACTGCGCCACCAGGGAAGCCCAGGTATTCTTAATATAAATCCTCTCACAGATATATGTATTGTAAATATAATTTCATAGTCTGTGGCTTGCCTTTTGATTACATTTTTAAAAGGTAATAAATAAATTTTAACTGTTTAAGCAGTCTCAAACATACAGCAAAATTGCAAGTAGAATTATAAAAACTTTCTTTTCCAGAATCAATTTAGTGCAATTTGCTGACCTGATGCACCACCATCCCTGAACCTGTTAGTGTGTATTTCATAAAAACAAGAACATACTCCTAAATAACCAAAATAGGACCATCAAAATAAGGATATGAATACTCATATATTACTAATATATATATAATCCTATGATCCCATTCAAGTTTCTTCAATTATCCCCAAAAGTTCTTTATAGTAAAATAATCCAGAAAAGAACCATCACTGCATTCAGTTGTCTTTTATCCTTAATCTACTTCCATCTGGACATGTTCCTCAGTCTTGACTTGACTTTTATGACCTTGATATTTTTGAAGATTATATGCTGGTGAGTTATGGAATGTCACCTATTTTTTTTTTTTTTTGGCGGTACGCGGGCCTCTCCCTGCTGTGGCCTCTCCCGTTGCGGAGCACAGGCTCCAGACGCGCAGGCTCAGCGGCCATGGCTCACGGGCCCAGCAGCTCCGCGGCATGTGGGATCTTCCCAGACTGGGGCACGAACCCGTGTCCCCTGCATTGGCAGGCAGACTCTCAACCACTGCGCCACCAGGGAAGCCCGACATTATATTTATGATATAATATTTTTCAGGTTTTGGCAAGTTTATGGCTCAATCCAAAAGTAGTTTGACTAAGGGATATATACTTTATTATTTTATTGAGGGAAATAAATTTTATTCTGCTGGATTTTCCAATGTAAATTTTACAGAAGATAGGTATGCTTATAAATATTTGCAAAATATGCATCTTTAAAGATTGTGAAAATCAGGTGTAATCTTTAAGTACAAGAGCTGTTAATGTAAAACATTTATACCTTACTTTACCAGAGAAGAAATTATAGGTCCTTTAGAAGGTTATCATCAAAAGGATTATAACTACCTTATCACAAAGGAGGTAACAAAATTTTACAAATTTCAATTAGATAAATATCACTTACTTACTAATTATTATTTAAGAGAAAATCATCCTAGCTCTGAAATTTGTTCATCTTCTTTTTCAGTCTTAGTTAGATTTATTCAACTACCTATTTTTTAGCAAAAATAAAATCCCATGGCATATCATTATATTTGAGATATACACACATGCAGACATACATATAAGTTTGGATGTGGAAATGTCTTACATTTATATAGGCTTGTGTGTGTATACACACACACACACACACACACACACACACACATATATAGTTGTTGTTGCTTTGTTTGTTTTTGATGACCTTGACAGTTTTGTGGAGTATTGCTCAAGTATTTCATACAATATTCCTGTATTGGACTTGGTTTTGGGGTAGCCCACACATAAGGAGTGGGGAATTATGTTCCACCTCTTTGAGGGCTGAGTATATATATAAATTATATAGAAACCTTCTTTATGGGAGATTTCTATTCTCCTCTATCTATTTATTTATTTACTCATTTACTTATCTATATATGTATATTTGTAGTTCTCTCATTATATCAGCATTGAGTCATAAATATTTATTATACTTTGGATTATAATCTGATACTACTTTGTTTATTTTGTTTCTCATATTTTTCCAGGATTGGGCATTGGGAGTTTTCTCACTGGCTCCTGTGTCCCTTTGACATAATCCATCATTTTGTGTGTGTGTGTACATGTATGTCTTTTTTCTTTTTCTTGTTTTGAAGTGTTTCCTTACATTTCCTTATGATATCCTTCAAGCTTATCTTGTGTATTTACTGCTCAATCTTAAAATCAGCCAAGGATCCCTAGTTCCTTTTTTTGGTAAATGGTATTAGAAAGTAATATCTAGGCATTAGGTATGCTCATTGCTACTGGAGTGCTTGCTTCTACTCCTAGCTCACAGTGCAAAAAAATACACATAGGTATGCTAAACTGTATATATACATGTATCTATGAATATTTATATATGCAATCATCAGTACCTATTTTAGTCTAAACTTCATTACCACATGGGTCATTCTGGTCTCCTCCCCATGTTTATCTATAACCTCCCACTCCAATAGTGAGAAACCTACCTCCTAAAATTAAACATCCATTTACTTAACTGTTTAATTTCAGTATACGTATATAGTAGTTTAAGAATTGTTAACTTACATACACTTGGGAAACAACTTTATCAACTAGAGTATTCTGCTTATGAACAGTTATGTTTACCTTTAATCTTATAGACTCTACTAATTTCTGAAATTATTTAGAACTGCACCTTTTCTGCCCACTTCATTAAAGTTGTTTCATACATTTGTAATACAGTTGGATGCTTTTGGCATATTCTGCTCCATCCCAGATCCCTTGACCAATTAAAAGAAATTTTAAGCTGGCAAATGTTAAAGTCCACTCTTTGTGCTGTCAAATTCTATGGGTTTTAACAAATGCATAGTGCCATATATACTCCGTTACACTATCATACAGAATAGTTTCTCCACCTCTAAAAGTCCTCTTATATAACAACACCCCACAGACCTCTAGCAACCACTGATCTGTTTGCCGTCTCTACAGTTTTGACATGTTCAGAGTTCATATAAATGGAATCATATAGTATTATGTAGCCTTGCAGACTGGCTTCTTCCACTTATCAATATGTATTTAAGATGTATCTATGTCCTTGCTAGCACATTTCTTTTTACTGAGAAAAACAGTATTCCATTGAATGGATGTACCACAATTTGTTTATCCATTCATCTATCAAAGAACATTTTATTTGCTTCTAGTCATTGGTGATTAAAAAGCTATTATAAACAGTTTTGTAATGATTTTTGTGTGAGTATAATTTTTCAAATAAAAAATATAAATAGGGCTTCCCTGGTGGTGCAGTGGTTGAGAGTC
>NW_020175083.1:114585-149332 GCF_003031525.2 Neophocaena asiaeorientalis asiaeorientalis
CCAATAAAGATGTTAAAAAAAAAAAATATATATATATATATAAATAAAAAATAAAATTAAAAAAATTTATAAAATTTTATTTAAAAACATTTTATAAATAAAAATTGGATAAATATCTAATAGTAAAATTCTTTAACTATATAGTAAAACTTTGTTTACCTTTGTAAGACACTGCCAAACTTCCAATGTCTATGTATTAGTTTATATTTCCACCAGCAATTAATGAGAGCTCCTGTTGTTTTATATTTTGTCAGCAGTTTGTATTGTCAGGCTTTGGATTTTCACCAGTTTAACATATGTGTAGGGGTATAACATTTTAATTTGCAATTCTAAATGACAAATGATGTTGAACATCTTTTCACAGTTTCTGCATTTAATACCATATGATGAAGTGTCTGTTTAGATCTTTTGCCCATTATTTTACTGGGTTGTATATTTTAATCATTGAGTGTTACGACTTCTTTGCATATTTTGGATATTGTATCTTTATTAGATATGTTTTGCAAACATTTTCTTCGTCTATGACATACATATTCATCTTCTTCATAGTGATTTTTATAGATTATAAATTTTAATATATTCCAACATATCAATTTTTTTCCTTCATGGGATATGCTTTCAATATTGTATCTAAAATCTTGTCACCAAACCCTGGTTTTCTCCTACAAGTTTTATATTTTTGCAATTTACATTTAGACTTATGATCTCAAATTTGGGTACCCAAATTTTCTAGGACATTTGTTGAATAAATAAAATGTTACTTTTGTACAACTGTCCTCCCCATTAATAACATTTGTGTCATTTCCACATCAACCACATTTTCAGAGAAATAAAATTACCCATCTATCTACCACATCTCAACTGACTGTAATTTGTCCTGGGCTCCACTATTCCAATAAGTTTACTCTAATCAGTGATGTTAAATTAGCAAGTACTTTGAGAAATTCTAACTTACAACTTTACAAAGAGGGTCAATAATTTCAAAGTTACTAAAATTATTTTCTAAATAAGAGCTTAATAAAGCTAACTATATATGCTCATATATAATAAATAATAAATTACTTTCACATGAGCAGTAATACAAATATCTATCTACTTTCTTTGCGGTACGCGAGCCTCTCACTGTTGTGGCCTCTCCCGCTGGAATCTCTGCCCCAACACTTCCAAAACTGAATGCTTCTGTATAAGAAATATTTTATGTATACATGTGGTATGTATTAATGTGTAATATTTTTTAAGAAGTAGTAGCACATTACACATACTTGAGTGTTATTTTATATCAGTATATACACATATGTTTTATCCTTTTATATGGATGCATAACATCACATTTTATTTGTTCTTATTAACAATCTAGAAATACAAAATCATTCTCAGATCTCCTTGTGAAAATTTGATATTCCTAGCAGTGTTATTGTTAGGTAATTATTTTTAAAATTAATTTTTAATTTACCTCTAATTGTAGTTTTAATTATAAAATTTAAAATTTTACTTTTAATTTACCTTTGAACAATTATAAATGACTATTTTTATATACATTATGTGATTCCTCTTTACATTATCTGTTCATTGTCATTGTGTGATTTTTATATGACTGTGCCTATATTTTTTTTGATATTTTTACAAGTCTATATTTATTGATTTGTTAGATTTCTTTTATACCTTAGATAACAATACTTTGTCATATCATTGTCTATATACTCATATTCTTTATTGTTTAAGTTTTATAGTAGTAAAGAAATATTTCAAATTTGATGATATCAAAAGTACAAATATATATCCCTTATTATTTGTATTTGGTATTCATCATTAGGATAATCTTTTCTCATTGGAAATATCCCTCCTTTATATTCTTCTAATAGTTCGCAGTTCTCATTTACACTCCTAGGTATTTAATCTGTCTGAGACTATGCAGAACCTAGAATTCATTCTTGACACACTTAATGATCCATGATCCATGGGTAATGATCCATGATTTAATCTCAAGTCTTATTGGATGGCTTGTTCATAAGCCTTCTGTAAGTTTTGCTCTTGGAATAATTGGCTCAGAAATGAAGAAGATCTTGAGCTTGTAGATAGGGCACAGATATCTTCAAGAGGCTGCAGGTAATAAAAAATGGGGAAACTAGCTATTGCCTTATTTTTGCCTTCATTTTCTGATCTAAATTAATCAATGTTTAATATGGCCCTAATTATTTGCTTAGTCTGACCATAATACATCTTTAAATTTTACAAAATCTTTTATTTAAAAGGAGGAGAGAACTGAGGCAAGCTAATTTAAAATAAATGTTTTTTATTTCCATTTAAAGATATCTATGTCCATTTCAGATGTTAAAGAAGAAGGAAAAAAGACCTTTGTTTTTATACTATTAGCATATGGAAGTATTTTTCAATCTCTCTTTTTAAAAGGTTAATTGTTTCTTTTTTAAAAGAGTATATATTCAAATTTGCATTCTACCATTATCTGCTTAGTATTATAGAATAAATATTTACTATTATGTTACATTGTCTTTATAAATATAATTTTAATGATATCCTAATTGTGCTGCATAAAAGTAAGATTGCAGTGGGTTGACAGATTCCAGGACAAAGATTCTTTAATGACAAAAGTGCAGAACTTGAATATTTGGTTACATAAAGAGCTGAAACAGCATATTTCAAGAGATTCTAGCGGCTTCCAAGTTCACCCAGGGCATCCCATGGAAATCATAAACTATATATGATGCTAGTCAAAGTAAAGATTCTGTCAGGCATGAGATTCTCCCTTTGATGTTCCCATGGGGGTTGTCTCTTAACTCCCATTCCCTCCAGACTGGTGTGAAGTCTGTGTAATGCTGCTATTCACGTGTGGCAAACATCTCATGCCAAAATACCAAGGCACCCTCATTAGTGTTTAACGTGAGACAAGGTGATGCTGAGGATTATGTCTAAGGAAATTCCTCCTGCAGGCCCAAGTCTGGGGTGTTGGGGCCATCTCTGAAATGACAGTACAATGAATGGATGTAACATTGTACACCTAACAATTCCTCTAGTATTTGCTATTCAGGTTATTTCCAATTTTTCTCTACTACGGTGCAAGAAACAAATTGTGCTAAAGCCTTTATCTCTATTTTGAAAACATCTTTCATCTAAAATAGGAAGCAGGTTCTTGACTTAATTGATCATGAATGAGTAATGTTAGTAAAAAGAGTGAGTTAATTAATCACTGTTTGGGGGCTCAAAAATATTAAGATTGAGAGTTGAAATGATCTTAGTGTGCCCACATCTGGCTCCACAATTTTTAATCTATTGTAGTCAGGTACTCTGACCACAAAACAGAAGGAGAGAGGTCTTAAGTCATGGGCCAAATACAATGTATTCCTTAGTTTGAACAACTTTTCTAAGACAAATTCTTTCTCCATAGTCAAGGATTTCTGATTATGACTCTAATAACCCTGTGTATCATAAATTGAATAATTGGATTTAATTTGGGGGTAAGAACTCTTTCTTACATAGGTATTGATGGAGAATATTTTATTTCATTAGACTGGCTGATACCAGAGGAAATCTGTCCTATACATGTAGTTAAACTTGGATATTACTTATCTAGCCGTTCTTTGACTAACAGTTTACTATATGCATGAAATGTTTATTTATATTATTGATATTGCATCATCCTTACAAATTTACCAAACTGTTTTTGGCCTAGACTACTGTATTTTAAAATAAACTACTCTCCCTCTTCTCTGACTCCAATATTTAAAATAAATAAAATTTTGAACTAAGTAAGACTGTCAACCACAAATATATATTTTTCACAAGTTATTTTGAACATAGAAATGAGTTTCTTATGATACATGTTCATTACTAGTCTTTTGTTGGAGTGTCCTGCCTGGATAATGTATCATGTCTGAAAAACTCAGCCTGAGAAGATGTCATCTTAGTTAACCAGAAGACAAAATCAGCCTCACTCTCTTCATGGATTTTTGAACTTTCTCTTCACACTTCTGACACCATTGCTTTAAGTTTATGCATAAATATTCTACTCCTGCTCAAGAAAAATTGTCAAATGAGATGTGTTTAAATAATTCAAATAAAATTTAAAATTAATACCAGTGATTATATTTATAATGAATGCTCATGTTGATATTTCATTTTCTTAATCTCATTTTAATTTCTTGAAAAGGAAAATTAATAAAATTTAGAAGTTCATAATCCTACACTTGTACTCAGTTTTCACTTTTGAAATATAGCTATATAGAATAGCTATATTCTATTGAGTAGAAATTGGAATGTGTGATTGGATATTGAAAATTGTCAGTACCCATATTTATTTGTGGAATAACCTCAAGCATTCAACATAAATATATGGTAAATATAGAAAAAAGGAAATGGGAACAACATGTAATTGCATTGCTATTAATCTATGTAATGTCATTTGAATCATATCTAAATGGTTTCTTAGTACTTGATACTATCACCCTGACTCTATAAACAAATAAAAGCTAAAATAGATTAAGTAATCCTTAATTCTAATTACAGATGATTCATTCCTTCTGACCTTGTGTTTAGTGACAAGATTTGCACATATGCTAGATAATTCTGGGTGTCAAAAAAGTCAAAATTTATATCATTTCCACTTGCTCAAATATTCCCTCAAATAAATTTACTCCATCTGTTCTTCAGGCTCACAGGTAAGCTACAGTGTTCATAATGGAGTTTGAATACATATCCTAGTAACAAAAGGTTGGCCTGAGCAAACTTTAAGAGGAAATAAATATAAATTTAATGGTCATTTTAGTGCTAATTACTATTGTACTTGCAGAACCTGAATTCATCTCAAGAGTAATGTTTTCCTGTTATTACAATATTTTATTCCTCAACTATCAAGATTTTTAATCTTGATATACCTAATTTTTATGGTGTCATCAAAGGAAGTACACTTCATGTCAATTTTCTGCCTTAAGGAGAACAGATATTATTATTAAGACACAACTGTTTTCACCCATTGCTACTCACTGCTTCCTAAAGGTTCACATTTCCACACACTGCTGACCACCCTCATTCTGTAATTTGAAATAGGAAACCAATGTGGATGTAATAACAAGCAAAGGGGAGAAATTCACTGTTAACTGACACAGAGAAGTTTCCACCCTCAGCATTAGCTATGTAATATAGTAGCTTGGAGGGCAATGGATGTAGAGAGAAGTGAGAGCAATCAGCTGGCTTTCATTCAGTGAGATGGAAGACCCTGTCAAAGACACCAACAACTAATCAGCTGCCGACACTGATTGATGCTTTTCCCTGCATTCAAATCTATCATAGTAACCAAGTAATATCTACCGTTTACCCAGTGGATAGATAAACTGGAGCTAATATATGGCTTTTAAGCAAGTAGATCATTAATTCTGCTTAATATGTGGGGTTAAAGCTTAAATCTTCTTCCAAGTAGCAACCTTTCCCTTAAGAGGGGGAGAGGGAAAAAAAGCAAGTTATGGTTGACTAGGCAATAAAGATATTTTTTACAAGTAACAAATTTACTGTGTTAGATTTTACTTACTTTGGCTTGCACTTCGCTATTGTCACTTGCTATTAAAACTACAGGGAATTTATTAACATGTTAATTAAAATGGCTGATGACGATAAGAACTGATGGACTGAAGGAGGCAGAGAATTTCTTTTTTTACATTCCTTCCTGGAGTGAAAATTATTTCTCCTTCTGACTTTATGCTTTTTTTCTTTTTCATGAGATGATTTTTAAAATACTTGCAGTCATTGAGTTAATTGCATTTTATTATTATTTGGCTTCTAATTACTTGTGGGGCACACTGTAGAATGGCTTATAAATCCAAAATTTTTCACCAATCAGTATGAAAGAAAGATGGTTCGAGATATGCATTGTCATGCGATAATTAGAGATATAATTAAAAGACATACCAAGGTCATGGTAAATAAGATCTGACAAACTACTACAGGAAGAGGAGGTATACTTTCAAAAGTGTCATGGCACAGCTCAGAGTATTTTGCTAATCATCAAACTTTTGGGGTATCACAGTTAATAAAATTATTTATTCCAAAAAATGTACATAGAAATCTCTGCAGAAAGAATGTTTCTAAGTGATACAAGGAAAACTCAAGTGAATTTATGTCAATAATAATAACTACAATTTCTGAAGTTACTTTTGCTCATAAATCTGCAATTATAAAAGGTATTACATAATTTATAACATTCAAAATTCATGTGGTATGTTTTTGTAAATAATTTACATAAAGAAACTCTAATATATTTCTTACTATGTTTAGCACAGATAAGCTAAACTTTGTGAAATACTTAAGAAAACATTAAAAACTTATAAGAAATAGTAAGAAGTTCTGTCTTTAATAAACATATGGGAATAAAAATTGCAATTTCTTTAGGAAACGCTATTTTTACACAATGGATTAAATCCCTCTACCATGACACACTCTACATTTTATCCAAGAAATTTTTAAAAAAATGAATAACTTAAATTTATTTGAGTGTTCATGATATCACATTACCCTATTATCTAAGTGATTACTACACAGAGTCCAAAAATATATATATATTAATTCTGTGAAAAGACATGGGAATGAGATAACTAATTTTAAGAAAAACAATCATCTGTACTATTCAATGGCAAATATCTGAGCTTTATTAAAAGGCAATAATATAGGAAATTCTGCTTATTAATCCTATCTTTGTATATTTTAATATAACATACCGAAACAACTTTGGAATTACTGATCCCTATAATAATGAATATGGAAATTCGCATATTAATAAACAACAAACTTTTCATTTATAAATATAGAGGAAAACATATCGTTAAAAACTATGTGTGGGGAAGTGTGGAACCCTATCCAACTAGTAATTAAAATAGTAAACTAATTCAAACTTAAGGCAGAATGTATGCCTCATAAAGAACAGTGTGAAATGTAACAGAATTGGTTATGCTGATAAAAGACTTTACTATAATTAAATATGTGGATTTAAATCATTCCATGATTTAAAAACCTCTTAAGCAATTTGTAAAGGGAGTCATAAAAAACTGGCATTTATTGATCTTGTCAGTCTAGTTCTGGAATCTATTCTCAGGAATGAATGTGAAACACACACACACACACACACACACACACACACAGAAAGTTTTGTGGCATAATTAATAATAGATTAACTTTGGCAAAAAGCACACATTAAATGTTTAAGAATAGGAAAATGATTAAGCAAACTATAAGATTCCATACTATAGAACATTCTACAGTGATCCAATTGGGTATATAATATCTTATGATGTTAATTTTAAAAAGTAAACAAGCAATACATATTTTATTATATATGTATATTTATACATTGAACGCTGGTTTGTTTTTTTTATACATTTACATGCAAATACTTGAAATATCTAAAAAACAAATATAGGAAATATACTTTTTGAATTCTCAGTAATAGAACTTAGTAACCAAATAGATTCAGACATTTTATGTGAATCTCTTGCTATCTCATTACTTGATATTTGAAACTCAATATTTGGACAATACAGTATACCTCAATATTTGAACTTAACATCCAAATTTGCATTACTTGAACTCAAGATACAAGAGATTTGGAAAAGAGGGCATATTTGTATATACAAATATTAAGAATTGTCTTTGGATGGTAGAACTATGGGCCACTTTTTCCTTCTTTCTATGTTCTATATTTGTCAAAATTTATAATGAGTATTTATTTTACTTACTGATGGTGCAAATAATGTATTTGACAAAGAGAAAGAGATAGAAAAAGATCTTCATAGTAGACTAGATCTCGGCAACTGAATTCAATACGTTTTCAGTCCATTCATGTCCTCTGACATCTGTTTTCCCACTTCTGGACTATCTCCTAATCTATGATGTTTGTACTTTACCTGTGTCTACACAAGGCTTAAACGCTCCTTGATTTTTGTGTAAGGATTAGTATATTGGTCTGTAAGCTGCAGATGGGCTATACAAAAGATTTTAGCGACCAATACGCTAAAAGGCACAGAATCTGATAAGTGTTCTGAAAATTCTTATGAATTATGCCAGGACTATGCCTTATCATCTGAAGAATCACAGGAAGGTCCTGTACAGTCTTCAGGCCTTTGATTCTGGTAGGAAGCTAAAAGCAGTATGAATGACTCAATGCTGAGATCCTTCATTTAGAAAATATACAACTAAAAAACACTTCTGTTGATAAGAATGAATGTCAGTTAGATACATTTTCTCATTTCTGTCCTTTATGAGAAGTGGTAGCCAAAACCAAAACAAAACAAACATTATTTTAAATAAGAACATTTTCTACTTAAAATTGGCAATTCAGCATTAGAGAAAGAACTGATGAGCAGTAACTATTCAACTGTGAGCTACTCCATCTTTGGAACATAGAGAAAAATCAATACTGTAAATTGAACAATGAAAAAAATCCATGAAAAGAAATGATGGACTTAATTTAGGAAGTACATAAATTAATAAATGCATGTGGACAGTGAAAAATAGAATGTAAATTTAATTTAAATCCAAAGATAAAATTACTATCTAAGGAAGCATTCAATAATATTGGGTACAATTTCTAGAGGAAGACCACAGCAACATTTGCTCTGAGCTCCACTGTAGTCAAAACAAGGGAGAAGAGAAAAGATCTATTGTACTCCTGAGAAAATAAAGCAGGAACTCAAGAGAAGCACACTTTCCTGGATACCAGTCTACTTGGGAATTATTGAGTCACTAATGATAGGATGGTGATGAGAATTTTTGCCTCTGAGAGCATATAGGCCAGTATTTGTTTCACACACAGTGTGTGATATTATCCTACACTTGATCCCTAATAGCTGAACATTGTACTATATAAAGGAGATGAAAGCCATATGAAAACTTAGATTGTTTTGTACTGTTCTTCATGGTAATTGAAATATTATATTTTACTTGCATTTATTTAGCGTATGTCAAAATATTCTATATTTGAGAACCACTCACTTGGTTTTGAATTATATCTTTAACAATTAATACCTGCATGACACTGGGTAAGTAATACTATTTTTATGTATCTTTGTTCATTGGTAGAGATATTAGTAACTTCTACCAAATAGGTTTTCTTATTATGATATATTAAGATAATACAATTAAAGTACTGGAAACAATATGTGAAACATTTTAAGTGTTCATCAAGTAATAGGTTAACATAATAATGATGATGATGATTTTAAAAATATTTTAATTAATTATTATTTAATTATAATTTTAATTATAAACTATTTATAATTATTATTTAATTAGTATTAATTATTTAATTATCATATAGCTATGTGTTGCTCAAAGTGACACTCAAGTTAATATCAGGAAGAGATGAGAGTCAATGGCAGTTCTTGGCAGGCTTGCTCCTAGCATCCTGCAGCTGTGGCTTTGCTAAATCACATGGGGCCTGTCTGGCACAATGTGATGCTGGTTCTCAGCAAGAACCCACAAGAGTGGATTTAAATATCATGTCAAGAGGCAAGGCTGGAAGCAATCCACTGTGTTACAGCTACCAGAGATTGCTATATGTGACTCACTGCTCACACAGGATAGCTACCCCCTGCCACTGCCACTCCCACTCCTTCATCTTTACTCCAGTAGTTTTTTTCCAGTCCATTTTCTCCTCCCTCTGCACAGTCTATTACTAAGTGTTTAGTAATGGGACCTATTACTAAATGTTTTCCTGATAAAAGACTCCAGCCCCAGGCAGGGGACTTCTTCATGGCAATGGCTGGGGAAGAGTTGTTCATTAGAAGTTGCACCTCCAGAGTCTAGCCCAGCACAATACCTGAGCACCCACCATTTCCACTTTCAAAGGGAAAAAGCAAGATCTGTAAGTAGATACTTTACTCAGTCTGGTCTTTCAATGCAGATTCAGCTTTTTTTTTTATCCTTGCTTGTATAAGATCTTTTGCTTCTCTCATATTTACCTCCCATTTTCTGGCATAGTGCTCAGAGCATGCCATACATTTAACATATTCTGCATGAATACATGCATATTTGAACCAGCATGATGAAATATGGAACTTAAAAGCTGATGGTCTCAATTTCTGCTTAGCACTGAATGGAACAAAACTGAAAGAGGAAGGAATGGGAAGATGAATGGGGCCCTTGAATCATTCCTACTCTAAAGAGCCTTAACAAAGGTTGTTAACCTTTATTCCTGCCTATTAAAATTATCTTTGCCAAATTATTATTTTAGAAGCCTGGTGGCAGGTGTATTGCTTCTAGCTCACTGATCCTGCAGGGAAACCCATCATTCCACAGCTGGCTTTGCGAATTGTACCATAGATTGAATTGCTTGGTTAGAGGGGAAATCAATTTCTATTTTCACAAAAACTTCACAAAATGCTTGCAATCTATAATCTAGTCAAAATCTAAAAGCCCCTTGTAGATTAGTTTTATTGGCTCACTTTATACTGCAGAACCGATGGCATTTCTCACAGAACCTATACTGCCTCATTTCTTCCAACTACAGCACTGATTTTCCAGGAGGAAATGAGCTCTTGTGCAGTTGCTCATCTTCAGAGCATTATTTTTATCCTTTTTGTTTACTTTTTTAATGCAGCCAAATTATTTTTTTCCTATACGCATCATTCTATTTCTATTTATGTGGCCATTTACTCCAATTTATTTATCTCAGTGGATAGGAACAGCAAGTCACCTATCATCAAGGATAATTGCCCTACCATTCCAGAATTACTTAAAAGGGAACCAAGCATTCATTCAATAAACATTTATTGAATACGTATTTTGTGTTAGGAAATGGATTACGGGAGTTGAAGAGAATGGATAAAAATTCACTTCTAGAGTGCCAAAAAGAAATATATATATACATATATATGTATATATATACACACACACACATATATATTCAAATATATATACATACATATATTCAAATATATTCAAAGGTTGACTTTCTCTCTCTCTCTCTCTATATATATATATATATATATATTCAAAGGTTCAGAAATAGCTGAAGTATAACCAACAAATCACTGAAATACTAATTAGCAAAAGTTTGTTGTACATACAGTAAAAAGACAGTTTGCAAACCAGGCGCACTCAAACCAAAACATGGAATGAGGCTCAGGGGTACACTGTTATAAAGCAGCTTATATAGTGAGAAAGCAGTGACTGTTTATTCTTCCAGTGATTGATTGTAATATTGGAAATTTCAGTGGTTACCTCATATCAACCTTGGGAAACAGTTCAAATTTTGCTTGATTTCAGGAGGCATAAGCAAGAAATGACCCAGGTCAAGTTAGTCTTGCAAAATAAGCTAAATTAAGCTTTATTTGTATGACTAAACTGGCTTTGTCTGCTCAGGGAATTTTCAAGGCTGGTGTCTGTTTTTGATTTTAAGCAATATAATATCTCACATCTACTATATAATATTAAATATATATACACATTATATATAATGCACTTGTAAATGAATTATTTAATACTTAATTCCAGCTCACAAAATACGGACTAACTCCTTATCCTCCCACACATGCCTGTGAAAGCGCACACTATGGTAGCCCAATTATTTACACAAGCTTCCTCTATATCCTTCAATGACTTGTTTAATAATAAATGGGTTGTATTCCTAACACGTGAAATTTTAGAGGTGAGATTGTTTGCTTTTGTGTTAGTATAAACATGTTTTTTATGAGTCTCAAGCCATTTTAAAACAACCTCCCTCTGAGTCCAGATAGCATGCAGAGTGTTGGCATGTCCATTACTGACCAGGGCCAGAATTAATTTAGATACTTTTGAAGTTGAGAGAACAGGAACTTTCTGCTTCTGCATTTCAGTGTCAGCACTTCATATCCAACTAATTGAATTATAAACTACTGAAGAAAGTACAAGCATTGCAAACATCTATTTGAAATGTAAATATCTTTCTTTGAAATGTCTTGTTTCCATGACAGAAAT
Source organism: Neophocaena asiaeorientalis asiaeorientalis (assembly GCF_003031525.2). NCBI lineage: Eukaryota > Metazoa > Chordata > Mammalia > Artiodactyla > Phocoenidae > Neophocaena > Neophocaena asiaeorientalis. Next base: position 126,541 of record NW_020175083.1, read on the forward strand.
AAACTTCAAACAAAGCTTTATACATGGACTGCAATGGAAAAATATTTTAGACACTAACAAGTCTTGATACGACTGATGTAATGATTGTTTCCAAATCAAAAAATTATCATGGTAACCTAGACAAAGTAACTGACACATGTGGGTAGGAAGACTCTAGAGACAGATGGTTCCTATTAAACAGCCAAAAAACTAAGAGTACTTGTTCTAGTCTAATACTTTCCTGCTCAGTTAGAGCATTGTGAGATTCTAGAGTCTATTCAGAACCATCTTCCTTGTTTCTTAACCACTTAGGACTTAATTTCCTCTAGCAGGAAAACTTTGTCCTTTTCCCTGAATAAACTGTTCTAGTTCTTGTGATATAAGGGCAAAAGCTGCATCAAAATTTTGAATTTGAACGGATAAAACAGTCCTAAATATTACCTTGGCTTTTTAGTAACTTAGGAATCCATAAAAACAGGCACAGTTTGTTTTGATGGTATCCCTTGCTGTAGCTTTACCTCACACACGTCCTTTCTGTTACCTCCCAGCCACCCAGCATACTAGTAATATGTTCCTGTTAATAGCACAAAATGAATCACATTAATGATTATTGACATTAACTGATAGCCTACTGCACCATACTGCACCACTCTTTCCCTCCATCTTTGGAATAACCTTGAGAGCTCTACATTTTATGTCCATTTTTACAACTTGAATTTTAAGGTTCAGGAAAATTAAATAATGTTCCAACAGTCAACTGTGACTAAGATTAACTCAATCTTTCTACCTCTGGAATCTGGTTCTTCACCAAAAGATATTTATTTATGCTTTTATTCTTTTATAAAATGATCAATACCTGTCTTAGACTGTGCTATGCTTTAGCAATATAATGGTGACCAAAACAGGCCCTAAGGATCCTTAATGTCAGAATGAATTTATTACCCTTCCCATTGGTATTTTTATTTCATATGATTTCTTAAAGTAGAATTCTAACCCAGTGAAATGTAGTATTCTAATCCAGTGACTGCATCTGTAAGAGCAAAAATTTAACCTCTACCCAGCCTAACAGAAATGTTTGGGGATTTTTTGGTTACTGTTTGTTGAGTCTAAATTCAAATCCGAAGATGAAGGTTTATTCTGCCCTTTGTTCAAGACCTTTCTTGCTGAATTTGTTCAACAATGTGAAAAGAGTGGATCAACCTCTTGTAATGTAAGAGGCATAGTTTTTCCATTATACCAGAGGCTTTCCAACTGAAAGAAAAATCAGGTTCTTATAATATTTTGAAGAGCCATTTATTATGGTTGTATTTCTTTATCTTTTAGCCAATTAATATATTTATACTACGTAAAGCTTTAGTAAAACATATTAAAAGCCTGGAGGTTAATCCTGCATCTGATAATTCCCTTATAAATCAAAACACTCATGTTTTTCTTGGTGTAGCATCTTGTAGTATTTGATGCCTAATGACATAAATGTAACCATTTAGCATAAACCTCTTTATTATGAATGATTAACCTGATTATCCTAATACTAAAGCAATGGAAACAGCAATGTCATCATGTATGATTTTTCATATTTGGATGCATAAATGAAAATCATACCAATAAAGTATTCTCTGGATTTGAAACTGAACAGGACCTTGTGGGGCCCTCCTGGGTACAAAAGCCTGTCTGTGTCCCCTGTCTTGTTTATAGGAAAAAGGCTTCAGCCTCCTAGACCTTCCCTGAGTTCCAAAGGGCATATTCAAACAATTACTAATTAGAAAAGAAAGGGAATGCAGAAACAAAGGAGAGGCAGTCAAGAAATAATAGTGCAGCAATAAAGCAGGGTCCTGGTTCCACCACAAGGAATATACATAACCATTACCTTTGAGTTCTTCTGTAGGAACTAAGGCCCCCACCCAGGTGGAGGATGGTAACTTCAGGCTAAGCACAAGATTCCTAGAATACCACCCTGTTATCTCACCACCAACCAACCAAAGAAAGTCACACACCCTGCAGCGCTCACCCCAGATTTTGCCTTTTGTACATGAACTTGCATTTGGCAACAGATTCAGAGTCATGCCAGTCTCTAAGAGAATTAGAATAGTTGCTAAACCATAATGATATTTGTTCTCATTTTACCATTGGAAATTTGCAGATGTAGCAAATATTGAGGTGACCATTTGATCATAAAAGTGTGTGTGTGTGTGTGTGTGTGTGTGTGTGGTGCATGTGTGAGTGTGTGGTGGGGGGAGCACCTAAAGTGTGGGTACTTCAGATAATACCATGTGGATACACACAATATGCACGTGTTTGTAAAGTATGCTATGATGCATGAAGATGATTCATTATATTGTATATTATCTATAACCCCCCAAATTATATTTGTTCAGGAGGAATAAAAGGTTAGAGATAAAATATAAATGGATACCTCTCACAAGCACATGAAAATATAGAAAGGCCCAGATTTTTCCTTCCTATATAGGAAAAAACCCAGTTCTTTCCTACTATGTTTTCTCCTGTGTCTCTCTTTTACTTCTCATAGGAAACACTTCACTTATGACACTTTGGGTAACCAAATATGTGGGAGTTTTCCTCAAAACAACAAGCAATTCTCAGACACCAACTAGGTGTACGACAATTCAACTCCATTCTAACATGCATCAGATTCCACAGGTTAAAGATTTAGTCTTACAGTACGGCCTTCACACCCCCAATTCCATTTTCTGATTCCAATTGCAAGCTTTTGACCTGACTGCCTACAATTTAGGGGTCCTAACAAGCCCCTCCAACTCAAAATGCCAATCCCAAGTCCAAGTTTTTACCTATACTTCTGATCTACTGGCTATCAGTCAGAGGTTCCCATGACCCCCTACTTGGTTTCAATTAATTTGCTAGAGCAGCTCACAGAACTCAGAGAACCATTTAACTTATTAAATTACCAGTTTATTATAGAAGGAGATAACTCAGAGACAGCCAGGTGGAAGAGAAGCATAGGGCAAGACATGGGGAAAGTGCATGGAGTTTCCATGCCTTCTCCAAGGGTGCCATTCTCACCACATCTCCACGTATTCACCAACCCAGAATCTCTCTGAATCCAGTCCTTTTGGGTTTTTACAGAGGCTTCATTGCATAAACATGGCATTAAATTGTTGGCCATTGGCCCTTGATTCAACTTCAAGCACTTCTCCCCTCCCTGGAGGTGGCATGGGGTAGGGTGGGGTAGGACTTAAAGTTCCAAATGTGTAATCACTGGTCGGTTCTCCTGGTAACCAGTCCCCCTTCTTAGGTGGGTCTTAAAGTCATACCACTGAGATAACAAAAGACATCTACCACTCTCATCACAGGAAATCCCAAGGGTTTTAGGAGCTCTGTGCCAGAAATAAGGAGGAAAACCAAATATGTATTCCTCATATCACACAAATATAAAGAGTAAACATACCCTAAGAATACTATTCCAAACACATGTACAGATCTATCTTGTAATAGCTCAGGTTATTCCGTTAAAAAAAGAAGCTTTGCTTACTATGCATTAGTATAAAGTTTAATTAAGCATTTTACTGATTTATCATAGCCAGATTTTAGTAAACTGCTATTGTTATTCAGTATACAGATAATTTATATACACATAGTACATTATATATAAATGGACTTATTTAGAACAATATAAGCTTAGAAAAATCGCAAAGAAACACACTATTCTTAAATAACTTTATCTGTCTTCTTAACATAATAACATTATAAGCAGCTCCCAATATGTAGACAGCAGTCTAACAAATAGCCTAAGGATATGACAGGTTAGGGTAGCCTTTTACTGGGTTTGAAACCAAGCAGGACACTGTGGGACTCCTGGGCATGGAAGCCTTTCAAACAGTTGCTAATCAAGGAAGGGAGGGGATGCAGAGACAAGGGAGGAATAGTCAAGAAACAATATTGCAGACTTGAGGCAGGGTCCTGGTTCCCCCTCAAGGGATACACATAACAATATCTTTGAGCTCTTTTATAGAACTAAAACCCCCAACAAATGGAAGATGTCAGCATTCTTCATTCCAGAGAAGGTCACAGTTTGGTAACCCAGAGGAGCTCATCAGGAGACCACCTGAGACCAGACTAAGGAGCGCAGGCCCTGCACACACCCTGATCCTTATCAGCAACTCCACCCTTGAACCATTGCTATAAAACTCCTCACCAAATCCCCCTGGGTAGGGACACACAGTTTTTGAGGGCATGAGCCTGCTGCGTCCCTCTTTGCCTGGCAAAGCAATAATGCTATTCTTTTCTACTTCACCCAAAACTCTGTCTCCAAGATTTGATTTGGCACCGGTGCACAGAGGCCGAATACTTGGCATCAGATTGAGAAAAATGTTTTCATTAGACAGCAAGTGATTTCTGTGTGTGGAAACAAAATCTCCTCTTTAACAGTGCTAGCAAATATCAATATGGTTCTCTATTCTGTACTCAGTTTTAGTGATAATGTTTTTCGAGCTTCTAATAGAATGCAAGGTCGTATGCATACATAGTAAATAATAGCTTAATTAGTAGTAATGACTACATTACCTATGTCAACTTGTAAAGAACTATAATTAAATACTATGATTAGAAAATAAACAAGATTTAACTAATATTTATATAAAGCAAATTTAGTTCAATAGCTTAACTAGCTCATAATTATTCTGAAAACAAAATTTAAAAGCTTTATGTACAGTCACTATTAGTCTTTCATTTGATATGTAATTTAGTATATATCTTAACTTCATGGCATTCCAACGCTATTGAATTAATGTTGATAACCAAACTGGCAAAGAAATCCTCTTCACAGATCACCAGAGAACAAAGGGATATAATTGTTATTACAGAAATTGTAATTGGTTTTAGGGAAGCCCAAGGGCTTGGGAGTTACACAAGCATTGGTACAAATTCCGGCTCTGTTCAACAACTTCATGTGTAATTGAGCAACTTATTTATTTTGTCTTAGCTTCCTCTCTTCTGATGAGAAGTAAGGAAATTCTAGCATCTATGTTATGGCTTGCTGTGGGATAAAGTATACACGCCATAAACATTAGCTAACCTCATTATCATCACTGTCACTTTTGTATCACCATCATCATCCGCATTAGTGTCATTAACAATATTGCAAGCATGGATTTGTGACTATTTTCAGATAAACATAAAAACCAATACAAACTTGGCAAGATATGATTTTGAAATGGTATCTTTTTAAAAAATGTATGAAAATTTCAGGAACAATGCAATCTACTTTATAAAATATATTGGATCATTTATTTAACTGGTCTAGGTGGGAAAAAAAAAGTTTAGGTAAGTCCCAAGATTGTTTCAAAGTGATATATTTTTTTCCATTCCCAATAGAATGCCTTAACAAACAATGGGTACATTAAGATATTCATTTACTTGTAAGCAGACACTGCTTTATATAAGGTTTTTACTGGTTTACTTAACATTTTATTTTAGCAAACCTGCAAAATACACTCCTTACCCAAGTCTTCAAACAAATATTACAGATCATTAATTTTTCATTTTTTTACATTTCTTCCAGCCATTTTAAACAATTGTGAATTGAATCTAGTGGATTTTTTAGGGCCATGAATTTTTAAAATTCATATAGATTATTTCCTCATCTGTGTGTTAGCATAGATTTTATTCTGATTTCAGAAACTGCTGATTCTGAATGTATCCAGATATTTTTATATAATCATCAAGTGGAAAAAATTAATTTCCGGGACCATATTATCCTCTTGAATATAAACACAAATTCAAAAAGCTTTAATTGAGTGCTTACTATATGCCCTACAAATGTGCTAGATGCAGGAGCATTATATTTTCACACTTTATACTCAACGTTAGCATTTTCAATTGGTTTTGAACTTAGTTAGGGTTTTATTCCTCAATAAATAAGTAAATAAATATTTTAACTTAGTATGCAACTTTTACATTGCTTAGTTTAACATTTCAACAAAGTATTGAATGATGTCTTCCTTCTGTTTTGACCACTAGTTCATTTCAGTCATATATATTTATATACACATAGTATAGCAGAATTTCTCTATAAACTCAAAGCATAGTATGGTTTGTAACGTAAACAGCCCTTTAAACAGTAAAAAGTCACCACTGGCAACTATGTTCTGTTTTATCAATAAATAAAGCCAAATAAAGTAAATCAATAATAAAGCCAAATATCAATAAATAAAGCCAAATAAAGTAAATAAAGCCAAAACCTGAAATCACATGTATGGACACTATGACTGCTTCTGTGTTTATTTTGAGCTTTAGACATTTACTCTAAACCTTAATCAAACAAATAGTTTCTTGAGCTCCTCTTTTGAGGATCCCAAGTTGATCCTTCTATTATCAAGTACCAGCATCAGCTTCTTTGACCCTGGTTTACTTCTGTGTTCCTCTTTCTGTCTTATTCCAAGCCCCCTGGGACTCACTCTCCTTCCTTTCCTCTTTATTACTGTCACTGTCAACTCTATACATTGGCATGCCCCTCCACCAGGACCAACTGTGATATAGGAATCTTTCTTTCTGTCTCCCTTTTTGTTTGTTTCTGCCAACAAAACAAATGTAACTAGAATGTCATTCTTCTATACTCCCAGTGATATCATGATCATATCTCCCTTCCTTTTCCAAATTAAATTAAAATCACATGGAATACTTAAATTTCAGACAGGTAAGAGGTTTAATATCACATCCCCCTAGATCACATTCTACCCTAAATATTTCAGGGACTTCCCTGATGACACAGTGATTAAGAATCCGCCTGCCAATGCAGGGGACATGGGTTTGATCCCTGGTCCAGGAAGATCCCACATGCTGCGGAGTAACTAAGCTCGTGCGCCACAACTACTGAGCCCATGTGCTGCAACTACTGAAGCCCATGTGCCTAGAGCCCGTGCTCTGCAACAAGAGAAGCCACCACAAGGAGAAGCCCCCACACCACAATGAAGGGTAGCCCCCACTCATTGCAACTAGAGAAAGCCAGGGCACAGCAACGAAGACTCAACACAGCCAAAAATAATAAATAAATAAATGTGAGTCCTTAAAAAAATGTAGCTGGTCATGGAAGGTTTAAAAAGAAAGTTGCAACCTCCATCAAAATCTAGAGACTTACACAGTGCACAAAGGTCTTGCACCTGATTTCTAATCCAACTTGCAACAGCCCTGATTCATGTCATTCTCTTGGGTCAGTGTCCACTTTGCTCGGCGTTGCCACACTGTGACATCATAGAAAGCTGCTCAAGTATTTCTTGCCCTGAGATTCCACTGTGGCATCCAGCCTAAGTGGAGTTAGGATCCTTCTCCTCAATATTAAACTAAGAATCAAGAGGTCTTACTTTTAACTCTTGAAACACAAATAGTTAATTCCATTGCTTACCCTAAACAATAAGTTTAACGTTGGAAATCCTAAACTCTGAAATCTCTTTGTAAATATAGGTATTCTTAATTTCTATAATAATAGCTCCACAAAAGCAGTTGCCTTAAGGAAGAGGGGGTAACAAGTACATGTTGATTTTTTAGTAAGACATTCTGTTATATAAAAGATAATCTTGGGCTTCCCTGGTGGCGCAGTGGTTGAGAGTCTGCCTGCCGATGCAGGGGACGCAGGTTCGTGCCCCGGTCCGGGAAGGTCCCACATGCCGCGTAGCGGCTGGGCCCATGAGCCATGGCTGCTGAGCTTGCGCGTCCGGAGCCTGTGCTCCACAGCGGGAGAGGTCACAACAGTGAGAGGCCCGCATACCGCAAAAAAAAAAAAAAAAAAAAAAGATAATCTTTAGTCTTAAGGATTTAAATTTTAAATACAATGAAAATTGATATAAGATTTTTTACAACTGAATTATTCCCAAACAGAAATATAAAAATAATCGTTTCAAGTGTATCATTTTTGAATTAAAGAATATCTTAGTGTTTCAGTGTACAGGATTTGATGTTGAGAAAATATATTTTTAACTGTTATTTCACTATGGCACCAAATCAAGGTAATTAAATCCCTTTTGTACCTGGTTCTCTAATCCATAAAATTAATATTACTTAGCTTATAGTATTTGGATCCAATTACCATATTTTATTAGTTCTAAGTCACATGATTTAATTCCTTCATATTTTAACATCTCTGAAATCAAGGTGCCTTCTACAATCAATATGGGAGAAAAGCATTGTGAAATAATGTATTTGGCAAAAATAGAACATCCTGTAATTTGATAAAATATGATATGTGAGATATGATATATGATATATCTCACATATATGAGATATATGATATATGAAATATGATATTTAAAAATGAGAGGGTCTATGCATGGGAATTAAGAGCTATCCTTTGGAATGAGACTGCCTAGGGTCAAATCCCACCTCTGCCTCCAACTAGATATATGACATTGTAAGAATTATTTAACCATTTTTGGCCTATTTTTCTGACCTATGATATGATAATGACATAAAAAATAAATGCCTAAGATACTTCATTGTTGTCAGCAGAAATGGTGTGATGTTTGAACTCAAGACATTTAGCCAGTGCTCACAAACATTTAGCTACCTTTAACTCTCTTTAAATCTCTTTTAAATTTCAGGTATCTGACTTTTTCAGAAACAAATTAACTAATACTCCACAGCCACTGAGATTATACTAACTTCCTCCATGAAGTTTCCTTTTCTTGACATACAGGCTAGTGATGCAATCAGAGCAAAGCATTAATTTTATACTAGTGTTCATTCAGTCACTTTCAATGAATGATTTTCAGAATATTCACTGTGTTCTGAACAGTGAAAAGTATTTCAGAAGTACATAATTTTTAATATATGTACTAGATTTCTGGTAGAAATGATAGACCAGTAAAACATGATAGAGTAGATTTCAGAGAAATCAGTTTCCAAATAGTTTTCTATGTGTGTAGTAGAAAGGGTTTCAGAAAATCTCTTCTCTAAATAAGTAAGTTGTCATTCTAGAAATTTACCTCAAAAGGAGACAGGCTCTAGGCTTTGTCCTCTAGAAAGTGTTGCTTTACTTTTCCCATACATGAACCTTCTTGGCCAAGTGCTGCCTGTCCTGTCATTTGGAAATTTGTAATCCGGCTCCCATACTGGAACTGGTTTTGGATTGAAAGGAACTGCATGAAGTCTATACAACTGAAGTGAGGGTAACCATCACTTTCCAAACATCCCTAAATATGTATAACCATCTATACTAGTTTCATAGGGCTTCTGCAACAAAATATCACACACTGGCTAGCTTAAAACAACAGAATTGTATTCTCTTACATTTCTGGAGACTGGAAGTTTGAAATCCTGGTGTTAGGAAGGCCATGGTATTGTAAAACAAAGAATGTTGCCCACTATCCAGTTCTACAATGATTAAATCATTAGCCACTGCAGTCACTGACCAACAGTGCTCCCAGGAAGGAGTTCAGGATGAAAATAAAGATGAGACATTCTGTGCTTTAGGAAAAACAAGCCCCTTAGGTAGTTAGGTGTATATCTCAGGAAAACTTTTAATGAACCAGATTCTTGCATCTTCCCATACATAGAAAAGCACTAAATCATTAACTAAGATATTTGTTCCTTGGGACTAGCGTTAACCTCTTATTGAGTTGTATGATTCACTGCATGTATTCCCTAGCCAAAAATCAAATGTATGAGGTTTCTCCCCTTAGCTCTTTGGAGCAGTCCCCTCAGAGCTAATGAGAGGCTGTTTCCTGGACTATAGTCCTCAGTAAGTTTCCTAAATAAAACTGAAACATACAACTCTTAAACATTTTTCAGAGTTGACACTTCCTCTGAAGGCTCTAGGGGAAGATTCTTCCTTGCCTTTTTCAGCTTCTGGTAGCCCCAGATGTTCTTTGGCTTGTAGATGCATCAGTTAAATCTTCTATCATCTTCCTCTGTCTTCACATAGCATCTCCATGTGTGTTTCTGTGTGTTCACATGGCTATCTCCTTATAAAGGCACCAGTCATACTGGATTAAGGTGCCATCCTATTCCATTATGACCTCATTTTAATTTAACTAATTACATCTACAAAAAACTTCACTTCCAAATAAGGTCACATTCAGAGGTACTGGGGATTAGGACTTCAACATGTTTTTTTGAGAACATATTCCAAAGTATAACAACATCACACAGATATATGTCCTATCGTAATTCTAAACACTATTATATTTTATAATATGGCTGAAGCATCACTTGGTCCTTTGGACTTTTGAAACTCTGTATATCTTTCTTAAGCCTAACATCTAGGGAAGAAACCCAAATTACATATTAACATAGCTCAACCTTATGTGAGATCCCCCAATGCAAATCTAAGTAACAAGTGTTTACATACAATTCCCCTATCCGTATAAAGACATAAATTGAATTCCTTCAGTGTGCTCATATTAGAAAATCCTTACTTTGTAGCCTATAGTGTAGGAAAAAATGTTGCAGACACATGTTGCCTGGAGTTTAATGAATATTGTCTCCTCAACTTTTATTACAGAGCATTTCTGGACAATTTCTAAAACTCATTTGAACAGACCATGCAAAACCTGTCCTTCTAGTTCTTTGGTCTCTCAGTTTCAAAAATATCCCCTTGATTGTATTTAGCCAGCAGTTCCCATATTTATATTATAAACTTTATCCTTACTAGTAAATACATCATCTCCAAAATCTGCTTCAAAAATTCTACCCTCTGCAATCATCACCTCTCCTTCCAACTCATTTACTTTAGAAACACCCGAGCACAAGTTTTAGCCTCATAGCCACATTCACTGCATGGTATTCCTCTTTTTATTGTTTCTCCTACTTTTCTTTATTACCTACCTTTGACTCATTGGTCATACTCAATACTTATGTCCCTCTCTCTTGTCTGTCTTTCTGGCCTGAACAAAATTCCTAAGGATGATTGAAATCAACTACTCATTTCACTGGGATTACCCATGAATAGTTAAATATTGCTAAAGAAAATAATAAAAATGAGTTAATTACTATACTTTAACTTCATGATCAAAGGAATAAATATTGAACACCCAAATAGATATTGAACACTTGTCAGTAGTTCAAGACGAATTTTCTCATAAGTTTACATTCCCACTCTCTGAGATGTCTACTGTATTAAGTTACTCTTCTCTTTTCATTTCAACCTGTCCATTTTTTTTCTCTTCAACCTCTCTTCTAACCATATTCTCAACTGATGGCCTAGCCTCATAATTCACTAGTGATGTGGAATCCCTCTGAGAAAATATACTCCTTTTCCCATTACCAAACAACACACCAACTTGTATCAGTAGCCCTGTATCAGTATTTCTATTTCTGACTTTGATCTATTTTGTGTCATCTGACCTTCAATTTCTTTGTCTTCACAAGACCATTCCCATTCACATAAAAACCTGCTCTAAAACATACTTTCTAAACCAGCAAGGAAATAAAATAAAATCAGAAAGAGAAACAAAGAAACATCAACAAAGCAGCTCTACCTTGACCTCATATCTGCTTCCAGTGTCCTAGTCCTTTGTAACTCCTGAAACAATTTATCAGCACTGTCTCAAAATTCTCACCTTTCATTCATCCCTTGAAGAGAATATTTTATTTGATGTTTTCCAAGTTACAAAATAATATCTATGTTTTGAAACATAGTGTTAAAGACTCTTGTCTTTGCCAAATAGTCCATTAGCTGTAATTCAACCATATGGCCACATGGAAGAGACTTATAAATATTGTCTGGCTATCTGTCAAAGGAAAGATGAATAGTTTTGATGAATAACTATCACTATTTGCCACATCAGCTTATTGAAAGTTCATATATGTGGAAATTGAAATCATCATAAAAAAGAGCAAGGTTACAGAGTTAAACTGAGCTAGGAGCTAAAATATTCAACAAGAGACCTGGAATTCTGTATATTATTAAAACAAAGAGCAATAATGTGTGGTCCAGTCTAATATACAAAGCTCTGTGCTTTTAAGTGTAAGTGGAAGGGTGCAGAGTTTGGATGTAGCAATGAGAAATAAAAGGGTGCCAAGCTCAACATCAAGCCAGAGGTCCAAGGGATATAAAATGCAAAAGTCACCACTAGGAGGAAGGAGGCTATAGAGTAAGTAGTGTTCTCAGAAAAGTGGTAGATTTCTGTTAGAACATAAATGGGATAGAAAAATCAGAAAAAGGCTTGAAGATATGGGGAAGTTTCTGATATGCAAAGGGTTAGGGAAAGATGTTAGAATAGGATATGTACAGAACCAAATGGGGAACAAGGTATGTTTAGAGTCCATGGGCATATGGTGGGGTTTGCAGGGTTGAGTAGTGGATGAGGAATAATCTGAGAGAACTGGACTTCTCTGTGGTGTCTCATAAGGAGAGAGAAATTGTTCCTAATGGCCCCGAGGCAGATTGTCATGCAGTGTCTAGGTCTCCCTCTTGCCTTCTGCTGACAGATGTCTCCAGGCAAAATATGAATGAGCCAACTAAGGAGCAGGGCCCACTCTTTGACTCTTTCTGGCAAACACATCAACTATATATTTTCCATTTAATTTATTGATTTAGTTAATTTTATGGAGTTCCTAATATTGAATCGTCCACTCATTCCTGAAATAAGTTCTAATTAATCAGATTATATCACTTTGATATTTTGGTAGGTTCTATGTGAAAATATTTTATTTAGAATGTTTTCACTTATATAAAAAAGTTTATGTATTTTTCTGTTTTCACATCATTTTTATCAGGTCTTTATAGAGGGAAAGCTATCTACTTTCTTGGTCATGAATAGTTACAAGGAGATTAGAAGTATCTTAGTTGCTAACAAATAACAAAGATGTGATATGGATTTTGGTGTACTTTTGACAGACCTTTACTCACTTTTCCAATATTTTCCATAATAATAGGTCTAATCAAGTTTTCTTCTTTCTGGATTAGTTTTTGTATTTTATTTTTTAGTAAGAAATCATCTGTTTCCTCTCATATGTTAAACATTTCCCCATGGAATTGTATGTGGTATTCTCTTGTGATTATTTTAATATCTTTTCTAAAATCTAAGAGGTTACAGCCCATTTCTCATTCCTAATTTTACCTACTATGCCCTCTTTTTTGTTTATTAATCATATTAGTGATGCTTTTTGTTCACTTAAAATATTTTGCCTTAACAATAAATCCAACTTTAGATTATTTTTAATTACACTAACTTCTACATTTATTTTTATTAATTTATATTTCCTCATTTCATTTTTAAAATGTTCTTTCCTTATTTTGAAAATATGAGAAGTAGGTAATATTTTAAAAATTAATTAATTTATTTTTGTCTGTGTTGGGTCTTTGTTGCTGCACGCAGGCTTATCACTGCGGTGGCTTCTCTTGTTGCAGAGCGTGGGCTCTAGGCTTGCGGGCTTCAGAAGTTGTGGCTCGCGGGTTCTAGAGTGCAGGCTCAGTAGTTGTGGCACACAGGTTTAGTTGCTCCGTGGCATGTGGGATCTTCCTGGACCAGGGCTCGAACCCATGTCCTCTGAATTGGCAGGCGGATTCTTAACCATTACACCACTAGGGAAGCCCAGAAGTAGGTAATTTTTAAATAGTTTCTCTTTTGTAATGAACATGTAAAAAGCTTTGCTGGCTAGACTAAATTTTCTTCTTGTATTTGCTATATCCCATACCTATGATATATTTTTTCTAGCTAATATATTATTTCAATTTTTATATCCTTTTTTGATACAGTGCTTATCTAAGAATACAGTTCAAAATGTTTTGTGGTTTTAAAATATATATATTAATTTTTACTGTATTATGATTAGAATATATGCTTTTCAAATTTTCTATATTTGAAATTTTTCTTCAGTTTTTCTATTTGGTGTGGTAACTAGACAGAAAAGTAAATAAATAAACAAACAAATAAATTGTTCATGAGGAATACAAGTTTATATATTTATCTATTTCATTAAATCTGTTGATTAGAGTATTTTATACTTTCATGTTCACAGTTACCAAGTCTCTTTGTCTCTAAATAATACATGGAAAATTCCAAACATAATTGCATGTTATCTCATTTAGATTGACATCTGATAAGTTTTGCAATATATAACGTGCTGGCATTGTTGACCTAAAACAGATCGTCAGCAAAAATGGGTTTGTTCTCGATCAACAAAGAATTGCAATTCAGGGTGTGCAACCATGGCCAGCCATGTGCAAGTCCCCAGCAAAAATGGAGAGAACTCTTTTATAGATGGGAAACGGTAATTGGGAAGGCTATTGTAAACAAAGAGTCCGTGGTTTTTCATTGACTGAGTTGTGACTGTCTCTCATTTTCTGAGCTCTTGCCAGGCAAGAATAGGGATATTTTCTTCTTCCTGTTGGGCTCTGCTCTCATTGTAGGGCATGAGACCCCCACCTTCTGTCTCCCAACTCTATTTAATTTAGGTTCCATTTATTAATTTTTTACAGCTTGTGATCTATGTATATACAATTATGGCACTTGTATTTTTCTAAAAGTGTATCTTTTATTTTACAAAATATCTTTTCATCTTATTGAGAGTTTTTAACTTTAAATAGTATTTTGTTTGATACAACTATTTCTATACCTACTTTTTTATATTTATATTTGTCTGGAAGATATTTAATTAACCCTTTATTTTTAAATTTTCTTTATTCTTTCAAATATATTTCATAGAAATTTAACATTTTATAATGGCTTAATTTAATTACTTATGTTTAATATACCAAATGATGAACAAAATTTTATTGTTTTTATTTTATCACTTATTTTATTTTTTCTTTATTACCTTGTAATTATTTATGCTGATTTAAGTGGGTTTATTTATATTCCCTTTTTTTCCTTCCCTAGAAGATTTTTCTACTTTTTAAATTTCATCAATGATCAACATTAATTGTGTACCCCTGGTGCATATAAACAAACAAAACATACTTCTCTTCTATTACATGAGAACAAAACAATGTTCCCTCACTGTTTCCACTCACCAAGTAAATTAAGACTTTTGAACAGTTGCACATCTCCAATACCTTCTACTCTAACTCCAGGCACTGATGATAGGTAATATTACAGAATGTTTAGTGTAGGCCAAGCACTGCTCTTTGTACTTTACACATACTAACACACTTAATCATCAGCAAAAGCCTATGAGAGTGACTATCACGAGCCACACTAAACTGAAAACTCCATGAAAGCAATATATTTCTGCTGTTTTGTTCACAAATGCATCCCAAGCACTAGAATGGTGACTGGCATATAGCAAGCGTTCAAGAAATATTTGTTTAATAAATGCTTCCACAATTTTACACATGGGAAGCATGGTAGAACAGAGAGGTTATATGATTTATTTTAATTTCACCACCAACAATTGGTAAAACCTAGATTGAAATTCAGACACCTTGATATTAGAATCTGTGTTTTTAACTATTACAGTCTTAAAAGAGGTTTATGATGATGATGATGATGGTGATGTTTTTGTCTCTCCCTCATGAACCAAAGTCTATGTTTTCTCAAGATAGTTTAATAATTTTAGTTTCAGAATGTCTATTCTCTTTTAAGTCACCATTTTCATCCCATAATATTATACACTCTCAGATAATATATCAGGATCAAGACACTTCCTAGGATCTGCTGCTTTCTTCTCACTGCCCTGAGGCTCTTTTATGATTACCCCTAGTCTATATGTACCTGAACTCTTGGTAGAATTAGATGGCATGGTGTTGGAGTTGGAGCTGGTGTTATAAGTGGAGGGAAGTTGGCCACCACTAACCTGTATCTCTCTATTCTCTCTTTAATCATACCCAGTATGACTTCAGTCCCCTTTACTCTGATATTACTCATGGTCATTAACAACGCCCATGTTGCCAAATATAGTAGCCCCTTCTTGCTCTCATCTGTCTAAACCATCAAGAGCAGTTAATAGTTGTTCACTTCCTCCTTCTTGAAACATTCTTCTCTTTTGTCTTCCATGGCATTACAGTTTTCTTTCCACTTTTTAAACTGCATATTCTTAAGGTTCCATTGCTAAATTTTCCCCTTTTACTTAACCATTAAAGATTAGATTTTTTCAGGGCTTGTTCATGGGTCTGCTTCCCTGGTTTTATTTTTATCATCACCATAGACAATAATGCAATCTGATGGCCTTAAATACCTCTTATATTACACCTTTACCTGTATACCATCGATTTAAAACATTGCTTCTGAATTTCAAAGACATATATTAAACTGTCTCTCTGATAATGTTTCAAAAATTAATCATATACATTAAAATTTGAGTATATATAAAAATAGAACTTTTGATCCTCATCCTGCTCCATCCCATGAACCTGTTCTTCCCAGGTCTTTTCAATTCTGTAAGTGCCTTCAGTTTACAACAACCTATGAAAAGGATTGTTTTACTCATAAATAAGAGCTTATTTCATATATAGGTTATCCAAAATATTTAGCAAATACTTTTTCTTCTCTACTTCTCATGTACCATTACCCAGTTCTAAATTTACATCTCTTCTTGCATCAACTGCTACAATACCTTATATTTTCTTCTCTTCCATTTTTTCATCTCTATAACCCATTTTCTATTCAGCAAAAAGAGTAATAGATTAAAATCATCAGTGAGAATCTTCCAGACCCAGTTTACAAACTTTCCACTTTACAATAATCACAACATCACATGTCTAACATCATTTTGCCCAACTTCCTCTCGCCCCCCCAAATCACATGAACATTATTTCCTTTCCTCAAGTTAGACAAATATCTTTCCCAAAAGAGCCCTCTCTCAAGTCCATCCCTAGGCCATTTATATCAATGGCATCTTCTTTTTCTTCAGATATCACACAACATTTTACCTTCTCACAAATTACTTTCCACCTCAGTTCATCTTTATTAGATTACCATGTTTATTTTCTTTGATTTATCACAGTTTAAGAAATTATCTAGCTGATATGTTACTTGTTTTATGCATTTCTCTCTAAAACATGAGCTCAGGGACTTTGTTTATCTTGTTTACTACTCTCCACTTCCTAACAGAATGGATGGAATATATGCATAAATGATCATAGAAAACCATTCAATTATGCTGCTCAATGTCCTTTAAAAAAACATTGCTCTGAAATTCAGAGAGAGTTTAATAGTATACAAACTGCTCTTTTACATTACAGGAGGAGGCACGAATCTAAACTCTGGTTGGAATTTTAGAAGCCAGAATTAGGCATGGGAATGAGGTTTAGGTTGACCCTTGTTTAACAGGCACTGGAGGAAAGCAGAAATGGTAATAAGCCCCCGAGCATGGTCAAACACAGTGACCATGTGATAGTTCAGAGGACATATCCAATCCAAAAGAGCCAAGCAGAGGGGAAAAACTGGATCAAAGGCAAAGAGATTTCAACCAGTTCACCCAAGAAAGATTGAGAAGGGTGAAAGAAGAGTAGAACAATAAAGTTTCTCTGAGAAGGAGAAAATGCATGTCATCAATTCTTTTTTTCTCTTTAAAATATTTCATTTTTCTAGAGGAGTTTTAGGTTCACAGTAAAATTCAAAGGAAAGTATTCCCTGCCCCTGGATATGCAATGCCTCCTCCATTATCAACATCTCCCACTAGAGTGGTACATTTGTGACAACTGATGAACCTACACTGACACATTATAAACACCCAAAGTTCATAGTTTACACTACAATTCACCCCTAGTGTTGTACATTCTATGGGTTTGGACAAATGTATAATGATATGTATCCGTTGTTATAGTATCATACAGAGTATTTTCACTGCCTTCAATATACTCTGTTCAGCTTATTCATCCAACCCCTGGCCACCGGATCTTTTACTGTCTCTGTAGTTTTGCCTTTTCCAGAATGTCATATAGTTGGAATCACACAGGATGTAACATTTTCAGATTGGCTTCTTTCGGTTAATAATGTGCATTTAAGTTTCTTCCATGTCTTTTCATAGCTTGACAGCTCATTTCTTTATAGCACTGAATTCAATTCTCTTTTTAGGAAGAGAATGTAGGTCTGTCCTTGAAAATGGATCAGCAGTTAAGACTACGGGGCTCATTTAGCACTCTCCATCACAGGTGGAATAAGTGATTTCTATCGCATAACTTGATGGGATAAGTTAATACTCACAGAAGTTTTTCAAATACAAATTAAAAAGTCCACTTAACTCATTTCTTTTCTATTATACCATGCATCATTCCTGACCATGACTGCTTTTCAACCCACCATTATATGTGTAATAGATCTCAATATCATACGCTAGTATACGAGAATAAGACTATATATACCAAGACAAAAGAAGGGATTGGGAAGTTTGACTGGGATACAGACTAGTAAAAATCAAGACCAAATTGCATGATGAAGTCATTCATTCTTGAAGAGGATTATTAAAGCTCAAAAGACATTAATAAGTGTGTGGTAAGGAACGATGTTGACTTGGTACTCCCTCGAAAGAGAAGTTTGGATAGCTAAATAGAGTTGAGGGAGATGTGGGCAGGCAAAGAGCAATGCAGAAAAAGACATGATGATACAGTTGTTAAAGGATTTCCAACACCAGGTAAGGCTATCTTTCTATGAAGCTGAGTTTGGTGTGTTCCAGGGAAAGCTAGCGGTATGAGATATCCATCAGTCTCTTGGACAAATGGGGCCAAATTCACCCTGAACCTGAGTATCACATTTGCTTATATAACACTGGACCAATGTTTAATACCCATTTCAGATTTTATGTTTATCACCATGCAGAAACATAGATTATCATGCTGTTCAACACAGCTTGAAATCGCTATGTGCCTTAGAACTGTCTGTATCTCTTTGAAGCTTTACAGTAGACTTGTTTTTCTTGTTTATTCATCTTTTCTATCAGAACTATGCATATTTTTAGACTAGCAAATTCAACCTCCCTAGAAAACTTATTTTATTATATTACAAAGAAGATTACACCAATGAAAGCAGATTTATTGAGCAAACGAAAAGATTTATCAACAAACAAAAATGGAAAAACTAGTGTCTATGAACTCCCTTATACACTGAAATATTTGTCACTATTTTATTCTAGAAAGAAAACATTTTAATTAAAAAATTTAAATTTCATATAATGTGCACTAAATAAAGACACTGAGCACTGAAAAGCAAATATTACTAACTATATAGCCAATAATTAAATTGCGGCTACTAATACTACACTACTAATTAGTGGTATAAAAATAATATGAAAGTGTTCATATTACAAACCATGAACATTGTCATGATTTAACACTATATGCCAATACTTTTACTGAGTAAACAAAGGGATCTCTTCAAAACTTTTATATAGACTTAGGATTATAGACTTTGAAGATCTGTTCTGGGACAATTTACAGGGGGCAAAGCTGATACAGCTAGACGTAGAGCAGAATTAAGGCCAAAGTTCTGGAACTGATCATGAGAAATAATGAGAAGTAAAGTCAAAGGAGAATTAAACATCAGGTACTAGCAAGGTGACAGGAAGACAAAATTGCAAGTTCAGCTATATCATTGCAAAATGTTCTACTTTAAAGGTCTATGACTAGGCCCTGTGAGTTCCACTGGTCTTAAATTAGTGGAAGTAAGAATACCGTGTCATCATATTATAGAGCTCCTGACATAGTTTTTTAATATATCAGCATTCCTCCTCCACAAATTTATTTCCAAGATTAAAAAATAATTTTAATCCTGATTTCATATTTTATCATAATGCTCTGTAAATTTTCTCCCTTTGGATCTGGAAGTGTTTAGAATATGGTAAGTACTGTAATAAAGTTTTTCATTTGTTTTGTTTTTTAAAATGCTGTCTTGACCCAGTATTGAGACACTGGTTAGACGGGTTAGTTCCCTTTCTTGAGCAGCTGAATAAATCCACATTCCAACCACTTTGGTTATGGGGGCTTTCATACTCCAGGCCAATATGCACCAGCCCTAATTGCCCCAGAGCCATGTATCAGACAACTGAAGGCTCACTGCTGTCTGCCTCCTCCAGAAATTATTCATATTAGTCCATCCACAGGAAGTCCACATAACCCAGCTAACCCCAGGCTACTTGTCATACACAAACCGCCCTGTACAGCTACAATCTGCTGTTACCCTGTCCCTGGGTGTAATCCGCTATGTGGCCGTGCTTGGCAGCCTTCTCTACTTTGAAGCTGTAAGTTTCAAAAAGTCCTGCCTTTCATCTAATCAAGTGCCATTGTCCTGTCTTACCATCAAAAGAATCTTTAAGTCTTACAAAATGGGCACACAATCTGTGTTTGTGGAATCAATCAATCAATTTATGGTTGATTAAGCACCTACTTGTGATTTTTAATCCATGAGGCAAGTGAGACTCCAATTCCTGGGAGTATCAGGTATAATTACAGAGTATGCGGTGTCTGACAAGAAAGCATGGAATAGCCATGCTTGCTTTTCCAAGGACACTGAGTTGGAAAAACCTTATCCTTCTTACCATATAATCACTGCAGCCATCACTCCTCAAGACTGAGGGTTACAAAGATTGACCAGTACCTGAGGGCACCCACAATTTAACAAGAGCTTTCCATTGTGTAATCCTGCTGCTGCTTAATTGTGGCCCCTATGGACTTCACTTCCCTGCAAGTCTGCATATACATTTTTAAAGACTTTTCAAAATATTATATTCAGTGTTTTCAAGTGGTAGATTTTCTTTTCTTTTGGTTTTCTCTCTTTCTAATTGAAAAGGTTTTTCAGGATATTTAGTTCAACCTATTGAGAGAATTCATATCTGCTAATACAATTAATAATTTTACAGAGCAAGAAGAGTGGGAAGGGCCAAGTATTCTATAATACACTCATCAAACTCTATCTTAAGATCATTGCCAAAATTGTATGGTGCTGCAATTACAACGTTAAGATTAGACATTCTTAAGGACATTAGGTATAGTTGGCAATATGGAAGAGTAAACTCCAAGGGGACATGAAGTTTATCTCAAACTTTTGAAATGGTGATTTTAAAAAAGAGATACTTGCCCTGCTTCTGTGTTTCCACATCTTTTCTAAACGGCATGCCATTTGTACCATTAATAGAACCATAATTTCTAACATACAACATTTTTTATAACATGTAATGATATAGAAATTTTGTAAAGCATAGAGAGAATGTATTACACTTGATAAACATTACTTAAAATTAGCTTTCACTTATAAGTCATTCACCTCTGAGTATATTGTACAAATATTTTGTCCGATGTTGTTGGTTTGGGATTTTTTTTTCTTTTTCAACATAAACAAGTCTACTTTTGGTTCTACTAATGATTGTTATTTTGCTTTAGGACCCCTGAAACAGACTCTCTTTACCATATACAAAACAGAAATGCAAAAAGAAGAATATATCTACACAAGAAGTTTTGAATTGTTTCCATAACAATACTGGCAATAAATTGTCCTATATGTAATACTGTATTTGTAGTATACACATAAAATGACTTGGTTACAAAACTCAATAAAGTGCTTTATTCCCTGCCAGCTGGCATCTGTTCCTAAGAAAACTCTTTTTAATGTGCTGTTATCTATACACAATCATTTTTTAATGTACCCTAAAGCCCACTTTTATAACAAGCTTCATTGCTGAGGTTGTTTCGTTGGTGCTATATGCACTGGAAATGATAAAAGAAAGTTAGTGATGTAGACACAGAATGAAAAAACAAACTTCATTTTGTTTGTAAATTGTGCCCTGTTTGACTGAGGTAGATATTTATGAATGCTTTGTTGGATTCAGGTGTGAAGAGACCTGTGTGGGAACACATATTCGAAGCAAAACATGTTTTCACTTTTTTACTTATTATTCAGTCATTCTGAATTCAATCTTTTAAACACTTTCCCTGACCTCAGGGGTGACACTGATAGTTGTATGATGCTTTAAAAAAAATAGAAGTGCACTTATCTGTGTGTTGCAGGGATGATATTCTTGAACAAGTACAGATGTCTGGGATTCCATGAGAGTAAACTGCTATTATTTTGTAATGTTGTAAACAAATATGAATGCAGCCTCCTTTCTTTCTTATTCATAAGTATTACGGATGCTAAATGTTCATTGGGTCATGATGTAAATGCTTTGCCAGAAATCACTTTCATTAGTGATTTGCTAATTTATTTTAACAATGAATGAAACTGGGGTTTCTTCACCAATTCATGGGGAGATAATGTCAACATTTAAATGACCTTGATGTATAGATAATTTTTGATTCCAGAAATTTTTAAAAAAATGTTCTCTACTGACACAGACACACACACACACACACACATTTCAGATATATAAACAAGCATGCTTTATAGGATGTAGTAAAAATAAACCATATTTTTAATTCTAGCTACCCCTTAACATTTTTTCGGTGACCCTAGATGAAAATTCTTATAGTCCTCATGATTTTTATGCTCATTAAAAGCCCTGTACTCCTTTAAGTCAGAGAACACAGTCTAACATTTAAAAAAATTATAAATGTCCAGATCCATACAATAATCAATGTTCCATTTTTTATTCAAAGATAAAACTTTTCTCCCCTCTTCTTTCAAAGACCTTCTGTAGTCAGGAAGCAAGACACTCTGCATCATGAAAAAGAATTTTATTGGCTTTTTCTTCTTTAACACCATATCTCTTTCTCCATCTCTGTTAAGGATAGGAGTGGGACAAGAATTTAATCTGATCAAAATCACTCTAACTTCGCTGGCTTTGTCATCTCTGGCCTGGCACATACCTGAAAATGGACTCATTCTCTCAATAATTACTTTTGAGGTTTCTTCTGTTTTTTTTTGTTTTTTTTTGTTTTGTTTTTGAATTATACCCCCTATAACTAGGGATTTTTACACAGTTGATGACAGTGTTCATCCCCCCCCACCCACCCCCCGCTCCCTCTGCCTGGTTT
>NW_020175083.1:149343-184417 GCF_003031525.2 Neophocaena asiaeorientalis asiaeorientalis
TTGTTTGTTACTCCTTCTGCTGAATGCAGGAATCCAGAGATACCATTATTTCTCTTTCAATCCTGTTTTATTGCTCTAGGTGGCCCTCTTCTGTAGGATGAAAGACTGCCACTTCAGTGAGCTATCCTCATTCTTAGCCATATATGCCTCATAAGAATCATCAATATATCCTTTATTCTAAGAATACCTTTTGGCAGGTCTATCTGTGGTTGGCTTACCTATATAACAATATTTGTTTTTTTTAGGCTGGATACACAAATTCCTTTTTCCTCCCATAACTGCAATGATTCTGTTTAAGTTCCATTTCCAAGGCCAAGGTAAGGACAGGTAACTATTCCTGATCCCTTGGTAGTTATCTGTGCTTTCTCCTTCATGTATTCACTCTCCTGACCAATTTATACCCTCCACATGGTTGGCTTAAGAACCTACTAACATTTTTAAAGTCACCTATTTTGAAATATCTTCATGGTGAATGTTCAGAATATAACTCTATTGTCATTACTCATCAACTTCTAATTGTGATAGGAGGAGCTGCCTCCTAACACAGAGTTAGATAACATAAAGATTAGAAATAGAGTGTGGGTAGTAAGAGCTTCTTTACTGTGCTGTATTAAATGTGAAAATCACTTTCAGATTTCTTATCTTACTTAGGCTGGCAAGTCAGCTCAGGTTGACAGACCATTTAGCAACATAAAAAAACACATGCTACAAATAATTGGTGATGGGTATAATCCAAAATTACTTCTGATTAATATCTGCCAAATGGTTGAAAAGATTCATAGTTACAGACTCTGAGCTAGAAGTATACAGTCCATCACTTCCTCTACAGCAGTGTCTTTTGGACTCTCTTCAATGTTTATTCACTCTCTAATCTGTATAGATCTACAGAAGATCTGTCAATCATTGCTTTGTATAGTTTTTATTTTTACAATAATCTGAGTATTGAATATGTGTTTTTAAAACATATTGCATCCCCTGGAGGTTATGATAAACAGCCTTTGGAGGTGTACCTTCTTCAAGATGAACATCATAGCTATGTAATATTTAAAATCTCTTTTCTTAGGGCAGACCATTAGATAATTGTCCATATAGGGTGTGTGCATTGATCCCTGGTAATTTTTTTTTAACAGAACTATGCTTTGGCACATCCTAGAACTTATAGTAAGAGATAGCATAAGGATTGCTTGTAGGAAAACCATACACTCATTAAAGAAGTTTTTATTGCCACTATTGTTTGTTTTATAGTAATTCTTTCATGAAGTATCACAGGGAACTATTTCTTTTATTGAAAAAAGTTTTTAAAATTTTACAGTTTTAAAAGTAACTGTTGTACTTATATTGAGTAATCTATATTATTTTGTTTTGTTTTATGAATATTATAGATAATGAAACTTGTCAGGCTTCCTTCTTTGAAATGTATTCTAGAATGTTCAGAATGTAATTTTGAGAATTTGGGGATCACAGATAGCATGTATGCAAAATATAAAGACAATTATTTTCTACCTTAATTTATTTCGGGGCTCATTTTATTTTCACAACTTATATTTTCCTTTCATCTTTTTCTTTCTATCATTTCATGGAATGTATTTTTCACAACTTGCAATACATGTTTTAGGGAACACAATAGAATATACTTTTTAAAAATACATTATACTTATTGTTCCATAAATGTGGTGTAAGATGAGAAATTATTAAGCTCCAAATTATCATTGAAGCCAAATCTAAGAAGCTCTAACCATCTATAGCTACTTTTTTCTACAGAAATAGTTACAGATGAATTTCTGCAAATTTTTTTGTGTCATTTGACTCTACCGCCTTAATCTCCAACACTTTGATGAAGTAATGGTGCCAAAACAACAACAAAATCAATAGATTTTTATGGAGTCAAGGGACCTGTAATTTGTCTGCACCAAAACTCAGTCAAGTTGTAGTCTTCCATTTAGAAAAATGCAGTGGATGTAATAATGGATTTTTGGTCTCTGACCATATCTGAATACTCTTCTTAAACTTACAGAATTTTGTGAAGAAGCATGTGTGGTAGAGAATCCACTCTGATGAGGGAATTGGCAGATATATCCACCTCCAAAGGTTAGCTGTGTAAGAACATCCAGTGTTCAGATTGCATGGTGACTCCTGAGGTGTTCATGCCCTCTGCCAAATGTGTCCTGTGCAGGTAACTTGAACATTGTTTTTGTCTTCATTACTCTATTCCTGTGTCTCTGCTCCCTCCTGTATTTTCTGTGAGCTGACCAATAATTTTTAAATTAAAATATTTAGAGTGGATACTGTTACTCATAAATACAAATCCTGATTGATACAGTTGGTACATAACTAACCTAAGTCTCTCTTTTGTAGAATTAAAAATATGATACAGAGACAGGAGTCAGCAGAATAAGAAGCAAGGCTGGAGCAAAGAGAGACAGAAGCAGATCCACTAAAGAGAAGAGGAGAGGATATCAACTTCCGAAGTACAACCAAGACAACAGAGCCACATGAGCGTCTGTAGCACAACACAGCTGCTTTTATTGAATCCTCTTATCCAAGGAGACACCCAGGGACTTGCCTGGCGGTCCAGTGGTTAAGACTATGCCTTTCAATGCAGGGGGTGTGGGTTCAATCCCTGGTCAGGGAGCTAAGATCCCACATGCCTCGTGGCCAAAAAACCAAAACATAAAACAGAGCAATACTGTAACAAATTTAATAAAGACTTTAAAAATGGTCCACATTAAAAAAATCTTAAAAAAACAAAAAAAAGAAGCCACTCACTATTTCATTACTTCATCTGACCTTTGTGTTTCCATCATAATGGGTACTTCTGCTTCCTCACATCCAGGAATATCCTTTAGAAGTCCCATACCAGACACACACGCGCAAACATAATTACCCACCTCATGTTCTTTTCATTTTTACAATCTGAAATGATAGAAGTATTTCTGATAGGTGGCTAGGGAACATCAGACACATTTATTTATAAACTTGAAAGTCTTTCTAAAGAAATGTGCACATTATTAAAACCCCTATCAGTACCTTGTATTGCTTATCATTCCAGTTTTCCATCTCCTGCTGCACTAGCTCTAAATTCTGAGACAATGTTTTTTATTGTTTTATTTTATATTTTAAAATTTTATTTATTTGTTTGTTTATTTATTGGGATCTTTTAGTTGCGGTATATGGGATCTTTTTAGTTGTGGAGTGAATGTGAGATCTAGTTGCCCGACCAGGGATCAAACCCTGGCCTCCTGCATTAGGAGCACGGAGTCTTACCCACTGGACCACCAGGGAAGTCCCCCTGAAACAATGCTTTTTAATATTTGCCTACGGAGCTTTCCTTCCACTGTCTTCAACAGATCTGCTTTCCCCAGGAGGTTTTCTCTGCTTAACAACATCCTGTAAGTACTTAATGTGGCATTATGATTTGTCGCAAAGGTAGCCTGAACAAATGCTTGACCTTGCATAGTTCTGTAGATCACTATTGATTTAAAGTGACAGACTAAATTTTCCACATTAGCCTGCACCACATGTTTTTTTTTACATATTTATTGGAGTATAATTCCTTTACGATGGTGTGTTAGTTTCTGCTTTATAACAAAGTGAATCAGTTATACATATACATAGGTTCCCATATCTCTTCCCTCTTGCATCTCCCTCCCTCCCACCCTCGCTATCCCACCCCTCTAGGTGGTCACAAAGCACCGAGCTGATCTCCCTGTGCTATGCGACTGCTTCCCACTAGCTATCTATGCACCAACAAAACAGGATTACTCCAAAGGAAACAATTTTTTTCAGTGTCTCTAAAGCAGTAAACAGAATACAAATATCAGGGTACTTTTCTAAGTTAAGGAGCAAATACATCTAAGAACCAAATTGTACATCACAGAAATCTACTACCTTGCACAATATTTTGTAGAGAAAAAGAAAAGCATTACTCTCATATCAGGGAAATATTTAAGGATTTCAAATATATCAAAATTATCAGAATAACATTTTTTGGTTTTGATGAAGACTATGCCTATTTTTAATCTCCTTTTAAAGGAGTGCATGCCCTTTACAGTGTAGTATAGTCTATATAAACCTTTCAAACCAAAAGCATCTCTACATTGTTTCAAATCAGAAAAGTACCAAGAGAGGTACCCCACAAACTACTGGATTTCCTGTATCATTGTTCTCTTTTAAATTAAATTCTCAGGGCAACTACTGTAGATGGCAGGTGGGGACATTTCTCCTTTTGAATTTATAATACTGTTCCTTCTTCTGCTTAATGTCATTCCTTACAACCCTAATCCATGTAATCCAGCACATGTACTAAATGTAGATGAACAACACATTTTAACTGTAATTTAAAGAAATTATGAGTTCTACCTAAATATTTTATAGTTTAGTTAAATCTCCAGTCTCATTTGTGGTTTACAATTGCAAATATTGAAATATTAACTAGTGCTTAATCATCATTCCTTATTTTTATATTCCTTATTCTGGACCCCATGACTATTTTCTATGACTTTACTTATGGAATTCTGATTCTTTTCTTTGTTATATCGTTGTCCCTCCTGCCCAAATCCAGGTTTGATCATCTGTTCATCTATACATTTTAAAAAATTTCATTAATGCCACTCCATTCCAGGTTTATATTTACCTTTACAACTTTTCCTTTATAATAAGTGTATTTTATTTTTTCCTGGAGATGCATGAATCATTGTTGTTAGAAGTGAAGTTCTTCTTTGATTAAATCCTTAATGATGATTTGAAATGACCTGTTTCAAGAACTCAGCAGATGTGCCCCTGGATGCTCTCCCAGATTGCCTTAACCTTTCTGCTCTCATAGGAGTAGCTATGCAATTGTCTACTCATTTTCTCTGAAATGAACGACCCTCTCCATCAATATGACATCGATTAATTCTACAGACATGGACTGAGTTCCTATGCTCGACCATTCTATTTAGATGAATAAGTTAAGTGTGTCAGGCTTTACTATAATTACTTGTTTCCATATCTATTTTTCCCATGACTGCGAACTCCGCAAGTCAAGGAGCCATGTTTTCCTTTCTATATAGTTACAAGGACATAATTCACAAAGGTCATTTAAAAGAATGGTTTAATGCATAATTAATTTGACAGAATAAGAGTGATATTTACCACATTGCACTAGATATACTCAGAATTCTCTATTCAAAAGCATGTGTCCTTTGAAAAAAATGTGAAGGAAGAAATCAGTATATATGGGGACAGGTAACATGTAAGGTAAAAGTGACTAAGAAACCACTTATTTTAATAATTTTTTCCTTTTGCAATATGTACTGTCAATCAGTATACGCTTCACTTTTCTCTGTTCCTAGATTACTGTCTATGATATGCCTTTTAGTCTGTGAACACGTTTGTGTAAGTATGTATTTTCCCTTAAGCCTTATCAAAATTGGTAATATATGCAGCATAACTCACATACATTATTTGAACAAGTTCGGTTAGTATGGGAGAGTACAGAAATTACCAAAAATTCCTTTCATCCCTTTATGCACAACTCTAATATCACTTTCCCACCCCTCCCATCAAGAAGTAAAGTCTAATACTTCATGCTTTGTGTCTGGCCTTCACCATTTGCCTTGTTTAATCCAATGGACATTAGCAAAAGTGACCCAAGTAGAGGTTAGGAGACGTTTGTGCATTGGGTCTTGCTTTCCTACGACTATTTGGAATCCTGAGATTGCTCATGTAAAGAAAAGTCTAGGATTGCCTATTGGAGAATCAGAAACCACACAGAGCAGACACACGCTCTCCCTTCTGAACCAAGCAGGCTGTCTGCAGTTATGTATTAGTGAGACCATTTGAATCATCAACCACATACCAATTAAGGAATAAGAAATATCCATAAATTGCAGGATTATAAGAAATAAAATTCATTGCTTTAAGCAAATAAGTTTTCTTGATTTAAGCCATTTTCCTCAACAAAGCAAATAAATTCAATTAGTAATAGACAATCCAAGAAATAAGCAAAACAGTACTATTGATATTAATCAGTCTTATTTTGCTACTGGTTCACTTACTATATTGGAAGACACTGAAGCATTTTCCACTGGAAGACATTGCAGCACGTTCCAACAGCATCAGGTTCTGCACTGGATGTTAAAAATGATTCTAAAGTTCATTCTAAAAGAGAAATAGACATTTTATGCAGAGTATTGTTAGTAACAAGATCTTTGATAAAGAATGATATCCCTCTTTTCACCCCTTTGAGAGTTCGGTCTTAGGTTTGTTTCTTTGTTTTTGGTCATCGTGTTTTCTTTGTCCTTCATTTCTAGGTATTTTTTAAATTTCCTCTTTGATTTCAGTGACTTCTTGGTTATTTAGTAGTGTATTGTTTAGCCTCCATATGTTTGTATTTTTTACATATTTTTTTCCTGTAATTGATACCTAGTCACATAGCATTGTGGTCAGAAAAGATATTTGATACAATTTCAATTTTCTTAAATTTACCAAGGCTTGACTTGTGACCCAAGATATTATCTATCCTGGAGAATGTTCCATGAGCACTTGAGAAGAAAGTGTATTCTGTTGTTTTTGGATGGAATGTCCTATGAATGTTAATTAAGTCCATCTTGTTTAATGTGTCATTTAAAGCTTGTATTTCCTTATTTATTTTCATTTTGGATGATCTGTCCAGTGGTGAAAGTGGGGTGTTAAAATCCCCTACTATTATTGTGTTACTGTCGATTTCCTCTTTTATGGCTTTAGCATTTGCCTTACGTACTGAGGTGCTCCTATGTTCAGTGAATAAATATTTACATTGTTATATCTTCTTCTTGGATTGATCCCTTGATCATTATGTAGTGTCCTTCTTTGTCTCTTGTAGTAATTATTTTAAAGTCGATTTTGTCTGATAAGAGAATTGCTACACCAGCTTTCTTGTGATTTCCATTTGCATGGAGTATCTTTTTCCACCCCCTCACTTTCAGTCTGTATGCATCCCGAAATCTGAAGTGGGTCTCTTGTACACAGCATATATACAGGTCTTGTTTTATCCATTCAGCCAGTCTATGTCTTTTGGTTGGAGCATTTAATCCATTTACATTTAAGGTAATTATCAATATGTATGTTCCTATTACCATTTTCTTAATTGTTTTGGGTTTGTTATTGTAGGTCTTTTCCTTCTCTTGTGTTTTCCACTTAGATAAGTTCCTTTAGCATTTGTTGTAATGCTGGTTTGGTGGTGCTGAATTCTCTTAACTTTTGCTTGCCTGTAAAGATTTTAATTTCTCCGTTGAATCTGAATGAGATCCTTGCTGGGTATAGTAATCTTGGTTGTAGGTTTTTCTCCTTCATCACTTTAAATATGTCCTGCCACTCCCTTCTGTCTTGCAGAGTTTCTGCTGAAAGATCAGCTGTTAACCTTATGGGTATTCCCTTTTATGTTATTTGTTGCTTTTCCCTTGCTGCTTTTAATATTTTTTCTTTGTAGTTAATTTTTGATAGTTTGATTATTATGTGTCTTGGCATTTTTCTCCTTGGATTTTCCTGTATAGGAGTCTTTGCGCTTCCTGGACTTGATTGACTATTTCCTTTCCCATGTAAGGGAAGTTTTCAACTATAATCTCTTCATATATTTTCTCAGTCCCTTTCTTTTTCTTTTCTTCTTCTCAGACCCTTATAATTTGAATGTTGATGCATTTAATGCTGTCCCAGAAGTCTCTGAGACTGTCCTCAATTCTTCTCATTCTTTTATCTTTATTCTGCTCTGTGGTAGTTATTTCCACTATTTTATCTTCCAGGTCACTTACCCATTCTTCTGCCTCAGTTATTGTGCTATTGATTCCATCTAGAGTATTTTTAATTTATTTATTGTGTTGTTCATCATTGTTTGTTTGTGCTTTAGTTCTTCTAGGTCCTTGTTAAATGTTTCTTGTATTTTCTCCATTCTAGTTCCAATATTTTGGATCATCTTTACTAGCATTATTCTGAATTCTTTTTTCGGTAGATTGCCTATTTCCTCTTCATTTGTTTGGTCTGGTGGGTTTTTACCTTGCTCCTTTATCTGCTGCATATTTCACTGTCTTCTCATTTTGTTTAACTTACTGTGTTTGAGGTCTCCTTTTTGCAGGCTGCACATTCGTAGTTCCCATTGTTTTTGGTGTCTGCCCCAGTGGGTAAGGTTGGTTCAGTGGCTTGTGTAGGCTTCCTAGTGGAGGGGACTGGTGCTTCTGTTCTGGTGGGGGGGACTGGATCTTGTCTTTCTCTTGGGCAGAACTGTGTCTGGTGGTGTGTTTTGGAGTGTCTGTGAACTTATTATGATTTTAGGCAGCCTCTCTGCTAATGGGTGGGGTTGTGTTCCTGTCTTGCTAGTTTTTTGTCATGGGGTGTCCAGCACTGGAGCTTGCTGGCCATTGGGTGGAGCTGGGTCTTAGTGTTGAGACAGAGATCTCTGGGAGACCTCTGTCCAATTGATATTACATGGGGCTGGGAGGTCTCTGGTGGTCCAGTGTCCTGAACTTGGCTCTCTCACATCAGAGGCTTAGGCCTGACACCAGGCCAGAGCACCAAGACCCTGTCAGCCACATGGTTCAGAAGAAAAGGGAGGACAAAAAAAGAAAAATAAATAAATAAATAAAATAAAATAATTTTTTAATTATTAAAATAAAAAAGAAGAGAGCAACCAAACCAATAAACAAATCCATCAATGATAACAAACACTAAAAACTATACTAAGAAACATTAAAATCAGAAACAAGTCCATTACAGACAGCAAATCCCAAGTCTACAGTTGCTCCCAAAGTCCCCCACTCAATTTTGTGTTGATTCATTTTCTATTCAGGTATTCCACAGATGCAGGGTACCTCCAGTTGATTGTGGGGATATAATCTGCTGCTCCTGAGGCTGCTGGGAGAAATTTCCCTTTCTCTTCTTTGTTTGCAGAGCTCCTGGGGTTCAGCTTTGGTTTTGGCCCCACCTCTGCATGTAGGTTGTCCTCAGGTTTCTGTTCCCGCCCAGACAGGATGGGGTTAAAGCAGTGCATGATTAGGGAGCTCTGGCTCACTCATGCCAGGGGGAGGGAGGGGTACAGTAGTTATAATTGGAACGCAGGGCAAGCTTGCCACGGCAGAGGCCAGCATGATGTTGCAAAAGCTTGAGGTGCGCCATGTGTTCTCCCAGGGACGTTGTCCCTGGATCACGGGACCCTGGCAGTGGTGGGCTGCACAGCCCTCTGGGGAGGGTGTGTGGATAGTGACCTGCACTTGCACACAGGCTTCTTGGTGGCTGCAGCAGCAGCAATAGCGTTTCATGCCCGTCTCTTGTGTCTGAGCTGATAGCCGCGGCTTGTGCCCATCTCTGGAGCTCATTTAGGTGGTGCTCTGCCTTCTGTGGGTAGACAGGGAAGGAACCCCCTCTTCTCGTGCACCCCAAAACAATGGTCTCTTGCCTCTTAGACAAGTCCAGAGTATTTCCTGGACTCCCTCTCGGCTAGCTGTGGCACACTAGCCCCCTTCAGGTTGTGTTCATGCAGCCAACCCCAGTCCTCTCCCTGGGATCAGACCTCCAGAGCCCGAGCTCAGCTCCCAGCCCCCACCCGCTCCGGCAGGTGAGCAGACAAGCCTCTCAGGCTGGTGAGTGCTGGTCGGCACCGATCCTTCCTGTGGGAATCTCTCTGCTTTGCCCTGTACACCCCAATTGTTGAGCTCTCCTCCATGGCTCAGAAGCTTCCCTCCTGCCCATCTCTGCCAGTGAAGGGGCTTCCTAGTGTGTGGAAACTTTTCCTCCTTCACAGCTCCCTCCCAGAGGTGCAGGTCCCGTCCCTATTCTTTTGTCTCTGTTTTTACTTTTTCTTTTGCCCTACCCAGGTACATGGTGATTTTCTTGCCTTTTGGGAGGTCTGAGGTCTTCTGCCAGCGTTCAGTAGGTGTTCTGTAGGAGTTGTTCCACATGTAGATGTATTTTTGATGTATTTGTGGGGAGGAAGGTGATCTCCACGTCCTACTCCTCTGCCATCTTGAAGGGCCCCCAGTCTGAAGTTTTTAAAAGCCTTTTAAAAATGGTAGCCTAGATAAGGATTGATGAATGTTTATTTTTCTCAGTTACCAAGGCTTTTGCTTGCTACTACAGTTAAATATTATTCTAATTATATGGAAATTCACAATAAAGATAGTAATGGCAAATGCACTTTTAGTTACCACTTATTAAGTCTTTGCCACACAGTAACCAAGTACTGTACTAATTGATTTATATATTCTGGCTAATTTAATTGTTACAGAAGTTATTATCTCCAGTTCACACATAAAATGCAGACTAAGTAATTTCTCAAATGCCATGCCATCATTGAGAGGTGTAGCTAGGATTTGAATGTTGCCTCTTTATTGCAAAACCTGTGCTTTTAACTGTAATGATATGTGTTTAGGCTCCTGTTTACAGTAAGCTTGTTATTAAGTGTATTCTGGAAAAAAATAAGCATGTCTTCCTTCCTAACTTGAATATATAAGAATTCCTTTTTCTTTTTTGGTTAGAGATGTTTTAGGGGCTGCAGCACAGTATCACAGCACCGCATGTAGACTCAGACTTGTTTGTGATAGGTCAAATGTCCTCAGCATCAAAGCTGATGAAAAGGGATATACATGACCGACAAAGAGTTCCCAAACTAGGGGCTATGCTGGTGCCCATTCTTCCTATTTGACATCCTTTCTCTGGATTTCATCCATTACTATTTATATTAATAATATTAGTATTTAATATGTAGGAAATATATCAGTGTTATATTACTTTCATAACTGTTGGGAAATGAACAGGAAAACTGGGAAACTAAAACAGACCTTAGAGACTTGCCTGAGGTTACTCACAAGTAAATATTAGAGCTTAAACTTAAACCAACTTCTGTGACCAAATAAATGTTATTCCTATTCTTTCCAGAAAAAAGTGTTTCATGAAGAGCTGTTGAAGTATGTTGATTGTTGGATAGTTTATGGAGTCAGTAGAACATATTCTGAAGCTTAATTCTGCTATTTTTTAACTGTGTTATATTAATTGTTATGTGTTATGTTAAACTCTTTGAGTCTCTTGATTATATTATATTACAAAATAAGAATATTAGACACCTCCCTTGCAGGCTTTAAGAGTATATGTAGAACAATTCTGACAAAACAGAGCCTCATTTATGGTAATTATTATTATCAATAAACCATGTTTGACAAAAAATACTCTCTTTGAACTTCTGCAGAATAAATGAGAGAGAATCCATCACTCTTTAGTATAAAGAAAAGAAGAAAGAATTATGCTTGTAAATCTATCTACTTCTATTATCTTGAGAACGTAGGATCTTTTATTTGCATTGGAAAACTTTCATGGATCATATACAGGTTGAAAGGAGCTTATTATTCTTCATGTTTAAAATCACCTGTCTTACATGGGTCAGGGGGATGGTAATGCTCTTAATGGTTATAGATTTAAATCCATCTTACAATCAGTATAAATATAGCCACTATGATCAGAATTAATTTAGTAAGTGGTGTTAATTAGTGTTTTAAAATTGACTGGTGATAAAAATACCAGTTGAAATATATTATCCACTCTTATAACCCTAATAGAGTATTTAAATCTAATAATTTGTCTATTGGTCTACAAAATACACCTCCAAACTTTTACATATATTATCATAACTTATCAAAAGTTCCAGTCTTTATTAATGCCATTTTACCCAGTGACTGACTGACCATGGGAATCACATGGATTGAATTTCAAACAAATCATTCGTTGGTTGAGAATTAGATCTTGTGAGATAGTTTTTAAAGTCCAGAGCTAAATATTCTACCTCCCCCACTAACTTTACAGACAAGGGAACTCAATTCTGTAAATCTTATAAATATGAAATTATTTGTTTCAGGTCACATACTATAGAAGGGGTATAGTTAGGATAAGAAACTGTAAACCATCTAATATTTCAGAATTGGCCAAATTGTTAAAATTTGTTATAATAAGAGGATATTAATTTCTGTTAGAAATCTATAGAATTCTAACTTAAGAATTCTAACATTTTCAAAATATTAAAAGTGTAATATAAATTGATATAGTGACTTCTATAACAAGATCACTCTTAACTGGATCAAATTCTTAATCTTTGTTTCTGTTGATTACAAATAGTTCTGTTTTTCTTTAGTATTATGTCACTTTAATAAATTGGGCTTTTAAATTAATTTAGAAAATCATTTATTTTTCTATTATCTATTTTTGTACGAATTGCCTCAGGACCCCAAGACATTTCAATGTTCTTTTTTCTACTCAGTGTATTTTAGTTTCACAAAGAACTCAGTTACAGTGTGTTGGGGGTCTATGA
The DNA here is from genome assembly GCF_003031525.2 of Neophocaena asiaeorientalis asiaeorientalis. Taxonomy (NCBI): domain Eukaryota; kingdom Metazoa; phylum Chordata; class Mammalia; order Artiodactyla; family Phocoenidae; genus Neophocaena; species Neophocaena asiaeorientalis. Next base: position 161,648 of record NW_020175083.1, read on the forward strand.
TTTGTATTCCTCTTTCCAGTTTGGCAGCTCTTTTCTAGGCACAGCTGCCCCTTATTCTTAGTTCCTTAGTAAGTGTGCTGTCACTCTTTGTATTGTTGCTCCTACAACTGGGCACCACTCATTCTCAGGGCATGTATCATCACTGATGCTCTGCAATCATACATTGTCATTTTTCATGGAAAAGAAAAGGAAGACACACTCCTGGTGTCCTGATGTGAGGGATGCAAGAATGTCTATCCCCTTGTGGGTTATATTCTTTTCGGGAGTTTTCAAAGTAGCATTGCTTATGTCTCAATATCTACAGAAATTTTATTTTAGTATGATACTTTCTTCATATTTTGTTTATAATGCAATAAATCTCTTAGGAGAAAATTCAGCTAAAAGAAGATTGTTCAAATAAGCTTAGGCCATTTATCTTAGGCTCAAGGCAGAGGAATAATTCTGAAAAAAGCATGACATATATTATTCTATATACCACCTGTCCAATCCTTCTGGGAACTGGGTCTGAGTTCAAGCAATGCAATGACAGGTCAGGAATGAAAGCTAGAGATATCCTCTGCAGCATATATATCATCATGCTAACATTTTTCTTTTTAAAAGAATATAATTTAGATTAGAAGAATAAACACTGTAGGCTTTTTTTTAAAGTACAACTGTATATGAATACACATACATGCACAGTGTACAAGGAATTATTTTAAGTCATGAATTTTAAAAAGAACTTCCTCAGAGAGAACAGATTTATAACCAGCTGGTGTCAGGCTATATTTGGCATATGGAACCTAGATTTAGTTATCATCTTCAAATTCCATGAATAATACCATTCTAACAACACTATTGTGTATATAAGACAAATTGTTGTGGAATTCCTTTAAGCAATCTCCAGGTGATGAGAACAAGGTCAACTGTCATCACAATGCACTGATGTTGCCAAGGTTTGAGTCCCTAACTAGTTTCTCTGATGTAGTTGGAGCTGTCAGTGCTGCAAGGGAAGCCTATGGTATTTTGAAAGAAGTGAAAGCAGCAAGGTGTTTTTCTGTATTTTTGTGTGCTAGTATAGACACATGGTTTGTTAAATGAAATATGTGAAAGATGTTAACTTCTAAGAGCCAGACTACTGGGGTACAATGAGGTCCTTGTCTTAACTTAGGAAACAGGCACTAACACATCCTCTGTGCCTTTGTTCTTAAAGGGACCCCTGTGCTCTTAGCTGAATAAACACAGAGTTCTTCTGAGTCAGGAGTCTTTCCCAAATCATCACAGGCTCCCTATCTCCCACCTCAGTTGCACTTACCATCAAGAAAATAGATTTTCTTCTATACCTTAGTAGGGAATTCCATTATTTTATACTAACTTCTCTGACAAATGCTTATCTCACCTACTCTGTCTTCTGCTTACTTCTCAGAAAGCTTCCTCCTATTGTCTCTTTCTGAATTATGGCTTAGCCCATAGCTGATTGGGCCAAGGATTGGCCTCTGATCCAACCTGAGCCAATCATATTATCTGTCTTAGAAATTTGAATTTGGGATCCAGAAAATTCCATTTGTTTCTTACTAATAAAACCTGAGAATTACTTTAAATATGAGACTGAAATGGCCATACTGGGTCTTTGTTCAAGTTCAACAGAAAATGAGCTGCAGTTGGCTTCAGTTCCTCCTAAGAACTTGATGAACATACAGAAGTGTGATAGTCTTCTTATAGTTTTCAAACACACTGTCTTATTTTATCTGCCTTAGCTCAGGTGGGTTCTCTTTCTTGCAATCAAATATTTGCTGAACAATACCTGGGGATACAAGGGTCTATTAGTGAAGCTGCATATTCAGCGTGACCAGTGGAAACAGGCCTTCTCCTACTACAAAGATTTTGCTCTTTGTTATTTCACAATGGACTTGCTTTACTACAAGTGTGAAGACAGAGATGTATCATGGCCCCCGTGTATCTGTAAGAACTGTAGTATGAGGGGGAAGGAGGTGTCTTTAAACTTTGTTCCATTTTGACCGTTGTACATGGAGTCAAGTTTATTTATGTTTTATAATTTTTCTGGAAGATTTATCCTTTAAAAAATGAATTTGAATCCAAATGGTATTTTCTCAACATTACTGATTTTTAAAATTTCTATGAACCATGCTCATATAGGATTCAATGTTGACTAAGATGTGTTATATAAAAGCTGAATGCTATTTCCCATATAAGCCTGGCTTCTCAGATATATTTATACCTAAGAAACCATGAGACTATTATTTTGATCCCCTCTCACTCATACTTCTGTCACCAGGAAGGTTTTTTGGTTTTGTTCCGATTTTTCAGCTAGCTGCACAGCTCAGACCAACAAAAGATTCACATTCTATCTATTTTTGAACGTTTGATATAAAACTTTTTTTTTTTTTAGAAAAATGCATATGAAATTCTGTTAACAACTGACTGCCCCAGCTAGGAAAAGTGAAAACTTCCCTGAAAAGAGTCTTGTGTAAATAAAGCTGGGTCAATATTCTTACAAAGAAAAGTTCAAATATTAACTACTTGTCATTAAGAATTAGAAATTTTATTGCAGAAAACTCTGGGCAAATAATAAAAGAAGTCCTTTAAAAATGTTTTTGAAAGAAAGGGGAAACTGTGCCTGTGCACAATTAAAAAGTGGCTCTTCCAAATACTCCAGTATTTTTTATTTCGTTTCATTTCTTTTGGGAGAAAAGGACACCATGGCAACCATTTTTTAATGGTTATGAAAGGATTCATTAATTTTTGTTTGTTTGTTTTTTGCAGTACACGGGCCTCTCACTGTTCTGGCCTCTCCCACTGCGGAGCGCAGGCTCCGGACACACAGGCTCAGTGGCCGTGGCTCACGGGCCTAGCCACTCCGCGGCATGTGGGATCTTCCTGGACCGGGACACGAACCCGTGTCCCCTGCATCGGCAGGCGGACTCTCAACCACTGTGCCACCAGGGAAGTCCCCACTAAATACTTTTTTAAAAACACTTTTAAAATGTATTTTACTGGACTAAATACAACCTCCACCACTAACTCTTTAGTAAAAGCATATATACTAAGTATTTATAAGACTGTTTTGTTTTGTCTTAGGTTGTTATGTTTATAAGAAATAATGAAAAATATGTGTTTCTTATTTGAGTGATGTGGTGCATTTAAAAGTCACATAAAAGGAAGTAGGAAGTGGAGTAAGAAATGAAATTATGTGTATTAAAGCTTGCTAGGAATTGAAAGGCAGTTTGGAGTTGTAGGACTTTGACATGAATTAGAGGTTTCAGTCAATCCTACATTCCCTTGAGGATCAGGGACTTTTCTGTTATCTATTCCATCTCCCAACTCTGTATAGTTTACAAGTCAAAATTCACATAATAATGATAGATGAGTATTTCTCCTGTTTTGGCAATTCTGAGCTGCATTTGTCAGAGGAATAAAATATATGTGAATATGTCTAGAGAGCCTGTTGGATACTACCATCAGGTGTCTTTTATTATTTGGACTGTGGAAATGTCTGGAAAAGATGTATCTCAAAGTAAACTTTAAGATATACACACAGTAGCATAGGACAATGCTTCAGTTTGTGGAAGTAAAGATTATTCTGAGTAAAATTTAAAAACTTTCTCTCAGATAGTCCTCTGATTCAGATCTGCAGACTTTTGCTTGAGATACAGAGAGAGAAAATGGCATTGACAATGTGAATACAAGCTATTCAAAGCCAATTTATAGGGCTTCCTTGGTGGCGCAGTGGTTGAGAGTCCGCCTGCTGATGCAGGGGACAAGGGTTCATGCCCCGGTCCGGGAAGATCCCACATGCCGCAGAGCGGCTGGGCCCATGAGCCATGGCCGCTGAGCCTGCGCGCCTGGAGCCTGTGCTCCGCAATGGGAGAGGCCACAACGGTGAGAGGCCCGCGTACAGCAAAAAGCAAAACAAAACAAAAAGCCAATTTATAAATTAGATCGTATGTGAGAGAAGCAGAGTATAGAACCAGGAATAAAACAAGCTATTGAAATCCTCTATTCCAAAATAAAAGCTATGAAGCTTTGAAAAATCAGAGCAAAATCAGAAGATGAGCATTGACAGAGAATCAACAATGACTCTGGGAATAGCATGACAGTTCCAGGAAGTCCCTTCATAAACTTCACATAGGCTTCTCAGAAGTAACGTATGGCCCAGGCTTCAGGGGCCTTAGAGATGATACTTCAGCCTTGCAGTGGACAACATACAGGGATACAGATCAGGACAAGGTAAATATATTTCATGACATGTAGTAATGGAAAGGATGACTTTAGGGTAGATGAGGAGTTGCCCAGTGACTTGTAGATCTACTTTTGAAAGAATTCCAGGAATTGGGAAAATCTTGTCACAAAGGTAGATGGGGATTTGAGCTGTTACAATAAAACTACCTTAGATTACTTTGGAATATTGGAATCCTCTTTTTTTGTTTGTTTGTTTTGGGTTTTGTTTTGTTTTGTTTTGTCTTTTTTGTAGGGAAGGAGGCAGGTGTGGGAGCATGGTCTATAATCACAAATTAAAGGAAAGATTTCAAGCCCTTTTCAGAGTATTGGTAAGTTGTAGTTTTTAACATAAGGTTATCAATTAGCCAATACTTTTTCTTGACTGAAAAGAAGTTGACAGATTTAAGATTTTAGAATTAGTAAAGAAAGGGAGATTGCACATAACATGGTAGGGACATACTCTGTAAAGAAAGACCAAGTATCCTGATATTTCTGAATAGGCCAGTATTTAGAGATGGATTACTTTTTTAGCTTTTGAGGACTGAATCACAGATATAATGGATAAGGGCTGGCTCTAGGCTCATCTAGTAACTGTACCCTAATATTCTAGCATTGCAGATATACCCTGCAGAACATAGCTGTGTGTGTATGTCTTGGATGTTGTAGGTTAGTCCTCAACATAACATATATATTGTGTAGCTATGTAACATATAGGCCAAACACCTTTGACTCTACAGGTCTATAGTACTTAAATATAAAACTGCAGGTGAGATTCTTCTCCCCCAAATGCTCAGAGACACTGTTATTGCTAAGAATAAAAGCAAGGAATAGCAAGAAATTAAAGTTCACACTCTGATGGTTTAATTGTCTATGATCTAAAAATGACATGATAACAATTAAATTTTTTTTTTCTAAAGGGGATCACACTTCTGTGAAGAGAAGGGGATTTTTCTAGTTTCCTCTCTCCAATACAATTGACTATATGATTGAACTTATCGATCACATAAGACCTAGGGAAGGTGTTAGATTTATCAGATGGAAAGTAAAGAACTTGGCTTGGACTTTCTTTTTTTTAATTTTACAGTCACTCTGACAGTTTTTCAAACCCCAAACCTAAAATGAACCCTTCTCTATTAGTCAAGAGAAGAGATACACTCTCTTCTACTTACTATTCTATCTTCTTTTCCATACATCATCATTATTTTCTTTTCTAATGGATCATTTCCATAAACATACCACAATACTACTCTGTTTCCTCTCTTCAAAAAAATTCACCTAATCTATGACAAAGGAAGCAAGAATATACAATGGAGAAAAGACAGTCTCTTCAATAAGTGGTGCTGGGAAAACTTCACAGCTACATGTAAATGAATAAAATTAGAACACTCTAACACCATACACAAAAATGAACTCAAAATGGATTAGAGACCTAAATGTAAGACTGGACACTATAAAACTTTTAGAGGAAAACCTAGGCAGAACACTGTATGACATAAATCACAGCAAGATCCTTTTTAACCTACCTCCTAGAGAAATGGAAATAAAAACAAAAATAAACAAATGGAACCTAATGAAATTTAAAAGCCTTTGCACAGCAAAGGAAACCTTAGACAAATTGAAAAGACAACCCTCAGAATGGGAGAAAATATTTGCCAATGAAGCAACTGACAAGGGATTAAACTCCAAAATATACAAACAGTTCATGCAGCTCAATATCAAAAAACCAAACACCACAATCAGAAAATGACTGAAGAAGATCTAAATAGACATTTCTCCAAAGAAGACATACAGATGGCTAAAAAGCACATGAAAAGGTGCTCAACATCATTACAGAAATGCAAATCAAAATTATTAGAGAAATGCAAATCGAAACTACAAAGAGGTATCACCTCACACATCATCAAAAAATCTACAAACAATAAATGCTGGAGAGGGTGTGGAGAAACAGGTACCCTCCTACACTGTTGGTGGGAATGTAAATTGGTATAGCCACCATGGAGGACAGTATGGAGGTTCCTTAAAAGACTAAAAATAGAACTACTGTATGATCCAGCAATACCCATCCTGAGCATATATCTGGAGAAAGCCATAATTCGAAAAGATACATGGACCCCAATGCTCACTGCAGCACAATTTACAATAGCTAGGACATGGAAGCCACCTAAATGTCCATCAGCAGGAGAATGGATTAAAGCATGTGTGATACATATATGCAACCTTACAAAAGAACAAAACAATGCCATTTGCAGCAACATGGATGGACCTAGAGATTGTCATACTGAGTGAAGTAAGTCAGACAGAGAAAGACAAGTATCATATGATATCGCTTATGTGTGGAATCTAAAAAAAAAAAAAGGGTACAAATGAACTTACTTACAAAACAGAAGTTGAGTCACAGATGTAGAAAACACACTTATGCTTACCAGGGGATAAGGGGGAGAGGGATAAATTGGGAGACTGGGTTGACATATATGCACTACTATATATAGAATAGATAACTAATAAGAACCTACTGTATAGCACAGGAAACTCTACTCAATACTCTATAATTGCCTATATGGGAAAAGAATCTAAAAAACAGTGGATATATGTATAATGTAGAACTGATTCACTTTGCTGTACAGCAGAAACTAACACAACATTGTAAATCAACTATACTCCAATAAAAATTAATTTTAAAAGTTTTTAAAAATGATAAAAACCCTCTTGTCCCCACATATCTTGTCTCATTTCTTTTATCATCCTTTTTAGAATGTAAAAGTTAATTTATAAGAAAACTTGGAAATACTAACTTTTATGTGAAATTTACTGATTCACTGTGTCTAACTGATATGGAATTTTAACATATAGCTTTTGAACCCAGCCCTAATATAATACTTGGATTTTACTACGGGAATTTACTGCATATCAGAGCTTATGTTCCATAGTAAAATATATTAATGGATATATGAAAATTCCCACAGGGAGTATGATAGTGATTTTGTGTCTTGAAAATTTTGGGGGGCTCCTACACATGTGTATGCCCTAGTTTCTTTGATATTCACAGGAAATTTAAGGGGGATGGATGGGTCTGAGGAAAGACGAGCATTTTGCTCTCTCTTTATCTCTCTTCTAAATGAGTCAACAGACATTAAAATTGCTGAATAAATCTGGTGTGTTTATATTCAGTTGTTTTATTAATAAAGATTTTTGTAATTCTCTGAATTCACTGTCAGCTAGATATGTTTTAAGTTCTTTCTATAAGAATAGTATATAATAGCATATTGTAATATGCTGAAACATCCACATTTTCTTGCCTGGTTTTATAGGCACGAATAAAAAGTGTGCTTTAAGATCAAGGGGAAATGTGTATATTTGAACATCTTTCTGACAGTTTAGAAAATTAACTTATCCTATAGTGTTTGCATGGCAGTAATAGAGGCAAGATAAATCCAAAAATAATGCCTTGTGACAGATCAGAATCTATCTGTGAAGCAAACAGACTCTACTCATATAGACTCAGTCACTAGCATCAGCAAGAACAAAATCAATAATACTTCAAAGGGAAAAAATTACTTTTTAGTTATAGCATATATAATAAAATTGTGGCTTCATTACTGCTGCATATCTACTGAGATAACCACCTAAGACCAAGACAGAGATAGCATTTTTGTTTTGCGGTCTTTAAAAAAATACAGAATAAATGTAACTGCTCATTTTCATTGAAATTTTCATTTTCATTACTCTTAGAAAAATATTTATACAATTGTATCACCTAATAAATAAGCATGCTATGATATAGATATATAGCAGAAGTTATTATAAGATCTCTCACTAAAATAAAATTCACTTTACCATTAAACCAATAGACACCAAACTGAAATAATGTGCTTTCAAAACCAACATTGGGTATTTCCAATCATAGAGTTTAAATTACATAATGGTATATGAAAAGAACAGAGCACAAAAATGTATGTGTGTGCATGTGTATAGTGATGTCAACCATATAAAGAAATATACCAGAATTTTATGTGTCACAATATGCCAAATCTACCAAAATGTTTGGTTAAATTATTCATGGTTTTGATTTATTTGTGCTCCATCAGTCATCATTTTTATAACTATATTTTCCATAAATCAGAAACCAAAATTTATATTTGGATCCATTTTCCTATCTGGACTATACAACCAAAGCTCACAAAACTAACTTTGAAAACTTGTCACTATAGCAAATACCTAAAACACTAAAAATCAGTTAGACTTAATACCTAATTTTATGTCTCATTTTCTTGGCAGTAATGTATAACTATTTTGGCTTCTTTGATGAATTTGTATTACATCATAAAATATAGTAAAAAGTAAATAAAAGATATGCCTGTCATAATTCCTAGGTTTTTGTTTTGTTTTGTTTTCTAATATGTTTCATTTTTTTCTAATTATATTATACAAAGAAAGAAAAGAAAACCCAGTAATATATTTGCTAAAATAAAATAAAATATAATCATCACTTGGTATTTTTTTTTAATTCAAGGAATCAGAAATGGCATCAGTCTGAGGATGTTTTATTAATGATCATGATTTATTAATAAGAAACTGATTATTTTAATATTTAATAAACATTAAAATAACTGATACCATCAAAACTTTTCTCAACCAAAAATGTATTAGAGCATAGTGAACAAAAAAGTACAATTTGGATCAAAGGTACCTGGGGCAAATTTCTACTCTGACACTTAGAATCTGTGCAGTATTTGTCAAATTCCTTCAACATTTTCTATACCATTATCTTAAATTATAAAGCAGTTATGAAAATTCTGTATTTGTTTCCTTAGGCTGCTGTAACAAATTACCACATGTTGGGTGGCATAAATCAACAGAAATTTATTCTCTCACAGTTCTGAAGACTAGAAGTCTGAAATCAAGGTGTAGGCAGGGCCATGCTCTTTCTGAAATAATAGGAGAAAGCTCTAGGAGACAATCAGTTCCATGCCTTTCTCTTAGCTTCTAACATTACAGGCTATCCTCAGAGTTCCTTGTAGTTCATTCCTACATCTATCTCTGTCATCATATGATGTGTCCATCTCTTGTCTCTTCTTTTCTTATAAGGACACAAGTCATACTGGATTAAGGGCTCACCCACCCTACTCCATAGGCCCTCATATTAATTTACACCTTAATTACATCTACAAAGACCCTATTTCCAAATAAGATCGCATTCACAGTTAGCAGGAGCAAGAACTTCAACATAACTTTTGATTTGTTTTTTTAAAAATGTGGGTTTTTTTTGGGGGGAGTCACAGTCACCCCACAAAAAATAACTAACTCAAAAAGGTTTCAGGGAAATTAAATACAATATTATATTCAAACAGATTAGCAAAGACCTATACATTGTGGACACACAATGTTATTTGTTTTACCCCATTTTTGCCTCTGTATATCATGTGAATAATGGTGACAATTCAATATAGTCAATGTAATGTCCTTTAACTTTTCCACATTATCCCTGCTTCTAAATTATTTAAGGAAAAAGTATGAAAGACTTTGAAATTGAATGTTACGTGTCACCTAGCACACACTTCCTTATTAGTTGATTCTATAAAGCTCCACACTTTTTGTTGTCTTGGAGCTATTTTGCAACTCTTCAAATTGTAGAAAACTGCTAGTGATACCAACGAAATAATTTTCTATCGTGATGCAAATAAATTTTGTCAGATGGAGATGTAAATCATCTCATACATAAGAAGTTATTTTTTACTAAATTCATTTGAACATTTTTGTCTGCTCTTAGGATTCTCACTTGAAATGGTTTTTAATATCTTGCTGCTTCTTCCATTAATTGATGAGTTTAATAAAAATCTTTGTGTTCACTTTACATTTGCAAGATGCTTATGATTTTACCTTAAAATCCTTTAATATTCCATGTCATTTTCAAAAAAGCTTTGATGAATAAAGAGATGAAAAGATCCAGTCCTTTAATATTTCACCATCTCTCAACATGATATGTAGCTCCTGTGTGGAAATGGACTGAACCCAAAAGCCTCATAACTTTTGAATTAAAGGGCAATTCATAGGAAAAAGCCATGGAGTAATTTCTTGGCAAAAAAAAAAAATAGTGTTAGATAATTAAGCACTTCTTAAAGTAACAAGATTAAAGATTGCTTTACAGTAAGACTTAATGCCTTGGAATTTAACAACCAAATTGCTGATCTGGTCCATATCACTTTAGAAAATGAAGCTTCAGAGCTAAGAGGAGCTCTTGCTTTAGTTAAGGGCCAGTTAAAGAGATTTAGCCATATAAAAACAAATGAGGGGGCTTCCCTGGTGGCGCAGTGGTTGAGAGTCCGCCTGCCGATGCAGGGGACATGGGTTTGTGCCTCGGTCCGGGAAGATCCCACATGCCATGGAGCGGCTGGGCCCTTGAGCCATGGCCGCTGAGCCTGCGCGTCCGGAGCCTGTGCTCCGCAACGGGAGAGGCCACAACAGTGAGAGGCCCTTGTACCGCAAAAAAAAAGAGGGAAATCTACTTTAGGAGAAACTGTACAACGGTATCTGAAAAATATTTGGAGAAAAAAATTTTTATTCTATTCTTTTGTGTAAAGAAATGTTTTGAAAACTAGACAGTGATGCTGGTTGCACATTGTTAAGGTACTTCATGCCACTGAATACAGACTTAAAAATGGGAAAATGGTAAATTTTATGTTATATATATTTTACCATAATAAAAAATCAATTGATTACAAATGTAAGGATTTGTTTATAGTCTCACAATCTGTTCCATCCAGCTACACATTTATCTTTGCACCAATACCACACTGTCTTTTTTGTTTTACATAAGAGCTGTGTTGGGCTTCCCTGGTGGCACAGTGGTTGAGAGTCCGCCTGCCGATACAGGGCACATGGGTTCGTGCCCCGGTCCGGGAAGACCCCACATGCCACGGAGCGGCTGGGCCCGTGAGCCATAGCCGCTTAGCCTGCGCGTCCAGAGCCTGTGCTCCGCAACGGGAGAGGCCACAACAGTGAGAGGGCCGCGTACCGAAAAAAAAAAAAAGAATTGTGTCTTTATTTACACTATTGCATTTTATTATACCATGAGTCTTTTAGAAAAATAAAAGTTAATACCTGTTCCAAATGCCATCTTAAAATAATAAAATAAGAGACTATAAAAGGTGAATCAGCAGAGCTCAATAGTGTTGAGAATAAAACAAGAAAATTTTTGTATCCCTCTTGTCACTGATACAATGACAAATGTTACTGTAGCTAACATTTAATAGCAACATCTATGATTTAACATGTTAATTTTCTATTGTAAATGATAAAAAGAAGTTAGAACTTAGATTGGCTAGTAAACTTGAAATGTTTATAACCTGCTAAAGTGTTTTTAAAAAATACTATTTATTTTTGTATCTAATATTATAGACACAAAGTGGTATAAGACTGGTAGATCTAGTCTCATTGGAAGCTCTGTTTGAAATTTGTTTTGAGTATAGAGTTTGTCTCAGACTAGAAATCTCAAGGAAGTAGGTGAATGATAGAAAATCTTATTTTGGTTTCTGTTGCCACATGATCACTCAAGTCTCATCCTATCATATTTTGTTTTATATATACCTCTTCTAAATAATTTCTTTCAATGCATTTAAAGTAAGGAATTGTATTACAAATAAGTAAATATCTACGAAGCACTTACTACTTACCAGTCATTATGCTAGATAGGTCACAAGGAATACCTTGTTCAAGATTTACAATATTCACTAGGTCCTTATAAGATCCTTAGGTAATATTATTATATTCATTTTATAAATGAAGAAAGTGAGACTTAGAAACAAAAAAATCCTAGGAGACTCAAATTAAATTATTTTCCCGTGGCTTGTGAAAGTGGAACCAGGATTCAAGTCAGGTTTTTTGTGACCCTGGGTTCCTGTGTTTTTAAGTACTCTACATTTAAGCATAGTTCATGGCACTTTACAAGCAGAATGAAGGTATTTCAGACTCTGTCAATTCCAAGATCAAACTGGTTTCCAAAATAATTGCCCAATTCCTTAGAGCTTTTATCTGTTCCAGGCTCTATTATACATATGATTAATTTTTTCCATACATTTCAAAATAAATATAGGCCAAATAGCTGTTTGTCCCTGAGAAGCTGATATGAAATATTCTGGGGAAATCTCTCTAGATTCCACATGGACTATGTAAGGTTATTTAGTTTATTTTATTGGTCACACTGTGTTGTGTGGTTTTAAAGTATAAATCTCAGGTCCCTAATTAAACTTAAAAGCTTTTGCACAGCAAAGGAAACCATTGGCAAAATGAAAAGACAACCTACTGAATGAGAGAATGGGCAGAAGGCAAGACATTTTTCCAAAGAAGACATACAGATGGCAAATAGGCACATGAAAAGACGCTCAACATCACTCACCAGAGAAATGCAAATCAAAACCACAATGAGATATCACCTCGCAAACCTGTCACAATAGCTATCACCAAACGGAACACAAGTAACAAATGTTGGCAAGGATGTGGAAAAAAGGAAACACTTGTACACTTGGTGGGAATGTAAATTGGTGCAGCCACTGTGGAAAACAATATGGATGTTTCTCAGAAAACTAACAACAGAACTACTATATGACTCAGCAATTTCTCTCCTGGATATATATCCAAGAAAACCAAAAACACTAATTTGAAAAGATATATGGACCCCAGTGTTCATAGTAGTATTATTTACGATTGCCAAGGTATGGAAGCAACCTTAATGTCCATCAGCAGATGAATGGATAAAGAAGATGTGGTATGTATATACAATGGAATACTATTCAACCGTAAAAAAGAAAGAAAATTTGCCATTTCTGACATGGATGGAACTGGAGGGTATTGTGCTAAGTGAAATAAGTTGTACATTATATAATATTGTACATCAACTATACTTCATAAAAATAAATTAATTAAATGTAAATAAATAAATAAATGAGAAGCACAATTCATAAACTTGAAAATTAGAAATTAATAGGAGTTTGAACTTAACTATTACAGATTGAGTTCAGCAAAAATGAAAGTCTGGTCTGTAGATAGTGAATGAGTAAAATAAAAACCAAGGTAGAGAACAAATGTATGGACACCAAGGGCGGAAAGTGGGAGGCAGGTGCTGGTGGTGGTGGGATGAATTGGGAAATTGGGATTGACATATATACACTAATATGTATAAAATAGATAACTAATAAGAAACTGCTATATAAAAATAAATTAATTAAATTAAATTTAAAAATTAAAAAAAAGAAAAACCAAGAATTACTTTCTTACTCAGGTTCACATTCACATTAAAATTTTCTAGAGCTTTGATATTAAAATTAATGTCTTTCCATTGAAATAATTAAAATAATGTGAAACTGCAATGTTGCTATAAAAAATTACTAATATTACCAGAGTTGATGTGAATGTAATTGGTATAGTAATTTGGAAAGCATGTGGCAGTACTTAGTAAAACTAAGAATGTGTATTTCCTAGAACCCTAAAATTCCACTCCTGGGTGTTTATACTTCAAAGAAACTCTCACATGGGAGCACAAAGAAACATAAAGAACATTTATCACCAATATTGGAAGCCAACCTCATAGTTATTTTAGGGAAAATGATTAATAAAATACGGTCGATACCTAAGATGGAATATCGTACAGAAGGAAAAAATTAACAAGATTTACTTATAGCAACATGGATGAGTCCTCAAAACATATTACATGCAAGAAAGTAAGAAAGAGAATGAGGTACATCAGAAGTAAAAACAAAATTTTAAATGAACACATGTAAATCAATGCCATATCTTATCTACACATATGTATGCAAATTAGCATATTAAACTTATAGATAAATACACTGAAGGGTAAAAACTCATGTTATGATCAAAATAGATTTTGGAAAGGAAGAAGAAGAGAAAATGGTATAAAGAAGTAGAAATGCATTAAGTAGCTAACCAGGGGCTTTAAACAGAATGAAAATAATAGCATATAATGAACTGAGACAAAACAATTCTATACAACATATTAACAAATATCAGGTTAGGATATGGAGAAGAATGAAGAGACATTCAATACGAACAAGTCCTTAAAATTATGGCACTCTATTTTCATTCCCAGGATGATCATCAAGTAAATGTTCAATAAACAAGTTTAAAAAATAAATCACAGGTCCCAAACCAAAGAAGATTGTCCCAGACTAAACTGAGCATCTTATGGGGTAGGCTTAGATAGCTGAATCTAGGACATGGTCTCTACTTTGCAATTAAACTCTAAGGCCTATAACTGTACCTAAACTAATTTATGCCTTGATATAATTTTATCCTTTGATATAATTTTATACCTCTTTTGCTTTTCTAGGATGCCTTTCTGAGATGCATACAATTTTACCAAACACTCTTGCCTAGGATGATTTTTTTTAAGAAGCTAGTCGATTAAAACACCATTATACTTTCTGAACAAGCGTATGGACAGTAAGGCAAGCAGATATTAAAGGGTGAAGGAGTCTTCTGGCCCTTCCTCAATTTATTTATTTACTGCCTCAACACGTTCACTAGAAGTATAAGAAATTTACACAAATTTCAGAAAAAGTATAACAAGTGGTAATACGAAACTTACTCCAACTTTGTGAAGTTGGCACTTGTTAAACACAAAACATTAAAATAAATAATGTTTCAATTATGAAAATAAAAACTCTAATTACTTAATAGTTTACCAGTCAAAACTTGGTAATATTTAAAAAATTATTGCCATTGAACATATTACCTTACCCTTCTTTTGGTTTTGAGAGGAAAAATGAAATAGTGAAAATATATAGAGAATAATTTAATTTCATTTATATCTCTTCAGTTTGGTAAACTTGCAACTTAGACAATATTAATTTACTTGAAGAAAGATGACCTACAAAGTTATCTGGTTTTAACTGACATGTTTACAATGTCGAGCAATCAAATATTCTGAAATTACTTCCTTGAAAGAAAAACTTGGTCATCACTGTGTGAACATTGCAGTCTCTAGGGTAAAGACAGAAAGGAACTTTCCATACAAAGAATTACTAGCAGTAATGCTAAGTTAAATCCAATTATTATACCAAACAAGCAAATGGTAAATTCTTTCTATATAGTTTCTCATATTTTATTCTCATACTTTAAAAAAAATGGAAGATTAAATGGCTCTGATAAGTTTTATTTTTTGAAATTCTACATAATATCTGTTTCTCTCACCTTTTTAGATAAAATAAGTCGAAGCTGAGAGTTGCCTAACAGCCAAATAAATTAGATATTGGCTGTTGCTTTCAAACCAATCTAGCATGCTTGGAATAAATCCCACCTTGCCATGAAGTATGATTCTTTTTTTTTCACATCTTTATTGGAGTATAATTGCTTTACAATGGTGTGTTAGTTTCTGCTTTATAACTAAGTGAATCAGTTATACATATACATATGTTCCCATATCTCTTCCCTCTTGCGTCTCCCTCCCTCCCACCCTCCCTATCCCACCCCTCTAGGTGGTCACAAAGCACCGAGCTGATCTCCCTGTGCTATGCGGCTGCTTCCCACTAGCTATCTATTTTACGTTTGGTAGTGTATATATGTCCATGCCACTCTCTCGCTTTGTCACAGCTTACACTTCCCCCTCCCCATATCCTCAAGTCCATTCTCTAGTAGGTCTGTGTCTTTATTCCTGTCTTACCCCTAGGTTCTTCATGACATTTTTTTCCCTTAAATTCCATATATATGTGTTAGCATACGTTAGCATATGTTTTCTCCTTTGACTTACTTCACTCTGTATGACAGACCCTAGGTCCATCCACCTGACTACAAATAACTCAATTTCGTTTCTTTTTATGGCTGAGTAATATTCCATTGTATATATGTGCCACATCTTCTTTGTCCATTCATCTGATGATGGACACTTAGGTTGCTTCCATCTCTGGGCTATTGTAAATAGAGCTGCAATGAACATTCTTTTTATATATTGATGAACTAAATTTGCTTGTATTTTCTTGAGTATTTTTGCATCTATGTTCTTGAGAGGCATTGGTCTGTAGTTTTCTCTTTTTGCAAGGTCTTCGTCCAGTTTTTGTATTAGAGTAGTGCTGGTTTCATAGAATGAGTTAGAAAGTACTCCTTCTTCTATCTTCTGGAAGACAGTATAGAGTATTGGTTTAATTTCTTCCTTAAATGCATGGTACAATTCACCAGTGAACCCATCTGGCCTGGTGCTTTCTGCTTTGGAAGATTAATTATTGATTCAATTTTAAAAATAGATAAAGGGCTACTAAGATTGTCAATTTCTGCTTGTAAATTGTGACAGTTTGTGTCTTTCAAGGAATTGGTCCATTTCATTTAGGTTTAAAATTTTGTGGACATGACTTGTTCATAGTTTCCCAGTATCCTTCTATAAATATCTATGGGATCTGTAGTGATGTTCTCTTTTTCATTTCTGATCTTAGTAATTTGTGCCATCTTTCTTTTTTTCTTAGTTACCTGACTAGAGGCTTTTTGATCTTTTCAAAGAACCAGCTTTTGGTTTTGTTTATTTTCTCTATTGATTTCTTATTTTCAATTTTATTTATTTCTGTTCTTTTTATTATTTCTTTTTTATGCTTACTTTAGATTTAATTTGTTCTTCTTTTTCTAGTTTTCTAAGGTAGATACTTAGATTACTGATTTTAGATATCACTTCTAATTATGCAGCCACTTCTATACATTTCCCTCTAGGTAATGTTTTTGCAGCATCCATCAAATTTTGATGTTTTGTTTTCATTTTCATGTAGTTCAAATATTTTAAAATTCTCTTTATTCAGATTTATTCTTTGATCCATGTGTTATTTTTAAGTGTGTTGTTTAATAACCACATATTTTGGGATTCTCCACATACTTTTTCCCTTAAATACTAGTTTAATTCCATTGTGGTCTGAGAGTGTAAACTGTACAATTTCTATTCTTCTACATTTGTAAAGGTGTATTTTATGGCCCAGGATGTGTTCTATCTTGGTGAACATACTGTGTGAGCTTGAGAAAAATGTTTATTTTGATGTTGTTGGATGAATTAGTCTATAAATGTCAATTAGATCCAATTGATTCTTGTAGCTTTGAGTTCAACTTATGTCCTTACTGATTTTCTGCCTATAAGATCTGTCCATTACTGATAGAGTACTGCTGATATCTACAGCTATAATAGGGGATTTATCTATTTTTCCTCTCAGTTTTATCCATTTTTTTAAAAAAAACTCACATATTTTATTAGGTGCATACACATTAAGAATTGTTATACATTTTTAGAGAATTGACCCCTTTATCATTATATAACATTCCTCTTTATTTCTGATGAGTTTTCTTGTTCTGAATTCTGCTCTGTCTAAAATTAATATAGCTACTCCAGCTTTCTTTGATTTTGTTAATATGATTTATCTTTCTCCATTGTTTTGCTTTCAATATATAAGCATCTTCATATTTAAAGTGGATTTCTTGTAGACAATATTAATTTAGTATTGTTTTTTCATCCATTCTAACAATCTCTTTCATTGGTGCATATAGACCATTGACATTTAAAGTGATTACTGATAATATTTACCTTTAAAAACCAATGTATAAGACACTTTTTAAAACTAAGATCATTAATATATAGAGATAAAAGTGTAAAATAAATTACAAATATATTTTTAGCTAAAAAATAAAATGTTATCTACTAGAAACACTACATCTTGATAAATTTCTTACTGAAATTCCAATCTGTCTGGAGCACTTTGATGTGAAATAGCTGCATCTTGAAAAACGTGGCAAGAAAGACATGATACAAAGGCAAGCATTAGTAAACTCATTTGTGAAAATTTTTCTCTCACGCCCAGAATCAACAGCATTTGTAAAGCAAAATAGCCAGTGTACTTTTATGAGATTAAAATGAAATTGTTGCCTTTTTTACAAAGATGGGGATGGAAGACAGAGAATATAAGCATCTGCTATTCCCAAATTTAAATCCACTAAAAAAGCTTCAAAGGACAACAAGCCTGTGGTGAATGGCGACCTTCATAGGCACAAAAAGATTACCTCAGGAAATGCCACTGAGACACTTTGACTTGGATAGACCTGGAATCTCAAAAAATATCCAGTTGAGGTATAACTTACCACTACTCATCATCCAAATCTCCGCGGTTTTGGTTTTAGCTATGAAAATACACAGTAATTACCTGGGGTTTGTAATGAGCATCGAGGCCAACAAGTAGCAGATGGATCAGGTTGAAGAAGCTCAGTGACTATTGTTAGGCTATACTCTGCTAAGTCCTGACAGAGAGAAGCCATTATCTGTCATTGACTTGTTCCAGGAGCATGAAACTAGGCTCACCCAAATCACTGCCAAACCAACCAACAAACAACAAAACAATAACCCCAATTCTGACTTCTTATTTTTCCAGTGATGACATTCTTAAAATGTTGACCTCATTACAAAACCGGAAATAAAACAAATTATACAATAACATAAGAAAACAATCATACTAATATATTTATTTATTCCTGTAGAGAGATATATAAATTCATAAAAATAATTTTATATATTCACACATCCATATTTAATGTATATATAAGATTATATTTAGGGGAGGTCTAGTCAAGAAAGCTGTGTAGGAGTATTCTGAGCATACCTCCTCCAATGGACACAACAAATCTAAAATTACATATGGAATAATTTCCTCTGATAAAAACTGAAAGCTGGATGAACAGAGCCTCTACAACTAAGGATAAAATGGTGCCACTGAGACAGTAGGAGAGGCAGAGATGCAGTCTTGCCAAAGAAAGAAACCCAGCCCAGGCACAGTGATCCATAAGTGGTAAGGAATTCAAAGATTCAAAACATTTCCCAGAGGAGTTAGGGGTTTGTTCTCCCAATCAAGCACCTCAACCCTTAGATCCGGTAAAGGAGTGGCCAGCCCCAAAATCTACGGCTTTGAAAACCAACAGGCATTACAACCAGAAAAATCATAGAACTGTACAGAATGGAAAACCTGCTTTTAAAGGGCTTGTGTACTGACTTACTGATCCCAGAACTCAATGCAAAAACACTAGATTGAAAAGCACCTATTCTATATGAGGAGGAGACCCACTTACTAACATTAAAGCATATGCTGGAGACATATGGTCGAACTCTTTCCAGGGACAAAGGCACTGGAAAAATCAATCTTTGCAATCTCATTCTACATTTGTTAATACCAGCACTGGTGAGTACTATCTTGAAACTCTTTCTCTAAACTGATAGAGCGGGAGGGAATGCCCTGCTGAAAGCCCCCCCGCCAATTGCACATTAGCTGTGGGCTATAGCCAGGCCAGCTGAGAACTTCACCCACCCCACATGGCAGCTGCAGCTCCACGTAAGTAGGTAGCCATGTGCTGCCTACACAGGAGATGCCCTTGAGTACCTATCTCTGGTGGCCATGGAGGATCATGTATCATAGCCCCACTGGACAACTCCCACACAAGTCTTCTCCATCAATTCTGAGAGAGGTAACTGATTCACATAATACAAAGAAACAAACACTGAGGGTCAGACAAAATAAGGAGACAGAGGAATGTATTCCAAATGAAAGAACAAGACTAAAACTCAGAAGAAGGCTCTAATGAAAAGGAGATAAGCAATCTACCCATTAAAGAGTTCAAAATAATGGTGATAAAGATGCTCACCAAACTTGGGAGAAAAATGGATGAACACGGTGAGATATTGAACAAAGAGACAGAAAATATAAGAATGTTCCAAAGAGAAGTTACAGGCTGAGGAATACAATAACTGAACTGAAAGATATACTAGAAGGGTTCAACAGGATACTGGATGAAGTTAATGACTGGATCAGCAAGCTGGAAGACAAAGCAATAGACTTCACCCAGACAGCCCAAAAAGAAAATAAATAATTTTTAAAAGTGAAGATAACTTAAGGATCTATGGTAGAACATCAAGTGGAGTAACATTTGCATTATAGGGGTTCCAGAAGGATAAGAGAGAGAAAGGGCCAGAAAACTTATTTGAATATATAATGGCTTAAAAAAATTTCATAATTTGGAGAAGGAACCAGACATCCAGGTCCAGGAATCCCAGAGAGTTACAAATAAGACAAACCCAAAGAGATCCACATCAAGACACAACATAATTAAAATGGTAAAAGTTAAAGATAAAAAAAAAATCTTAAAAGCAGCAAGACAAAAACAACTAGTTATATAAAAGGGGAACCCCATAAGGCAATGTGCAGAGTTTTCAGCAGAAAGTTTGCAGATCAGAAGAGAGTGGTATGGCATACTCAAAGCACTAAGAGGAAAAACCTTCCAACCACGAATTCTCTACTCTGCAAGGTTATCATTCAGAATTAAAGGAGAGATTAAGAGTTTTTCGGATAAGCACTAAAGGAGTTCATCACCACAAAACCAACCTTACAAGTAATGTTAAAAGGACTTCTTTGAGGGATTTGAGAAGATGGCAGAAGAGTAAGACACGGAGATCACCTTCCTCCTCACAGATACATCAGAAATACATCTACACGTGGAACTGCTCCTATAGAACACCCACTAAACGCTGGCAGAAGACCTCAGACCTCCCAAAAGGCAAGAAACTCCCCCACGCACCTGGCAGGGCAAAAGAAAAAAGAATAAACAGACACAGAAGAATAGGGACGGGACCTGCACCAGTGCAAGGGAGCTGTGAAGGAGGAAAGGTTTCCACACACTAGGAAGCCCCTTCACGGGCGGAGACTGCGGGTGGCGGAGGGGGGAAGCTTTGGCACTACGGAGGAGAGCACAGTCACAGGGGTGCGGCGGGCAAAGCGGAGAGATTCCCACGCAGAGGATTGGTGCCGACCAGCACTCACCAGCCAGAGAGGCTTGTCTGCTCAACCGCAGGGCGGGCGGGGGCTGGGAGCTGAAGCTCAGGGTTCGGTCGGATTGCAGGGAGAGGACTGCGTGAACACAGCCTGAAGGGGGCTAGTGCCCCACAACTAGCAGGGAGGGAGTCCGGGGAAAATTCTGGACCTACCAAAGAGGCAAGAGACTTTTTCTTCCCTCTTTATTTCCTGGTGCGCGAGGAGAGGAGTTTAAGAGCGCCACTTAAAGGAGCTCCAGAGACGGGCGCGAGCTGTGGCTACCAGCACGGACACCAGGGACGGACATGAGACATTAAGGCTGTTGCTGCCACCAACAAGAAGCCTGTGTGCAAGCACAGGACACTATCCACACCTCCCCTCCCGGGATCCTGTGCAGTCCGCCACTGCAAGGGTCCCGTGATCCAGGGACAACTTCCCCGGGATAACACACGATGCACCCCAGGCTGGTGCAACATCATGCCAGGCTCTACCACCACAGGCTCACCCCGCATCCGTACCCCTCCCTCCCCGCGGCCTGAGTGAGCAATTATTTCTGTGTGTGATTTTGTCTGTATAGCTTTGATTTCACCATTTGTCCTAGGGTTCTGTCTGTCCATTTTTGTTTTTTTTCTTACTTTTAAAAAATCTTTTCCTTAATAATTATTTTAATAACTTTATTTTAGTTTATCATACTTTATTTTATTTTATCCTCTTCCTTCTTCTCTTTCTATTTTTTCTCCCTTTTATTCTGAGCCGTGTCGATGAAAGGCTCTTGGTGCTCCAGCCAGGAGTCAGAGCTGTGCCTCTGAGGTGGGAGAGCCAACTTCAGAACACTATCCACAAGAGACATCCCAGCTCCACGTTATATCAAATGGCGAAAATCTCCCAGAGATCACCATCGCATCACCAACACCCAGCTTCACTCAACGACCAGTAAGCTACAGTGCTGGATACCCGATGCCAAACAACTAGCAAGACAGGAACACAGCCCCATCCATTAGCAGAGAGGCTGCCTAAAAGCATAATAAGGCCACAGACACCCCAAACCACACCACCAGACTTGGAGCTGCCCACCAGAAAGACAAGATCCAGCCTCATCCACCAGAACACAGGCACTAGTCCCCTCCACCAGCAAGCCTACACAATCCAGTGAACCAACCAGAGCCACTGGGGACAGACACCAAAAACAACAGGAACTGTGAACCTACAGCCTGTGAAAAGGGGACCCCAAACACAGTAAAATAAGCAAAATGAGAAGGCAGAAAAACACACAGCAGATGAAGGAGCAAGGTAAAAACCCACCAGACCTAACAAATGAAGAGGAAATAGGCAGTCTACCTGAAAAAGAATTCAGAATAATGATAGTAAAGATGATCCCAAATCTTGGAAGCAGAATACAGAAAATATAAGAAACATTTAACAAGGACCTAGAAGAACTAAAGAGGAAACAAGCAATGATGAACAACACAATAAATGAAATTAAAAATACTCTAGAAGGGATCAATAGCAGAATAACTGAGGCAGAAGAACGGATAAGTGACCTGGAAGATAAAATAGTGGAAATAACTACTGCAGAGCAGAATAAAGAAAAAAGAATGAAAAGAACTGAGGACAGTCTCAGAGACCTCTGGGACAACATTAAACACACCAACATTCAAATTATAGGGGTCGCAGAAGAAGAAGAGAAAAAGAAAGGGACTGAGAAAATATTTGAAGAGATTATAGTTGAAAA
>NW_020175083.1:184496-220442 GCF_003031525.2 Neophocaena asiaeorientalis asiaeorientalis
ATGAGACTAGATATCAATTACAGGAAAAGATCTGTAAAAAATACAAACACATGGAGGCTAAACAATACACTACTTAATAACCAAGTGATCACTGAAGGAATCAAAGAGGAAATAAAAAAAATCTAGAAACAAATGACAATGGAGACACGACGACCCAAAACTTATGGGATGCAGCAAACGCAGTTCTAAGAGGGAAGTTTATAGCAATACAATCCTACCTTAAGAAACAGGAAACAACTCGAATAAACAACCTAACCCTGCACCTAAAGCAGTTAGAGAAAGAAGAACAAAAAACCACAAAGTTAGCAGAAGGAAAGATTTCATAAAAATCAGATCAGAAATAAATGAAAAAGAAATGAAGGAAATGATAGCAAAGGTCAATAAAACTAAAAGCTGGTTCTTTGAGAAGATAAACAAAATTGATAAACCATTAGCCAGACGCATCAAGAAAAAAAGGGAGAAGACTCAAATCAATAGAATTAGAAATGAAAAAGAAGAAGCAACAACTGACACTGCAGAAATACAAAGAATCATGAGAGATTACTACAAGCAACTCTATGCCAATAAAATGGACAACCTGGAAGAAATGGACAAATTCTTAGAAATGCACAATCTGCCGAGACTGAACCAGGACGAAATAGAAAATATGAATAGGCCAATCACAAGCACTGAAATTGAAATTGTGATTAAAAATCTTCCAACAGGGCTTCCCTGGTGGTGCAGTGGTTGAGAGTCCGCCTGCAGATGCAGGGAACACGGGTTCATGCCCCGGTCTGGGAAGATTCCACATGCTGTGGAGAGGGTGGGCCCATGAGCCATGGCCACTGAGGCTGCGTGACTGGAGCCTGTGCTCCACAACGGGCGAGGCCACAACAGTGAGAGACCTGCGTACTGCAAAAAAAAAAAAAAAAAAAAAAAATCCAAAAAAACAAAGAAAAAAAAACTCAATATGGTTTAAAGACCTAAATACTATCATACGACCCAGCAATCCCACTACTGGGCATATACCCTGAGAAAACCATAATTCAAAAAGAGTCATGGGGCTTCACTGGTGGCGCAGTGGTTGAGAGTCCGCCTGCTGATGCAGGGGACGTGGGTTCATGCCCCGGTCTGTGAAGATCCCACATGCCATGGAGCGGCTAGGCCCGCGAGCCATGGCCACTGAGCCTGCTCATCTGGAGCCTGTGCTCCACAACGGGAGAGGTCACAACAGTGAGAGGCCTGTGTACTGCAAAAAAAAAAAAAAAAAAAAAAAGAGTCATGTACCAAAATGTTCATTGCAGCTGTATTTACAATAGCCAGGACATGGAAGCAACCTAAGTGTCCATCAACGGATGCATGGGTAAATAAGATGTGACACATATATACAATGGAATATTACTCAGCCATAAAAAGGAACGAAATTGAGTGATTTGTAGTGAGTTGGATAGACCTAGAGTCTGTCACACAGAGTGAAGTAAGTCAGAAAGAGAAAGACAAATACCGTATGCTAACACATATGTATGGAATTTAAGGGAAAAAAATGTCATGAAGAACCTAGGGGTAAGGCAGGAATAAAGACAATTTAAGCTAAAAATGGGGGGGAGGGCACTAATTAAAATAAGAAAACATCCAATATCACTGGAAAAGGTAAATATATAGTAAAGATAATGGATCAGTCACTTATAAAGCAAGTAAGTTTAAAAGACAAAAAAAGTTAACTTTAAAAGTACAATAATTAGTTAAGAAATAAATAAAATAAAAAGATGTAAAATGTGATGTCAAAAATATAAAATGTGGGGTTGGGGGAGTAAAAACATAAAGTTTGGAATGTGTTCAAACTTAAGTTGCTATCAACTCTAAACAAATCGTTATATACAAAGGATGTTACGTGTGAACCTCATGGTAACCATAAAGCAAAAACTTACAGTAAATACACAAAAGAAAATGAGGAAGAAATCTAAATATAATATTAAAGAAAGGCATTAAACCACAAGGGAAGAGAGAAAGAGAAGAAGGGACCAGAAAGAACTATGAAAATAGTCAAAAAACAAGTAACAAAATGGCAATAAGTGCATATCTATAAATAACTACTCTGAATGTAAATGGACTAAATTCTCCAATCAAAAGGCATCAAGTGGCTAAATGGAAAAAAAAATAAGATCCATCTATGTGCTTCCTACAAGAGACTCACTTCAAAAGTAAGGACTTACACAGACTGTAAGTGAAGGGGATGTGAAAAATACTCCATGCAAATGGAAATGAAAAGAAATCTGGGATAACTATACTCATATCAGACAAAATAGACTTTAGAACAGAGACTGTATCAAAAGAAAAAGAATGGCATTGCATATGATAAGGGGGTCAATCTAAGAAAAGGATATAACATTCATAAATATTTATGCACCCAACATAGGGACACCAAACTACAGAAAACAAATATTAACAGGCTTAAAGGGAGAGATTGACAGCAATACAATAATACTAAGGGATTTTTTAATGTCCCACTTACATCAATGGATAGATCATCAAGACAGAAGATTCATAAGGTAATAGTGGTCCAAACAAAATATTAGACAAGATACTTAATAGATATATACAGAAAATTCCATCCAAAAGCAGAATACAAGAATACACATTCTTCTCAAGAGCACATGGAATATTCTCCAGGATAGATTTATATTAGGCCACAAAACAAGTCTTAATAAATTCAAAAAGGTTTAAATCATATCCATCATCCTTTCTGACCTAAATGGAATGAAACAGAAATCAATTACAAGAAGAAAATGAGAGAAAAAACAAAAATGTGGCGATTAAGCAACATGCTATTGAACAACAAGTGGATTATCAAAGAAATCAAAGGAGAAATCAAAATATATCTAAAGACAAGAGAAAACAGAAATACAACATACCAAAATCTATGGGATTCAGCTCAAGTGGTCCTAAGAGGGAAGTATATAGCAATATAGGCCTACCTCAAGAAACAAGAAAAATCTCAAATAAACCAACTTTATACCTAAAGGAACTAGAAAAAGAAGAGCAAATGAAGCCCAATGTTAGTAGTAGGAAGAAACTAATAAAGATTCAATTGGAAATAAGTGAAATAGAGACTAAAAAACAACAGAAAAAATCAATGAAACTAAGAGCTGGTTCTTTGAAAAGATACACAAAATTGACAATTCTTTAGCTAGACTAACCAAGAAATAAAAAGAATCCAAAAAAACGAAATTAGAAATTAAAGTGGAGAAATTATAACTGAGATCACAGAAATAAAAAGGATTACAAGAAACTACTATGAGCATTTATGCACCAACAAACTGGACAACCTAGGGGAAATGTATACATTCCTAGAAACATACAGTCTTCCAAGACTGACCAGGGAAGAAACATAAAATTGAAACAATCAAAAACCTCCCAATAAACAAAACTCTAGGACCAGACGGCATCACAGGTGAATTGTACTAAACATTCAAAGAAGTGCACGCTTCTGATGGTTCAACTTTCATAAGTCATTTTGCTTATGAATGAAGGTCTCATCCAGGGATCTTAGCTTGTGTCAGGAAGCTTGCTTCAAAGAGGTAGGCAGTCATTCTCCAAACAACTGAAAGCGAGCACAAGTCTGTTTGAATGTTCATTTAGAGATGAATGCCTTATAAATTAAAATTACATATATTGGAAACCTAGCCAGGACTTCCAATTCTGAGCTCCAAGGTGAAAATCACTAGGCTAGTTGGTCTAAAATTGAGGCATTGATTTGCAAGACAGCCACTTTGCACATGACCATTTTGTGGGAGTCCTCCTTGAATATTAGCAACTGGTTTATACACTTAATGATGGTAACTGTCTCTCACGAGCAATGCTGATGGGCTAGAGAATTTGTGCATGGTATTATATCTGTGTGGTACTACTTTTAATGTTTTAAATTATTCTTTGTATTTCAGTTTGTTTTGAATTTCAGAAAGTAACACATATTTCTGAATCAGCACATTAAATGTATTTTCATTTTGATATCTTTTTTATGAGGTGGCAAGTAAATATAAAGCCTCAAAACAGAGTGAAAAAGTCACATTTAAAGAGGTTTATAAGCCAAAATATCCTTGGGGTTGATACATTTCAACATATGAAGATATGCATAAGATGTGACAAAACTTCTTAACTAATAGAAAACACATTATTCTTTGTCTTAAAATAACCTGTGAAATATTATAAAGAGAAATTTGCAGTAAGACATATTAACTATAGAGTATGTTCTACAGGGAGATCAAAGAGCTGTGAAAGCATACTGACAGATATATTTCCTTTATCTAAAAAAATGTGTTTAACTCAAGTGCTAATAAAACTCATATTCCTGGGATTCAGTATTCCATAAAAATGTCAATGTAAATGAGAAATATCCATAGATATTTAAACATTGGAATCATTCAAATTTTAGATAAATGTTTATTACAAATTTAGTATAGAGATGATAAAATAAGTAACATCCACTTTGTTTATATTAATGTTTATAAACACTTGTGAAAGCAAATATTAATTTAAGGTATTGGTGCTTGTACCCTTTCATGAACGTATTAAACCACTTCTTGTAAGTGGAAATGGAAAAAGATTGTCTTAAATATGACCATTGAACTGAGACATTTGGAATTCAAACCATTATCCTCTTAAAATATCATTCAACATGTGTCCTTTACAAAACTGTATGTTTTTAATCTCAAAAAAGAATGGTCCTTAGAATTAGGTTTTGTGTTACTTGCTATGAAACGTTTAAACTATATTTGTACCCTCTTTATTTTCTTCTCTATTTAATATATTTCACATCTTAAATACTTTTTAAAAAACCTACATTGTTGACAACCATATTGTCTTAACTCTAAAACTTCACTGAAAGGTCTTTACCGTGTAACTGTCTTTCTCCATCATCTGCTGTATACTTAATCCCAATAATTAGATTGCTTTGCCTATTGATCTAATAAATTTGCTTGTGAAAGTGACCAATGAACTATCATTTTTTCTTGATAATTCTACATTATGTGAGGTCCCTCAATTCATCTATTAAAATATGTCCCTGTGTAATTTCAGGTAGTACTATCAAAGCTGTTCAACAGAGTGAGTTAGAGATATTTCTAGAGCCCCAATTCAGCTACACTTAATACAAAATATCTACATTTACTTTAGTTTAAACTCATACAGTCTCTTTTAAAATATTTATAAAATGGAAATAAAAATATTTCTCACATGGGGTTTTTGTCATGACTACATAATTAAATGTATAAAAAGTCCCTGGGTCTTCCCTGGTGGCGCAGTGGGTGAGAATCCACCTGCCGATGCAGTGGACACGGGTTTGTGCCCTGGTCCGGGAAGATCCCACATGCCGTGGAGCGGCTAGGCCCGTGAGCCATGGCCGCTGAGCCTGCGCGTCCGGAGCCTGTGCTCCGCAACGGAAGAAGCCACAACAGTGAGAGGTCCGTGTACCGCCAAAAAAAAAAAAGTCCCTGCGGCAGGGATTGACACAGGGTAAATATTTTCTATAGTATCATCTCTGTTGTTTTCCCTGTTATTACTGTACTAACTCTGTATCCTAGGATATCTTCTTTCTTTCTTAATATTCCTACTTTAAGGACATATGACAAGTTTTATTCCTAGGCTTCCTATCTCTTCCCCATGTGTTTTCCTTCTCTCAAGGTCAAAAATGAACAGCTGTAATACCAAGTACAGTATACCCTTGAACAACTCATCGGTTGTAGGCATTGACCCTTCAGTGCAGTCATGTATAACTTACATTTGGCCTTCCATAACTGTAGTTCCACAGACAAAAATTTAAACAACCATGGATTAAACCAGCATGAATTATGTGGTACTGTAGTATTTATTACTGAAAAAATTCACATAGAAGTGGACCCGTGCAGTTCAAACCCATGTTGTTCAAGAGTCAATTGTATATACTTCTATTTTTGGTTTGTTATCAATAATCCAGGTTTAAATATTTTATTTTCTTCAAAGTATTTCTACTTTAGAAGAATTAAATTTTCTTCAAAGAGATTTTCTAGCTTAGATTTACACTGTCCAAAACCCTTTGGAAATGTCAACCTAGTGTAACAGAATTTGGGAATTTCTTGCCTAATTGTGAAGTCAACTGTTCTACAAAATGCTTATTGTTCAACAGGAAGATGGAAATAACTGGTTAAATCTGGCACTGTGATCATCTGCTGAAGTGTGAAAAAGATTTTGCAGAACTTCAATCTTCTGAAAAGAGTCAATTAGTACCTAAACTATAATTACATAACTAAAATATGGCTGTATATTTCTAGATTTAGATTAGATTAAATTAAGCTAAACCTACTTTAAAGAATTACACAGCATGCCTAATCACTGATCTCATTTCGAATTACCATATTAGACTGAAAACAAGATCACACCATTTAAAGCAAAATAAATAATAATGTGTGAAAACAGTGGCTATCAATAAAACTAAACATTTATTTTGATTGATTAATTTTAATGGGCATGTGACACTCAACAAAATAGAGCTCAAAGAGTTAACACCATATAAAATTCATAGCTCTCATTCAGTGAAATGAGGCAAATCTTGACTTGAGCTTGCAAAATGTAAAAAGAACAGATACCTTGAAAAAATAGAAAAAAAAATACACTACTTGTATTCCATTAAATTTTTAAACTAATAAAGTTAAGTATTTTCATTAACAACTTTTCTAGCTCTTCCTTGATATAGTGCAGAGAGGACTTCTTCAAAACTCTTGAGTGTTTAAAATAAAATACCATGTGTAAAGATATCAATACATGATAAACGAAAATTCACTTTATATCCTACTTTCATATAAAAACTCTACATAAATGATAAATGACATTATTCAACATAGGCTTAATAATGAGAAAATGTATTTGAAAAATTACATTTTACTAGAGGAAAAGGCATTCGGAGTTTCAGCAACATAATAAGGGAGATGTAGTTAGATTTGAACACACCAGAACAAGTAGAGGGTTAAAAAAATGGTAGGGAAATTAGACATACAATATAGGCACTTTAGTGGAAGGCAGATCAGTATTTAAGATACCACAATCTATCTCTCTCTGTGTATTTACATTTAAATATCAGGTAAATATATGAAAGAGTATCTGCTTATCTGCTACAAAAGAAAATCCCTAGAGCAGGATCACAGTTTATAAATGTATTTTTGGGCAGGGGGAGGAAGTGTTGAGGTGATGAACTACACAGACATCCACTGACTGGGACAGTGGGTCTATCATGTCATTAAGCACAGAAAACAAGGAGATTGGTAGTTGCAGAATAAAGGTACTAGATTTGTCATTTGAGAGAAATGAAAATGTATCTTTTCTAACATCTAGCCTGCTCTAATGTTTGAGGCAAGTACCACTAGGTCTTTATCAACTGCATACTTCCAACTTAATGTATTAATAGTAGACAGAAGTGATTTAGCTCAATTTGGAGTTTTTCATCCATGTTGCCACAGGAACCAAATTGGCAGATACATTAATTTACAATAATTAAAAAAAAAAAATCTTAAGTATTAGCCTTCAACTGAGGTTTGTAAAAGTTCTATTTTCATATTTCAGAAGGCAAAATATAAGTGGTATGTAGGATTAAAAAAATACAAGAGTCTTTATGTGATTCTGGCCCCTTGTTTCACTTTTTTGCCAAAATCATTGAGAGGGACCCTTGGTCTAGAAGTCTGAAATACTGAACTGAGCCATTCCTATAGAAAGAGCCCTAAGCCTGATATGGGGGAGTTACAAGAAGTAAGATAAAGAAAAAAAAGCATTTGGCAATATTCACACCCATTCATGATAAAAACCTTTAGCAAATACAAATAGAAGGAAGCATTGTTAACTAAATAAAGAGAATATTTGTAAAACCTGCAGCTAACATCTTGAGGAGAGACTGAGTACGTTGCCTTTCATACTGGGACCAAGGAAAGGAAGCCTTATCATTACTTATGTTCAAACTTGTACTGGGGAATCTAGGAAGTTCAAATAGGCAAAAACACATAAATAAAAGTAATAAAGATGAGAAAAGAAGAACCAAAACTCTAATTATTTAGCAACAGCATCATTGTATATATAGACAACACTGTAGAATCAACAACAATCTAAAATAAATCAATTTATCAGAATCAAGACATAAAAGAAAAACATACAAGATTGAGCCATAAAAAGAAAAAAATACATGATCGATATATTAGTCACAAACAACTGAAATATAAAATTAAACAATTATTTAAAATAGTTTCAAAAAATCAAATAATTGGCAATTAATTTTTCAAAATTTAAACTCTTTGTCTTGAAATCTATAAAATATTGTTGACAAAAATCTACAGAAGCCTAACTATATGAAGAGATATACTATACTCATGGATTGGGGGATTCAACATTATTATGATATCTATTCTTCAATATTGTTTTATAGATTCAATGCACTCATAATTAAATTCTAACAGATTTTTTAAAAAAAACCTGACAGTTCATTTTAAGTTTGATAAGGAAATGCAAAGGACCTAAAATATCTTTAACATTATATAATTTAAAATAAAATTAGAGGGTTTAAATCACTTAATTTCAAGCCTTGGTACAAAGTTTCATTAAGACGGTGTAGTATCACAAAAAATAAAAAAATAAAGTTTTGAAATTGCATACAGTGTCCAAAAATAGATCCATACAAAAACATTGAATTGCTTTCCAATGAAGTCACTAAGTAATGAATCCCTTATATAATTTATTAAATGTAAGAAGCTCAACTAAAAGAGTCCATACTGTATTTATATGAAGTCCAAGAACAATCAAAACTGTTTAATGAGACAAAAATTAGAAAGCAGTTGCTGAGTCAAAGTAAAATAATCTAAAAAGGGGCATGACAAAATTTTCTTATTTTATGTGGTCACACAAGGGTATAGAGAAACATCAAAACTCATCAAATTGAACACTTAGGATCTTTGATTTTTGTTTTATGTTAATTATATTTCAGTAAAATGTAATTAGAAAACAGATTCATAAGGATAACAACTGGTCTGAAATGTTCTTTTGTAAATTGCTTGAGATAAAGCTAATGAAGTAGGCAAAGACCTGATAATGATTTTGCTTGCAAACTCTCCTAAGAGATTCGAATTTAATCTTGTAAGTTTGAGAAGAAATTGAAGGATTTTATGTAAAGAAGTGACCTGATGGGTTTAGACTCTTAGAAAGATCACTTGGGCATCTGACATGATAGGAACAGAATGATACTGTACATGAATTAGTATTGTCAGTTGGCTACTGTGATAAGAAAAGTGAGGACCTGAATTTGAGAAGCAACCAGTGGCAATGTAAAATAAAGGTAGATATTTAGAAGTCCAAAAGAATGAAAGTTGCATGTAGTGAGTTAGGTAGCTGTCAAAGCTACTTTTTGGGTTTCTGGCTAAAGAAGAGGTTTCTTCAATAGGATAGGAAAATTAGAGAAAGGGCTTCTCTGGAGGAGATAATTTGTTTAATTTGGGGATGTTGAAATTGGTATGTCTGAGAAACATGTAGGTAAAAAAAAAAGTTTAGCAAATGACAATTAAGTGAATTTTTACCTTTAGATAAGAGTTTTTGCTTGGGCTATATTTTTTTGGAGTCCTAAACATACAGGTGTAAAAGCATACATGTAAAAGCACGGAGTTTTACAGATATTGTCAATCACTTCCAACCACACCTGTTACTGAACAAGTTGCATTGATTACTCTTTGTAGCAAAGGATTACACACACCATGGGGAACCATGGACCACCTCAGTAAGTGGATGTTAAAAAGACTTATTAAAGGATCTGGACTTGTGTTACGTGAGTATGTGGAAGATTAATGACAGCAGTGCTTTTCTCTGTATGAGATGCTGTTGGGCAGTAAGGGAAAACTATGATTAGGTATCTTAAAAAATCTTATCTATAGGGAAGGGAGATTAGAGCATAACTAAAGTTGTAATTGGTAAAGGAACAGCCAGTCACCCATTTTAGCTATGGTAGAGGTATACCTGGCATTTTGTGGCATGGAAAATGTTCCAGTTTTATCTGTGTTCAGGCATCACTGTGAATGTTTTTACTTTTGTCTTGATTCATTATGGTCACAGAGTAGCTTTATCTGATCTTGCTGTTCTATGAAATTGTTTCTGCTCAGCAAGGAAATACCAGGACCTAACTGGGAGTGCCAAACCATAGTAATACCAGGGTCTGAATGACAGCGCCAGCCAAGCTCCTGCATATCAGGCACTGGTTTGTCTTTCTCAATATGTATCTCAACTAGGTAGATGGCTATTGGGATTGAAGGAGTGCCAAACCAGAATTTTCAGGAATACTAGCACTTAATACATTTTTAAGAGAAGGTATAATTGAAGAGATTGGGTAAAATAACCTGAAGTTTTCAGAAAGAAGAGGGTGGAATCATGGGAAACAAACCTTTCAAGAATGGGGCTGGTGGCCTTCCCTGGTGGCGCAGTGGTTGAGAGTCCGCCTGCCGATGCAGGGCACACAGGTTCGTGCCCTGGTCTGGCAAGACCCCACATGCCGCGGAGCGGCTGGGCCCGTGAGCCATGGCCGCTGAGCCTGCGCGTCCAGAGGCCCGCGTACTGCAAAAAAAAAAAAAAAAAAAGAATGGGGCTGGTATCCAGAGAGCCTATGCACTGTTTAATGGCTAAAAACTTGCTAGGATATTTTGTAAGTATTAGTTATTTTTAAAAATCAGTTTCAGTGGGAAAGAAGGTGTTTGTGTTTGTGAGGAGGGGAAGACTTGAAAACACTGAGGCATACATAACACATTTTAATAATTAGTTACCAATAGTCCTGATAGAGTCATAGTGTTATCCATGAAACCATTATTCCTTTAACTTTTTATAATGTTAAATATTTTTTAAACTTTTTAACATATGAAAGTGGCCAGATTAATAACTAAGATATAAGAAGACAAAAACTATACTTTTGTACAAGTGAGATACTTGCCAATATAGGTTACAGAATACATTTGTTAAGAACAGATATGATTCAAATAATTTAAAAATTGAATCAATGTTAAAAAAGTTACTTAAATCTAATAAAGTGGTAAAGCATACTGGACTAGAGTTACTGTGGTTCATCTGTATTAATTAGGAGATAAAGTCCAAAGCAGTTAAAAAAAAAAAGGATTACACCTGAAGTCAAAGGACTTAGGCTGTGAAAGAAATCCTGGTTTTCCATACTATATTTAGCTCCACACTGGCAAAGAGATTATAGCCAGGCTCAACCTGTTTCTTGTGATCACAGGGAAAACATGCTAGATACCTGTAGTTCTACAGTCAATGGTCTGACCAAAAATCTGATTTCTAGTCAATCTAAGTACACTAGAAAACTCAAACCAAACCATTCTGATCTGTAATTCTAACCCTAAATTCACTTGCTATTGTATAACATGTAAGAATTTAACACCCTGAGAAAATACATAAGTGTAGTAAATCAAATCTATATCTTTAGTATTTTTATAAATTTAGCAACAAGTGAGGATATTTGGTATTTAAAATATGTTTAAAATAATCTGACATTAAATAGGTACAGATATCTTTATTCCAAATAATAATACTTGTTAATTTATTTTAGACTAGTGATTTTAAGATAAAAATTTAGCTAACTTTGCAAACAATATTCAGGAAAACATAAATAACTGCATTTATAAATTTAATTTGTGGGATTTATTAGGACTATGTAAGTGTTTGACTACAATATGTTTGCTAGAGAGACTGCTTAAAATAAAACACACATACGCACTTTACAACATTTAGGGAAACAAATTGATTTTTAAAATACTTAAAAGAGCATTTGTTGTTTGGCAGCTGAATTTCAGAAAAAGAACATTTATAAATGTATTTCATAATATCTAGTGAAACTTAATTAGCTACATAGTCAAAGTTCTCTTAAGTACAAATAACTTTACAAAACATATAAATAATGAGATATTTAAAATGAGTTTTCAAAGTTAAAATAATATTAGCATTTGAATTCTTATTTACAAAATGTTACATTGATTTTTATTTTTTTTTTCCGGTATGCGGGCCTCTCACTGTGTGGCCTTTCCTGTTGCAAAGCACAGGCTCTGGACACGCAGGCCCTGCAGCCATGGCTCACGGGCCCAGCCGCTCCGCGGCATGTGGGATCTTCCCGGACCGGGGCACGAACCCGCGTCCCCTGCATTGGCAGGCGGATTCCCAACCACTGCGCCACCAGGGAAGCCTTGTTATGTTGATTTTTAACTGAATGTTTCACAAGGACAAGTGCCATTCACATCCCTTCAATTAATAAATTGAAGGTGCAAATCAATATAGACCCTAGCAGAAAAAATCTTTGAACAATGAACATACAACAATACTACCCTAATGTAGTATATAGACCAATCTTCATTTTGATTTTGTTCCTGCAATTACTTTGTGTCATGGTATCAATGGATAAAGGTAATATGCAAATCTTAAAACACATACTACTAAAAAGTGTGTGACAGAAAATGGAATGAAGTGAACAGATTAAAAATCTGGTGTTCTGGTCACAGACATTCAAAAATGCCTCATATGCCACCATTTCTCTTGTACAAGCTGTTATCATAGATTCAAATGTCCCTCCCTGAACCTACAGCCACTGAAAATTACTTCATGTACCCATCTATATATTTCAGCTCTGTCTATTCCTCGACAACTCAATAAAATCTCTCTTCCAAAATATACATAAAATTAATTTCATTCCTCTTAAGTTTTAAACATCTTATCTTTTGAGTACATTTTTTCTTATCATTTCTTGTTCTAAGAATGAGCATTATTTCCTTCCAGATGACACACACTTAATGGTCAGCAACTGTCATTTTCATCTCTATAGCTCCCACAAATTTCAACAATAACTCTTCCTCAATACATTTTTTAAATTGTAATGGATGGTTTTAGCTTAACTTCCCTCTTTCTACTTAAGGTGTTCAGTATATATTACAACCCCTCTAACTTACTAAACCTATTCAGAAATTAGCATTAATTGGGCTTCCCTGATGGCACAGTGGTTGAGAGTCCGCCTGCTGATGCAGGGAACACGGGTTCGTGCCCCGGTCCGGGAAGATCCCACATGCCATGGAGCGGCTGGGCCCGTGAGCCATGGCTGCTGAGCCTGCGTGTCTGGAGCCTGTGCTCCGCAACAGGAGAGGCCACAACAGTGAGAGGCCCGCGTACCGCAAAAAAAAAAAAAAAAAAAGAAAGTAGCATTAATTCCTGGTAAACCATGCAATAACTCTCCACAGCAAGTTCTTAAAATGATATATATAAACAATTCCTAGTACAATGAAATCAAGGCAGGGTACATAATCAGTAGCACAGAGGCTTAAATACACAAACCCACGCCCACACATAAACATACATAGACACACAGGATGTTTAATTTTTCTATTGCTGTATAACAAGTTATTATTCATTTAGCAGCATAAAACAAAACAAATTTAATATCTCAGTTTCCATGGGTCAAGAGTACAGGTAAAAGCTAACTGGGTTTTCTGCTCAGCGTCTCATCAGGGTAAAAGCATGGTCAGCTGGGCTACAATACTTATCTAACTCTTGGGATTCTCTTCCAAGTTGTTGGAAGGATTCATTTCCTTGCCATACGACTGAGTTTCACACTTTTTGTTGGCTGCTCACTCATGGAACACTGTCACCTCCTAGAGGCCACCTGCAGTTCTTTATAACAGGACCCCCAGAGGAAGTGCAAAGTGTGCATGTTTACTTTCTTCAAGGCCAGCAGAAGAATTTCTACTGTTGCTTCCTGGGTCTTTTAAAGGTTCAGTGGATTAGGTCAGACTCAAAGCAGCTGATTAGAGACCTTAATTACATATGAAAACGTTTCATTTTGCCATATATGGTACCATAATCATGGGAATGATAGTCTATCCTATTCATTCACTGGCCCTACCCACACTAAAACAAAAGGGATTACGTAGGGTGTGTACTCTGGAAGGCAAAACCTTAGGGGACATCTTAGAAGTCAGCCTTCCACACAGGGATCAAATTAATTTCAGGGTCAGAATCATGACATCAGTTTTGAATAGCACAGCTTGCTGAACAACATGTTTGTTATCTTACATGGTAGCTACTGATTATGGTCTGATTGGGGTCACCAATCATACTTGCATGGCAGCGCAATGGAGTTTCCCCCAGACTTGAAATTGTCAATGCAAAAACTTAACTGACTTGGTCAAACTTGGTTTGTGACCTTATTCTTGATTCCTTAAGTCACAGAAATATTGACCATTACCTTCAACTAAGATCCACTGAAAACAGAAGAGAGATTTGGGGAAGCCATTATGTCTCAGGTTTATCATCTGTGTCTCACTTTTGATGTTCCAAATAGTAGAGAGAGTTCCAAGTTCATATGTGTCAAACAAAGGGCTGATAGGCTTTTATCATCTATCCAGCCATAAATCTATGTAAGTGAAACATACATACCAATCACTTCAAATTTATGTACTGTCAAGCATGGTGATAATGCCTACTACTGTTTTTCAAAGGAATGAGAAAGAGAGCTGGTAGTGTCCATGTGTTTTATTTCTTTCATCTCTGAATCCAATTTTGGTCTTCTTAATCCAGTCATAAAACATGATAAAGTGAGTATATTCATATGATGGAATAAAGTTATAAAACTTTGAGTAAAATATTTTAATATTCTGAAAAAAATTTACACAATGAAATCACCTGTAAAACTATAACTCTGCATTAAGATTTGTATATAGTTAGATGGTATTTATGCATAAAACTGACAATATTGGAGAAAATGAAGATAGAAATGGATTTGGTGGGTAAAACTAAGATAAATGACTGTGGCCACTTTCAGTTAATTTGGCAGATTGAACTGGTAAATGGATTTCTCTCTCCTATTTCTTATATAAAATAATGCTGGAAGAGAAACAATTAATAAATTATGGAACTCAAAATCAGGAAAGATAAATCTCCAGTGAAAGGGATAAAAAAGAAACTCAAAGTCAGAAATGAGAGGGAACTAAAATCCAGGTGCTTATACCATAATTAGAACCAGATAGGATCTTTAATGGCTAGGGTTTAAGGCCCCAGACCAGTGGTTCTCCTATACTTTTGTCTTAAAACCATATACTCTTAAAAATTAATAAAGATCCCCAAAAGCTGTTGTTTATTTATTATATTAGATTAATATTTACTTTATTAGAGTAAATATTACTATTTACTCTCTTAGATTAGATTGATATTTACACTATTAGAAATGAAAACAGAATTTAAAATTTATTTACTAATTTAAATAGCAGTAATTAATTCATGATAAGTTAACATAAATAAAATTTTACAACTAATAACTATATTTTTCAAAACAATAATGATTGATTAATAGATTACAGACATATTCCCATATCTGTCTTTTTCATTCAATCTGTTTCAGTATCACACACCATGAAGAAACTTACTTGACACTCCTAGGAGAATAAATGAATATTGTTTTGATTCCATAGTCCTTCTGAATGGGTCTAAGGACACCGAGAGATCAGAGATGCCAGACCACACTTTGAGAACTTACACCCCAAAGTATGGAGGGGAGTAAGTCTGGATTCTAACACTTATAAAAAAGGTAAAAACTGAGATAATTGTAGATAGCTGAAAGTCATAAAGCACTGATCTGTAAGTGAAAATATCTGCTAGTTGTCAAGTGAAAGTGTAAAGGATGCCTGTGATGCATGTGGGCCCTTGTATAAAACAGGAGTCTCCAGCGACAATCTGGAAACTGAGTACTCCACCATGCTTTTGTATAAAGTCAATTAATACCACTAATGGGGTACACAGGCACATAAATTGAGGAACCTACCTCAAAATGACTTCTGACTAGAAAAACTCTTACGGCCTTAGCAGTGACAAACATTAATATATTTTAAAGGGATAGTTCCACCACCCATGATATTTTACATTATCATAGAAAACAACCTCACTGAGGAGGACATAACTTTTAAACAAGGAAGTATTTGGGGAAACAATACATCATGAAGATGAGTTAGCATGCACACATTCACATACACACACAAACACACATACAAACACACTCACACACACAAAGAACTGGATATTACAGACTATATAAATAGTAAGTTTAATATGATTAAAAAAAGTAGATTTAATAATCAAATAAAATATACTCAATGAAATTAAAACATAAACACCCACATTTCCATTAATACTTAGAAAAAATACTAGGAATATTTAGGATCATTTAGGAATTATTTTAATTATTTAGGAATAATTGAAAGTGAATTATATGTCTGAGGAAGTTACCTACAATGTAGCACTAAAAGTAAAAGACATAGAAAATTTCAAATAGATGGGACAGAAGAACCCCCAAAACACATCACCAAGAATTCTGAAAGAAGAAAACAAAAAGTGGGAGAGAAATAATATCAGACAGTTCCAAGACTGAAGGACATGAGATCTTAATATAGAAGACAATTAGTTCTACAAAGCACAAACAACATTAATCTTCATTGAGACTTACTAAAGTTAAAATAGAAATGAAGATATTTTTTAAAATAACAAGGATTCCTTTGCTGTGCAACAGCTTTTAAGTTTCATTAGGTCCCATTTGTTTATTTTTGTTTTTATTACCATTTCTCTAGGAGGTGAGTCAAAAAGGATCTTGCTGTGATTTATGTCATAGAGTGTTCTGCCTGTGTTTTCCTCTAAGAGTTTTATAGTGCCTGGCCTTACATTTAGGTATTTAATCCATTTTGAGTTTATTTTTGTTTATGGTGTTAGGAAGTGTTCTAATTTCATTCTTTTACATGTAGCTGTCCAGTTTTCCCAGCACCACTTATTGAAGAGGCTGTCTTTTCTCATTGTATATTCTTGCCTCCTTTATCAAAGATAAGGTGACCATATGTGAAAGACAACCCTCAGAATGAGAGAAAATATTTGCAAATGAAGCAACTGACAAAGGATTAATCTCCAAAATTTACAAGCAGCTCAGGCAGCTCAATATCAAACAAATAAACAACCCAATCCAAAAATGGGCAGAAGACCTAAATAGACATTTCTCCAAAGAAGATATACAGATTGCCAACAAACACATGAAAGGATACTCAACATCACTAATCATTAGAGAAATGCAAATCAAAACTACAATGAGGTATCACCTCACATCAGTCAGAATGGCCATCATCAAAAATTCTACAAACAATAAATGCTGGAGAGGGTGTGGAGAAAAGGGAATCCTCTGGCACTGTTGGTGGGAATGTATGTTGATACAGCCACTATGGAGAACAGTATGGAGGTTCCTTAAAAACCTAAAAGTAGAACTACCATACGACCCAGCAATCCCACTACTGGGCATATACCCTGAGAAAACCATAATTCAAAATGAGTCATGTACCACAATGTTCATTGCAGCTCTATTTACAATAGCCAGGACATGGAAGCAACCTAAGTGTCCATTGACAGATGAATGGATAAAGAAGATGTGGCATATATATATACAATGGAATATTACTCAGCCATAAAAAGAAATGAAATTGAGTTATTTGTAGTCAGGTAGATGGACCTAGAGTCTGTCATTCAGAGTGAAGTCAGTCAAAAAGAGAAAAACAAATACCGTATGTTAACACATATATACGGATCTTAAAAAAAAAATGTTATGAAGAACCTAGGGGCAGGATGGGAATAAGGATGCAGACCTATTAGAGAATGGACTTGAGGATATGGGGAGGGGGAAGGGTAAGCTGGGACAAAGTGAGAGAGTGGCATGGACATATATACACTACCAAATGTAAAATCGATAGCTAGTGGGAAGCAGCCGCATAGCACAAGGAGATCAGCTCAGTGCTTTGTGACCACCTAGGGGATGGGATAGAGAGGGTGGGAGGGAGACGCAAGAGGGAGGAGATATGGGGATATATGTATATGTATAGCTGATTCACTTTCTTATAAAGCAGAAGCTAGCACACCATTGTAAAACAATTATACTCCAATAAAGATGTTTTAAAAAAAAAAAAAACAAGGAAGGGCTATTCAAGTCAGTAGTCTCCTCATCAGCAATAACAGATGTAAGAAGACAATCAAAAAATACTTTAAACTATAAAATAAGAGTTAATCTAAAATTATATCCAGTTATATGTTGTGAAAGACATATTGAGGGAGTTTCTAATTAGAATCTTTGGAAGAACTATTGACCCATGTAGTTTCTCAAGAAGAAATTAATACAGAAGAAAGAATTGGCATGCAAGGAGCCATAGTTTACATAAAAAGGATTTAACCATTTAGGAAGATCCAAAAGAATACTGACCATAGAAAGAATAACTTCATAGTGTTAATCAAGTAAAATAGATAATAAAGAGTAAGCATAGAGAGTTTATTTTAAAAAGCACCACTACACCTAGTCCTCAGAAATCTGCTTTTTCCAATGTTAAAACACTTTAGCAAGCTCTGTCACAGCTTAAAACATCAAGATACTGCAATTACAACTGAGGTTCTACCTTTTCAACAAGGAACTTATAAAACACAAAAAGAAAAAGGGAACAAAAAAGAAAAAAATATTTTTTTTATTTTCATGCCGTGTACATGTTGTG
Source organism: Neophocaena asiaeorientalis asiaeorientalis (assembly GCF_003031525.2). Classification (NCBI taxonomy): domain Eukaryota; kingdom Metazoa; phylum Chordata; class Mammalia; order Artiodactyla; family Phocoenidae; genus Neophocaena; species Neophocaena asiaeorientalis. The sequence continues at coordinate 203,072 of NW_020175083.1, forward strand.
TAACATGAAAACAATTTCAAGAATCATACTTGCACAACATGATTTCAAGCCCTTGCTCTGTCACATACCACCTATATGAGTAATTTAGGGCAAGTCATTTCATTTTTGTCCTTCAGCTTCCATATCTAGAATATAGAGACAAAACCCCTATTTACTACATTATAAATTGGGGTACGGTGATGACAGCTAAAGAATCAAAGTCTGAGAAACTCAAAAGGAGGTAAAATGCAATGGGAAAAAGTCAATGGACCAAAGTAATTACAATATAGGTAATCTTTGGTCCATAATAGGCAATTGATAAATGGTGCTTGTAATTAAGGTATCCAATAGAATCAAGGAGGAACCTTCTGGACCTGAAATTTATTTATTTATTCAAAAATAGCTAAATAGTAAACCCTAGTTCTTGGTGGCCTACACCACTTTGTAGTGTTATCTAGAATATCCTAACTTTTCTGAGTGCAACTGGCACAGCTCCTTGTCCAATAATCCACGGATAACAGATTATCCCTACCAAGGTGGAATGCTTCATTATTTCTCTTTTCTTTTTCTTTTCCCCATATTATGGTATCATAGTGCCACTGAGGCAGTATGTGAGGGATCCTCAGGACTATCCTTAGGTCCCATGATTTGCCAGAAAAACCCAGAAACTTGGAAAAGAAGATATGCTATTATCACAGTTATGGTTTATCACATCAAAAGGGATACAGATTAAAAGCAGCACACAGACAAAAAAAGATTTCATAGGGTGGAGTCCAGGAGAAACATGGCATGGGCTTCCAGTTGTCTTCTTCCAGTGGACAGTGCTTCCTTCTCTCAGAAATGATTGAGTCAACATTTAGAAAGTGTTTCCAACCAGGGAAGCTCACTCAAGCCTTTGTGTCCAGGATAGTTGTTGGAGGTTATTCATGAAGTCTTGGAGTGCCCATGCGACTGACCTTAGCTACTTAGCCTTCAACCCTCTACCCTGCAAAGGTCAAACTGATACAGTGTACGAGGGCCCCAGGTGAGCCAAAACAGATGTTCACTCTAAGTAACATTATTCAGCATAAACTATCTGATGTGATCTAATGTCTCAGGTATACAAAGACACTTGTCTGACCAGACCCTTTTCCAAGAGTTCAGAGTTAATCTCACAGGAGCTGGTTGAAGGCTAGTGCTTTGTTTGAAATACAGGGCTTGAGCACCCCAAGAGTGGTGAGTTAACTCTTACTACACAGGCAATCTCAGTGTCTTACCCAGAAAATTAACCTTGAGATGACACTCACTCATCTTTCACTTAAACCCAAAGCTGTCTTGCCACTGTTACATTTTTTTCCACTCTACAGCAGACATAGTACATTATCCCCATGAAACTGAACAGATCAGTGTCAACTCCAAGCTAGATTTCACTCCATTTCAGCCTATTCATGCCAATCTTCCAGAGACTCCCTTTGCTTCAGTTTTCTCATTTTATGAGCCTCAATCCTAGTATTTAGTCAGATTTCACTTATAATTTTATGTTTCACTTCAAAGATTTTTGACACTGGAATAAACCTGTCCCATATTTTCTTTATCATGTGTTGATTTAGGTACTTATTCTTCATTTACTCTTTGAAAATCAATTTAGTTGTCATTTTCTGCTGGTAGAACATTGTTGCCAGCCTTGTTCAGAACACAAACATGCAGATGCAAATATCCCACTACTCTGTGCTCCACACACCATGTTAGACGTCTAGAGAGAAACCTATGATTCAATGGAGAGTCTGAATTGCAGTTCAAAATTTTAGCATGTCGAATCCTGACATGATGGCTGTGCTTCACCAGATTCTTGACTGAGACAACAGCAATTTCTAATTTGAAAACTTAAGACAATCAAGTGTGGGATTTTGCATATTTCAATGCCGAAAATGAAAGAATAAATTCTATCATAAAAGAAAGAATAACATATTATGACACCAAGTTACCTCATTCCAAAAACTTTCTGTTATATAGAAAGGTTTTAGCATCGTTTTTGTAAAGCAAATATTTTTTATCTATAATCTCATATTTCCCAAGTACTGCTCTTAAGAAATCTTATACAGACATTATTTCAAGGCTTTGAAATAACAAAATCATTTTAAGAACCAAAAAATGTTTCAAACCACAAATAACTGTAATATTATATGACAATCCACATTTCTAATTTGCATCTTCTCTTACCAAAAGGAGAACAAATTAAATACCTTTATTTCTAAGGGGGCATAGTTCATTCAGGATTCTTCGGAGAAAAAGAACAAATAGGATATACATATGAACATATTTTAGAATATATATTACTATAATATATATTATATGTACATGAATTATTTATTTATACTAAGAAACCAGTTTATACGGTTTTGGAGTCTGTCATGTTCAAAATCTATAGGGCAGGCCATCCAACTGGAAACCCAGCAAATGATGCTGAAATCTTGAAAAAGAACTTCTTCTCTGGTAAAACTTGTTAGTACCCTTTGAGGCTTTCAACTGATTGGATAATGCCTAAGGTCATTATGGAGTGTCATGTCCTTTACATAAAGTAACCGGATTGCAGATGTTAAGCACAGCTACAGATACCTTCACAGCAACACCTAGGTTGATATTTGATACTATGGCCTAGACAAGATGACAAAAACTAACCATCACAGGGTAGAAATGTATGAAGATATTGAAGATAATAATAGCTAGAGGCTATCAGCTAACAGCATTGCTTGCAGCTTACTGGAAAGTCTGTCCCTAGCTGACCCAGGTGTTTTCTGTTAAGCTCATATACACTTCTGAGTACTATTTGAGAGCTCTAAAACTGTAAGCAGTGTTTTATAAACCAGATATGAAAAACCCAGAAGTAAACAAAACAATTACATATCCCCAAATTGAAGGATTATCATTGACAAAGTACCAATATCAATGTTATAAGCTTATCTAAATTGCATCAAGAAGCCTAAAGGAAGAGGCTTGTGGAGAAAACTAATAATAAAAACAACAAATGCTTTTAATGTTCTGTTCAGAGTAAGAAGGAAAACAGAAAAGCTCATTGAAGTTTATGGAGTTTTATAACAGATAAATGACTGTAAATTCCCTCCCCCCATTTTGAGGATTTATTGTTCAAGGAGAATAACCAAGGATATTTAAAATGATAGAATTAACATCTTTTTGAGAAAATCAAAGTTGAGAACACTTGAAATGATCCTATAATGTAATTCAACTTTTCTAGGTAATTTCTGTCCTTCAGGTCCAGGTGGGACAATGTATAGAGAAATTTACCAAAATATCATTGATAATCTTTAAGAAATAATTGAGAACATGAGTGATACCTAAGATAAAAATCAATAATGCATAAATAATTTTTAGAAAAGAAAGAAAATGCATCTCATGCACCAGTGCTGTCCAATATATTGCAGGGCACATTTGAAATATTAAATTCTCTAGTTGCTATATTAAAAAAACTGAAAAGAAAAATATTAAATTAATATTAACATGTTTTATTCAATCCAATAGTCCAAAATAATATCATTTCTACATGTATAAAATAATGATTTTTAAATATTTTTATAGGGATACATTTTTGAAATCTGACATGCATTTTACACTTATAGCACATCACACTTTGTACACAAAATTTTCAATGGCTATTTAATAATTGAATTGAATACTAAAAGTTATTTTTTAAATAATTACATCTACATTTGAATTTCAAATTTTCAGAGTTATATTTGTCCAAGATAATAAAATTTACCATCATGTTTGTCAACTATTTTTATTAACATCAAATTCAAAAGTCTTCAATAAATTAAAAAGCAACTTTAAATATCAATATGTTCTTCAAATTTTTCTTTTAGTTTTTGAAGCCAACTTAAATAATACTGTTGATACTGATTCACTATAAATGTGTAATTTTTATATTTTTGCCTTATAAAATCTTTAATTTCAACTTAAATTTTTAAAGTTACATCACGTAAGCCTTTTCCATTGCTATAGTTTTATATTTAGCTCATTCATAAACAGGATGAAGACATGGAGCAAAAGTAAATTACACTGCCAATTTTTTTTCCTTTGATTACTGAATATTCCCTTACATGCATTCCTTTTCTTTCAAGGTAAACTTAAACAGACATTAAGAGTACAGTAATACATTTCCAGAACATAAATGATGCATATGGCAAAGAACACTAAATTGTTAAATTAATTGTCTTCTATTTCTTTAAGCAGTTCCATAAGCTCGCAATGATCCATAGTCTTTGTACATAAATACTGAATGATACTAACAACAGTATCCATAATATTTTCCATAGAATCTGCTTAAGAAAACAACACATGAGTATTTTTAATCTGTATCATACAGTTATATGATTAATTAAAAGAAACATTAAGTTCTTCTCTTAAAATATTCCTAATTTCATACTTTAACCTGAAATTTTGGAGAAATGTAAATGGTGATAGAAACAAAATTTATATATTTAAGTAAGATTCTTCTTGACAAATATTAAAAACCCCACAAATTTGAATATTTTAGGCTGTAGAATGACAATTTATTGTTGTAAATTTGAAGGCCTTTAGAGATAAGAGTTATCTGAAGTATTAATTGAGCAATGTCTCATCTCACATAATTAATATCAGTTATTGTTATGAAGATATTTTATCGCCGTGTGTTGGCTTAATAAAAGACCTTTAATTTTTTGCAAAATTTCTTTAGCCTTTTCCTCTTAATATCTAACAAATTTCCATAACTGAAATAGTAATTTGTTTTACCATTTTTCTATTTAAAATAGTTTCCTTTTTGTGTAAGAATCTGAGTCATTTTATACCTACCCAAGTTTATAAACTAGATCCTGGGGAAAAAATTTTAAATATTACAGCTAGGTATTAAATTCTGATTCTAGGTAATTCAATTTATTGGTTGTTTTATTATTGTTGTATTGGAGATTCTTTCCAAATGCATTATGGATTTTCTAGAAATGTTTCATTATTGCTTTATTTTTTATTTTCTTAAGGTAAAAGTTTAGGTTATTAATTTATTAGAGACCTTTTTTTAACAATTGTCATTTAAAGCTATGGGTTTCCCTCCAAGGACTTCTTTCACTACATCTCATAAATTTTGGTGTTTTTTTTTATAGTGTTCACTCATGTTAAATTATCTTTCCAATGTCCATTATGATTTCTTCTTTGATCCATTTTTTATTTTGGATGGTGTTTAATTTTTGAATATGTGTAAATTTACACATTTCCTTTTGTTATTGAGTTTTAGTTTCATTTTATTGTGGTTGAAGAACATACTTTGTATAATTTCAGTCTTTTTACATTTATTGACATGTATCTTTGTGAACTAACATATGGTCTATCTTGGCCTGTGTTCCATGCACACTTGAGAAAAATGTGCCTTCTGCTCTTGTTGGGTGGGTGGCATGTTCTACATATGTTAGCTATGTTTACTTAGTTTGCAATGTTGTTCAAGTCTTCTATTTCCTTGTTGATCTTCTGTTTACTTGTTCTAACCATTATTGAAATTAGAATACTGACTTTTCCAACTATTATTGTTGAATAGTATCTTTCGCTCTTCAATTCCAACAGCTTTTACTTTATTTGACAGCTCTGTTTATCAGTGCACATATGTTTAAAATTATTTTTTGATAAATTGACTCTTTTACTATTACTAAATGTTCTCCTTTGTCTCTCGTAACATTTTTATGTTTTATAGTCTATTTTACCTGATATATGTAGAACCACTCTTTCCAATGTTTATTTTTTATATTCATTTTTTCCAAGCTATTGTGTTTTTTAGGCCAAATGTGTTTCTTGTGGACTGCACATACTCAGATCATGTAATTTAATCCATTTTGATTATCTTTGTGTTTTAATTGGAGTGTTTAATCCATTTACATTTAATGTTATTACTGTTAGGTAGGATTTAATATATTTATCATTGGCCCTAAAATTCCATCTTCCAACTTCTTAAGTATTTTGCAATATTTTGTTCAAAATTTAGATTTCCTACCTAGTTTTAATTTGACGTCCTGGAGAAGATTTGGAATTATTTTCAGTGTCTGTATATAAAATTCATTTTGGCTATAACTTGTCATTTATAAAGTTCTTGGTCTTCAGTAGAGCAGCTTCTCTCTTTCCCTCTCTCTCTCTCTCTCTCCTCTTTATTCCTCATTGCATAGAGTTTAAACTGAAAATGAATCCCCTTCTGCACAGTACCTCTGTTCTCTTAGTTTTATCAGTACACATCTCCTGGCTATAAAGGAATCTCAGAATGCTCTTGTTTTGTTATTTAATATATGATGAGTTAGATTCATATACAAAAACCCATCAGATAGGGAAAAAAATGCTGTTTGGTTTTCACTGCTGATTTCAAAGGTCTAATTAAGAGCTATTTATAAAACACAAAAATGACTAAGAAAAATATCTTTCAACAAGGTAAAGAAATTGTCAATATTGTTCGGGACTTGATTTGCCTGTGACAAAATAGTCCAACTCTGATTTTATTACAGAGGTAGATTTAGTAAAACATAGCATGGAAAATAAATAAGCATTTTATAATAACACTCTAAAGAGTAAATTCTTTCCACTTCATTTTATATTAAAATCCTTACTTTAGAATTCTTTAACATTCTCATATATGGCCACTAACATCTATAACAGTTAAAATGTAACCAGGTGTAGGGAATATATTTATCAAAATGTAGTGGAGTACATTATCTTGTTTTCTTTTTATAGGAATATTTAGTCATGTATATTACTCTATTCATAGAGTGTGTGTGGTGTATTAGCATGTGTATAAATTTGTTAGCCCTCACACAGTATGCAGCTCAGTTTTAATCACTTCCAAGGTAAGGTTTTTGTTTACCAGTCTTTAGAAATTAATCACTGTCATTGCATTGTTAAGAGAAAAAATAATAAGACATTGATAAAGTGACTACAATTTATGCAGAGTGTATAAAAATTAGATTATGCAGAACCAGACCAAAAGCTTAAATATAGTACTGCAGTAAGCTTTTTCTGGCTGCCAAATGAAAAAGTGGTGTTCAGGAAGGAAATAGACATCTCTTGCAAATACAAAATAGGAAAATTCTTCCACAGTTATGTTTCAAAGGAAACTCTTTCTGTGTATAATAGACACTCTGCTGCTTATTTCAAGGAAAAAAGGTAAGGCAATAATAAGGTCGTTCAAATTTCTATAGTGTGACTTGCTATTATTAATGTAGTGAAGGGTTCATCTCTTCTAATTAATTTGGCAGAGGTATGTTAAGAATCCAGATAGATGAAACATATTTTTGCACTCAAGGAAAAGAAATGAATGCAAGCAAATTAGTTTTTAAAAGGTGACATTTAAAAATAAATCCCCCGGCAGATTTCCTTGTATTCCATTCCATGTAATAGCTTCTTATAATAAATAAATAATTTAAAAATAGATACATAGATAAATAAAGAAAACACAGACACATATATATTTTTTTACTAACTTTGTGCCAGGCACTGTACTCTTCAATTTTTATAACAATTCAGTGAGGTAGGTCTGTTATTATCTCTCATTTTACAGATGAGTGGATTCAGGAAAAATAAGTAACTTGTCCAAGATCACGGAGCCAGAAAGCAAAGGATCTGTGATGTGAATCTAGGAATGCAACTTCAACTCTGAACAGTTACTCTACATCTGTTTGAGTTGTAATATTTTGCAACTGGCATTCATTCATTTATTCCTTTATACATGTAGTAAGCATTTATTGAGAAGCAACTACAAGCCAAACAATGAACGAGTATTGGTGGTGGTGGTCGGGTAGTGGTGGGAGGAGGTTGTTAGTTTGCAATCTTGAAACAAAGATAAATATGTCAGTCAAAATTATAATCATTTCTTACTGTAACTCAGTTTGAGAAGACTGAGGATGTATGTTTGCATAGTGTAGCTCACCCTCTTTTACAGGGTAATTGGAAATGTTTGGGATTCTGGCACAGACTGAAGGTTTTGGATAGTTTGGTTAGAAATGGGTGAGATTAACACAATAAACTTGAGCACGGAGAAAGTGTGACAGCTGTCCATGCCCCAGGGTAAGCATGAAAAACAATGGAACATCCAAACTATTATGTACAAAGAGAAAGAGGACAAGAATGGAATCTAGAGTCAAAGGTCAGAAACAGTAAACAGGGAAGACGGAATGAAGCTAAATCCAAGCTCAGAAAGATTATCTTGACTAAATGACTAGGAGGAAAAGAGGAGCCAGCTGCAAAACCTGTTGTAAGAAGGGGATGGTTACTGGCTCAGAGTTGTCTTGACCATTCTCCATTAGCATTTTCAGATTATCCTGTTTCCTTTCCTTTGTAAATGACCATATTCCTTTAGGCTTATCCTATCTTATCATACCACTTTTAGCACACTCCTTGTTTTTCCTTTCTCTTGATCTATATCCATTTCTCCCTCACATTCAAAGAGCTCCCAGGTAGATCATGCAGTTTCATATTTTAAAAGTTTTAAAACAAGAAAATCTAAAATATACATTACTTAAGCTTAAATACCTATTTGGAAAAACTATTTAAACATAGAGCAAGAGAGTGCTTAACAAAGAATTAAGGATTATTTTATCACTGAGAAGGGGTGAAGCAGGGAATAGAATGGATGTGATCTGAGAGGGACCAAGAAGGGCTTGCAAGCTAAGGGAAATAGTCTATTTCTTAACCTGAGTGGTATATAACTGGAAATTCATTTTATTAATCTCCTTTAAACATGTCATATATCCTAATTATTATTTTATATATTAAATATTTTATAATTATTATTAAAAACAAAAGAGGGATTAGCTATCCTCCCCAAAGGGGTGGAAATATATGTAATATATATGTATAGTATATGTAATAATGCAAAGAAAGTGTGAAATAACAGGATCTAGTTGGAGAAAATTGCAAGTAATTCTCTGTATGTGTAGAGATAGTAAGTGGAGTCAAGTGACTAGGTAGGAATCAGAAATGAATGGTCTTGAGCATTCTGAAATTTGACCTGAACCCAAAAACTACAGGTAACTATGGAAAAAGATTAAAGAAATAAAGAGTAATCAGATATCTTATTAGAGTATGACAACATATAATATTATTTATATATTGGAAAGCTCTAAACATTTCATACATTCAACAGATATTTATTGAGTATTTGCTACACATAGTCTAAGTACTAGGGAATGAAGAAAAAGACAAACATGATCACCTTTGTGGAACTTGGATTTTCATATCAGAAGACAGTTAATAAGCCCATAAACAAATTAAATATATGCTCTTTTGTTATAGTAAAAAGTGGCACAGAGAATCATAAAGAAGAGAACATGCATGCAGAACAATTAGGACACTAAATAGGACACTTAGCAAAGGTCTAGCAAGACAATAGAGCAAAGAGGAGGTGAAGGAGGGAGACGTGAAATGTCAGAGCAAGTAGCATCCCGTGAAGCGTAAGTACCAGTTACATTGTGTTGGGGGGTCGGCCTGCTGAGCTTGAAGGAGAACATAGAGATCATTTTGAAAAGATCAGAGTAACTGACAGGGAGAGTGAGAAGAGGTGAAATGGTGGGGTGGCAAACACCATAAAGAGAGTTGGAGCCATTGTAATGACTTTGGTGTATGTTTAGTGTGATGAAAGCTGTTAGTTTAGAGCAGAGAAGTGATTTATCTATTACGTTGAAAATTGTTGTGCTGTGGAAAGAACTGGAGGTTAGTCTACCGTAACAATCCAGGAGATAGATAGTGGATTGGACCATGACAGTGGCAGTGTTAGTGATGAGGACTCTGGATATAGATTAAATCTTCTAGAATTTGGAGACTAATAAGTGAGGAGAGTGAGAGAGAGAAAGGAAGTGATGCAGATTTTATTTATTTATTTTTTGCCCACTTGATCCCCTGAGTATTAAGAATATATGATGGAGAGGGGGAAGATGGAGGAAGAGTGAGACGCAGAGATCACCTTCCTCCCCACAGATACATCAGAAATACATCTACACGTGGAACAACTCCTACAGTACCCCCACTGAATGCTGGCAGAAGACCTCAGACCTCCCAAAAGGCAAGAAACTCCCCACGTACCTGGGTAGAGCAAAAGAAAAAAGAATAAACAGAGACAAAAGAATAGGGATGGGACCTGCACCAGCAGGAGGGAGCTGTGAAGGAGAAAAGGTTTCCACACACTAGGAAGCCCCTTAACTGGCGGAGACTGTGGGTGGCGGAGGGGGGAAGCTTTGGAGACCCGGAGGAGAACGCAGCCACAGGGGTGCAGCAGACAAAGTGGAGAGATTCCCGTGCTGAGGATTGGTGCCAACCAGCACTCACCAGCCCAAGAGGCTTGTCTGCTCACCTGCCGGGGTGGGCGGGGCTGGGAGCTGAGGCTTGGGCTTCGGAGGTCGGATCCCAGGGAGAGGACTGGGGTTGGCAGCGTGAACACAGCCTGAAGGGGTTAGTGCACCATGGCTAGCCAGGAGGGAATCCTGGGAAAAGTCTGGACCTGCCGAAGAGGCAAGAGACTTTTTCTTCCTTCTTTGTTTCCTGGTGCACGAGGAGAGGGGATTAAAAGCGCTGCTTAAAGCAGCTCCAGAGACAGGCGCGAGCTGCGGCTAACAGCACAGACCCCAGAGACGGGCATGAGACGCTAAGGCTGCTGCTGCAGCCACCAAGAAGCCTGTCTGCAAGCATAGGTCACTACCCACCCCTCCCCTCAGGGGAGCCTGTGCAGCCCGCCACTGCCAGGGTCCCGGGATCCAGGGACAACTTCCCCGGGAGAACGCATGGCGCGCCTCAGGCTAGTGCAACTTCACGCTGGCCTCTGCCACCGCAGGCTCACCCCGCATTAGTACCCCTCCCTTCCCCGGTCTGAGTGAGCCAGAGCCCCCGAAGCAGCTGCTCCTTTAACCCTGTCCTGTCTGAGAGAAGAACAGATGCCCTCAAGCAACCGACACGCAGAGGCGGGGCCAAATCCAAAGCTGAACCCCGTGAGCTGTGCAAACAAAGAAGAGAAAGGGAAATCTCTCCCAGTAGCCTCAGAAGCAGCAGATTAAATCTCACAATCAATTTGATGTACCCTGCATCGGTGGAATACCTGAATAGACAACAAATCATCCCAAATTGAGGAGGTGGATTTTGAGAGCAAGATATATTATTTTTTCCCCTTTTTCTCCTTTTGTGAGTGTGTATATGTATGCTTCTGTGTGAGATTTTGTCTGTATAGCTTTGCTTTCACCATTTGTTCTAGGGTTCTGTCCGTCCATGTTTTTGTTGTTGTTTCTGTTTTTTTTGTTTTTACTTAAAAAATTTTTTTTTCTTAATAATTATTTTTTATTTTAATAATTTTATTTTATCCTCTTTCTTTCTTTCTACACTTTCTCCCTTTTATTCTGAGCTATGTGGAAGAAAGGCCCTTGGTGCTCCAGCCAGGAGTCAGTGCTGTGCCTCTGAGGTGGGAGAGCCAACTTCAGGACACTGGTCCACAAGAGACCTCCCAGCTCCACATAAAATCAAATGGTGAATATCTCCCAGAGATCTCCACCTCAACACCAACACCCAGCTTCACTCAACAACCAGCAAGCTACAGTGCTGGACACCCTATGCCAAACAACTAGCAAGACAGGAACACAACCCTACCCATTAGCAGAGAGGCTGCCTAAAATCATAATAAGGCCACCGACCCCCAAGACATACTACCAGATGTGGACCTGCCCACCAGAAAGACAAGATCCAGCCTTATCCACCAGAACACAGGAATGAGTCCCCTCCACCAGGAAGCCTACACAACCCACTGAACCAACTTTAGCCACTGGGGACAGACACCAAAAACAACGGGAACGACAAACCGGGAGCCTGCAAAAAGGAGACCCCAAGCACAATAAGATAAGCGAAATGAGAAGACAGAAAAACAGAGCAGATGAAGGAGCAATATAAAAACTCACCACACCTAACAAATGGAAAGGAAATAGGCAGTCTACCTGAAAAAAATTCAGAATAATGATAATAAAGATGATCCAAAATCTTGGAAATAGAATAGACAAAATGACCTGGATGAATGGATACAAAAAGAAGACCCGTATATATGCTGTCTACAAGAGACCCACTTCAGACCTAGGGAAACATACAGACTGAAAGTGAGGGGATGGAAAAAGATATTCCATGCAAATGGAAATCAAAAGAAAGCTGGAGTAGCAAGTCTCTTTAAAATAAAGACTATTACAAGAGACAAAGAAGGACACTACATAATGATCAAGGGATCAATCCAAGAAGAAGATAAAACAATTGTAAATACTTATGCACCCAACATAGAGGCACCTCAATACATAAGGCAAATACTAACAGCCATAAAAGGGGAAATCGACAGTAACACATTCATAGTAGGGGACTTTAACACCCCACTTTCACCAATGGACAGATCATCCAAAATGAAAATAAATAAGGAAACACAAGCTTTAAATGATACATTAAACAAGATGGACTTAATTGATATGTATAGGACATTCCATCCAAAAAAAACAGAACACACATTTTTTTGAAGTATTCATGGAACATTCTCCAGGATAGATCATATCTTGGGTCACAAATCAAGCCTTGGTAAATTTAAGAATATTGAAATTGTATCAAGTATCTTTTCTGACCACAACGCTATGAGACCACATATCAATTACAGGAAAAGATCTGTAAAAAATACAAACACATGGGAGCTTCCCTGGTGGTGCAGTGGTTGAGAGTCTGCCTGCCAATGCAGGGGATGTGGGTTTGTGCCCCAGTCCGGGTGGATCCCATGTGCTGTGGAGCAGCTGGGCCCGTGAGCCGTGGCTGCCAGGCCTGCACGTCCAGAGCCTGTGCTCTGTTACGGGAGAGGCCACAACAGTGAGAGGCCTGTGTACCGAAAAAAAAACACACACAAAGAAAACCCCCCAAAAAACACATGGAGGCTAAACAATACACTACTTAATAATGAAATGATCACTGAAGAAATCAAAGAGGAAATCAAAAATGCCTAGAAACAAATGACAGTGGAGATACCATGACCCAAAACCTATGGGATGCAGTAAAAGCAGTTCTACGAGGGAAGTTTATAGAAATACAATCCTACCTTAAGAAACAATATACATCCCAAATAAACAACCTAACTTTTCACCTAAAGCAATTAGAAAAAGAAGAACAAAAAAAACCCCAAAGTTAGCAGAAGGAAAGAAATCATAAAGGTATAATAATGCACAGAAAACTCTGGTATTCCTATACACTAATGATGAAAAATCTGAAAATGAAATTAAGAAAACACTCCCATTTACCATTGCAAAAAAAAGAATAAAATGTCTAGGAATAAACCTACCTAAGGGGACAAAAGACCTGTATTCATAAAATTATAAGACACTGGTGAATGAAATTAACAATGATACAAATAGATGGAGAGATATACCATGTTCTTGGATTGAAGGAATCAACATTGTGAAAATGACTCTACTACCCAAAGCAGTCTACAGATTCAATGCAATCCCTATCAAACTACCAATGGCATTTTTCACAGAACTAGAACAAAAAATTTCACAGTTTGTATGGAAATACAAAGGACCCCGAATAGCCAAAGCAGTCTTGAGAACGAAAAATGGAGTTGGAGGAATCAGGCTCCCTGACTTCAGACTATACTACAAAACTACAGTAATCAAGACAGTATGGTAGTGGCACAAAAACACAACAATAGATGAATGGAAGAGGATAGAAAACCCAGAGATAAACCCATGCACATTTGGTCACCTTATCTTTGATAAAGGAGGCAAGAATATACAATGAAGAAAAGACAGCTTCTTCAATAAGTGGTGCTGGGAAAACTGGACAGGTACATGTAAAAGTATGAGATTAGAACATTCCCTAACACCATACACAAAAATAAGCTCAAAATGGATTAAAGACCTAAATGTAAGGCCAGGAACTATCAAACTCTTAGAGGAAAACATAGGCAGAACACTCTATGACATAAATCACAGCAAGATCCTTTCTGACCCACCTCCAAGAGAAATGGAAATAAAAACAAAAATAAACAAATGGGACCTAATGAAACTTCAAAGCTTTTGTACAGCAAAGGAAACCATAAATAAGACGAAAAGACAACCCTCAGAATGGGAGAAAATATTTGCAAATGAAGCAACTGACAAAGGATTAATCTCCAAAATTTACAAGCAGCTCATGCAGCTCAATAACAAAAAAACAAACAACCCAATCCAAAAATGGGCAGAAGACCTAAATAGACATTTCTCCAAAGAAGATATACAGATTGCCAACAAACACATGAAAGAATGCTCAACATCATTAATCATTAGAGAAATGCAAATCAAAACTACAATGAGGTATCATCTCACACCAGTCAGAATGGCCATCATCAAAAAATCTAGAAACAATAAATGCTGGAGAGGGTGTGGAGAAAAGGGGACACTCTTGCACTGCTGGTGGGAATGTGAATTGGTTCAGCCACTATGGAGAACAGTATGGAGGTTCCTTAAAAAACTACAAATAGAATTACCATATGACCCAGCAATCCCACTACTGGGCATATACCCTGAGAAAACCATAATTCAAATAGAGTCATGTACCAAAATATTCATTGCAGCTCTATTTACAATAGCCAGGAAATGGAAGCAACCTAAGTGTCCATTGACAGATGAATGGATAAAGAAGATGTGGCACATATATATACAGTGGAATATTACTCAGCCATAAAAAGAAATGAAATTGAGTTATTTGTAGACAGGTGGATGGACCTAGAGTCTGCCATTCAGAGTGAAGTCAGTCAAAAAGAGAAAAACAAATACCGTATGTTAACACATATATATGGGTCTTAAAAAAAAATGTTATGAAGAACCTAGAGGCAGGATGGGAATAAGGATGCAGACCTACTAGAGAATGGACTTGAGGACATGGGGAGGGGGAAGGGTAAGCTGGGACAAAGTGAGAGAGTGGCATGGGCATATATACACTACCAAACATATAATAGATAGCTAGTGGGAAGCAGCCACATAGCACAGGGAGATCAGCTCGGTGCTTTGTGACCACCTAGAGGGGTGGGATAGGGAAGGTGGGAGGGAGGGAGATGCAAGAGGGAAGAGATATGGGAACATATGTATAACTGATTCACTTTGTTATAAAGCAGATACTAACACACCATTGTAAAGCAATTATACTCCAATAAAGATGTTTAAAAAAAAAGAATATTTGAGTTCCCACTAAATTAGACAGAAATGATTTTGGAAAGAACAAATTTTGGAAAAAGTTCATAAACGCAGTATTTTATGAGTTACACATATGACATTTAAAAGGAGATGTTTGGTATTCAATAAGAAATGCAAGTCAGGAATACAAAGAAGAGCTCTGGAATAAAGGTATAATTTTCAGACACGTAGAAATACACACTATTTAAAGCCTGGATTTTGAATGAAATTACCAGCAAAGTGAAATGGAGTTTAAAAGGAAGGCAGGGAGAAGTCATAGGAATAGTCAAATGAGGGAAATTAGAAGGAACCAGCAAAGGATCCTGACGAGTGGACGATGGTAAAGAAAATAGAATAAAGGGAGTGTGGTATGCTGGTAGCCAAGTGTAGAAAGCATTTCAAGGCAAAAACGATGCTCAAAAATTTCAAATGTTGCTGATAGATCAAAGAAGGTAAAAACTGAGTTTCTTTCTTTTCTCCCAGTAAATTTCTCCGCAGGCAATAGATGTTTACCCACTGTCCATTCTAAGACTGTCTTATTTGGGGTAATATAAAATTAAACAAAGAATTATGATCTAGTAATCACACTTTTGGGTATATATCCAAAGGAAACAAAATCCAAACCTCGAAGAGATATCTGCATTCCCATGTTTGCTGCAACACTATTCACATTAGCCAAGATATGGAAGCAACTGAAATGCCCAACGACAGATAAGTGAACAAAGAAAATATTGTACTTACTTGCAATGGAATATTATTGAGCTTTTAAAATGAAGTAAATCCCACCATTTGCAACAACAGGGGTGAACTTGGAGGACATGCCAACTGAAATAAGCCAGACACTTAAGGACAAATACTAGAGAATCTCACTTATATGAGAATTCTAAAATAGTAAAACTCGTAAAAGCAGAGCAAAATGGTGGTTACAAGGATTGGGGGAGAAGGGGAAATGGGAGGTGTTAGTCAAAGGGTATAATGTATGAGTTAAGAAAGATGAATTAGTCCTAGAAATCTACTGTATAACATACAACCTATAGTTAATAACACTGGATTTAGTACTTAAAAATTTGCCTAGAATGTAGGTATTAGGTTAAACATTCTCACCAAGTAAATAAATACAGGAAACTTTTGGAAACGCTAGATATGTGTATGGCACTGATTGTGGTGATGGTTTTGTGTGTGTATACTTTAAACATCAAATTGTATACATTCAAAATGTACAGCTTTTTTGTTGTCAATCATATCTCAATAAAGTGTTTTTTAATACTTAGATAGATAGATAGATGGATAGATAGATAGATAGATAGACAGACAGACAGATAGAGTCTCTGTTAGGTAAGGTTCCAGGTTTTTAACATAAGTTAACTCATTTAATCCTCACAACTATTCTGTTTTATTATGTAATTTATTCAAAGTCGGGGCTAGAGTTTCCTAAATTGAGCAAGGCTAAAAATAATACATTGCAGAAAGAGAATTGGTACAACATCAAGAAATGTGTAGATGTTGTATTTATTTTGTATGAACATTTATCCTCAGTAAAATGACAACAATAACAATACTCTTAAAATACATAGAAAGAAGTTTAATAATTGTTACATGACATGTGTTCCTGAATTTATATCTCTGATGAGGAGGAAAATTAATGTTGGATTCCATTTCAAACAAGATGGTGTAGGCCTATATCTCCTTGCTTCTCCTCACTAAGCAATACTATAAACCTGGTAAAAATGTAAGAGACACTGAGAGATATGGACCATAGCAGGCAGAGCTGGCAGGAGAGACCAAACTACACTAAGCAAACTGGTCCAGGCAACCTGTTTTCTATCATCTCAATGTCCTTCCTTTTTCAGGAGGCAAGCAGGCAGAATCCAGTTACAGTCTTAGTGTGGGAAGCCATTTTATTCCTGCAGGACAAGACTCTCCTGATTGCTCAGAGACATCTGGCAGGATGTAGGGCACTGATAAGAGAGATCTCAACACACACTACACACAGAAACATCAGACAGCCCCTGGCCTGGAGAAACATTTTCTGTCCCCTCAGGCCACATCTGCGGGCCCCAGAGGTACAAGATAAACTAATCAGACTAGAATACCACAAAGTCTCCAAAAATTAAACTATCCTTGGAACCACAGCCCAGAAAAGTAAGCTAAGACCCAAGTGCTGAACCTCAGCAGGGTAACTGACTGCTTAAAAA